>NC_134736.1:21649221-22013442 GCF_049634645.1 Pelodiscus sinensis | reverse complement strand
CTTCTTGACTCCAGCGTGTCAGGCCAGGGCTGGTCTCTCAATTCCTAGGAAAGACGAATACGAGGTGGGCGTCCCCTCTGGAACCTCGGGAGATCAAACACCTAACCCGACCAGCAGATAGATGGTAGATTGACACTCAGAGAAAATGCGCTGCTGGACCCATCTATATACCCCTGGGGGCCCGTATCCTCTTTCTTATCTAAGATGCCGAATTGTACTGGTCCGTTTTATAGCGCCAGTTCTTACAAGCAAGTTTCAAATTAATTTACACTTGTAAGAGAGATAACTAAATTGTGAGTACTAGACATTTTTTTACTGGGCGAGAGATTCCTCCCCCCGCGGACGGCTGTGTGTTCGTATCAATATAGGTTAAGTCAAGGACACTCCTTGGCAGCCTCTTGGTCAGCAATTGGTGTATCTCTGTTTACAGCCATTCACGGTCACACAGCCTGGGCCTTCTGCTCTGTGTGCCCTGTATGCTCCAGGCAAGCAAAAATGGATGTTACAAGGGGGGTTCCTGTCTGGCTACAATTGGGGACAATGTGTGAGCCCTACTGGGAAAGGCAGCTGGGCAGGACTGTCTGGCAGCCCACGTCCCTTCCAGCCCCAGGTGCAGGAGGTAACAGAGAGGGGAGGAAAGTCCATGGCCAGAGCCTCCTCCCAGCAGTCTGGCCCTGCGCAGAGTCTGTGCATGATGGAACCTCTCCTAGCAGCGCTATGGCCTGTTCTCTGCAGAGTGCTCAGCTGTTTCACTTTTTGAAGACATGGCTCCTTTTTGTACAAAAGCCTTTTGTACAAAAACAGCTTGCTAATTAAGTATGCAAATGAAACAAAGCAATATTCTACTCCACACTTCATTTGCATAAGCTTTTGCAGAAGGCTGCAGCATAGATGTAGCCTTAGTCTATAAAGTGCTACCAGACCGCTTGTGGTTGTTTTTTGTTTAGCCTGTTCAGCAGCGGTGGCCAACCCATGGCTCATGAAGAAAGAAATCACAGCTCCTGATGGAATCAGGTTGGAACCCAGAACTGCTCAGGTTAACCACGCTCACGGTTGGGACGCTCTGAGCCGCATGTGTGCTCATGGCCCATGCCATTCCACTCACAGAGCGCTGCATCATCTCCTGCACATGCAGGCTGGGCTGCACACAGATCCAGTCTGCATCCCAGCACAGCTAGTGACTCCAACAGAGGCTCCACCAGTGGCGAGGGCTTCAGGTGTAGTAGCGGCTCTGGAATCTGGGCATAAGTTTGGGAGGGAGGGAAATTGGGTTATGGGGGGGGGGGGGAGATGCCTGGCTTTGGAGAAGGGAGGGGGGGATCAGGTGTGTGCGGGGGTGCACATGGCATCCCAGGTGCACGTGGTGGCAGTGGCAAGAGCTCCGGGACCTGAGCATAAGGTTGGGGGAAAGAGGGGGGAGAAGAAGTGGGTTAGAGAAGAGAGGGGAGGTGTCTGGCTTGGGGGGGATTGGGTTAGAGCGAGGGGGAGTGCCTCACTCTGGGGAAGAGGAGGGGAATTGGGTTAGAGTGGGGGGGGGTACCTGGCTCTGGGGAAGGGGATTGAGTTAGAAAGGGGGGGGAGAGGAGGGAGTTGTGCCTGGCTCTGAGAAAGGGGAGGGGGACTGGATCAGAGTGGTGGGCCTGGCTCTAGGGGAAAGGAGGATTGAATTTAGAGCCATGGTCACCAGCCTGTCAATAGCGATCAACTTGTCGACTGCAGGGGCATGACCAGTTGATTGCGAGGTGTTCCAGCCCCCCCTAATTCCCTCCCATGCCCAAAAAGCCCTCGCTGATGCTACTGCCAGTGAAAATGGAGGTAGCACACTGGCTTCCTGTGGCGAGCAGGGAGAAGTCTCACAGCTACAAACTAGGTCCTGTGTCTCAAGAAGAGCACAGGCTGCCCTTCCCCTCCCTTAAACAGCTGGCACGCTTCCTGAAATGACGTTGCTGTCATACTACGCGGACTTTTCCCCCTGTTGCCTGCCTGTGCAGGGGGCAGAGGGGGGAAAGGAATAGGAATTCCAGGACTGCATGACAGCTCAACTTCTCAGGAAGCATACAGCTGTTATGGGAAACAGAGGAAGTGTACGCTTCCTGAGAAGTTGGAGCTGGCATGCAGTCCTCAGACTCCTACACACACACACACCCTGCACAGGGAGGCAGCAGGAAGATCCCGGCAGAGCAACAGACCAGGCATTTCAGGATGTGCACCAGTTTAGGAGAAGGGAACGGAGGGGAAGGGAAGAACATCCCCAGCTGTCTCTGTACCTTCCCCCTGGCCAGACCCCCACTGAGTACCCTGCCCCAGACCCCACCAACCCCCTGCCCCAGTACCCACCAGCATCCTGTCCCAGCCTCCTGCCACAGCACCCCCCAGCACCGTGCCCCAGCAACCTGTTCCCCTGCCCCCACCAACACAGTTGGGGCCACATTAGTGAGAGTTAGGGGTTTTTTGGACGGGTGGTTGTTTTGCATCTCACTTTTGTGGCCCTGACTGATTTTTCTGTGGGTCAGTGACTCATGACTCAAAAGAGGTTCCCTGCCCCCCTCATAAATAAAGACAACACTGAAATCTTTTGTGTTTGACATATTTTACTTAAAAATGAAGCCTGGCCACCAAGCCCCCATCTGGTCACAGCATCATAACACTCCTGCAACCTCCCAGATCCCATACACTGGAATCCCTCTCATACACTGGAATCCCCCATCCTGAGCCTCTCACATCCCCAAACTCCTGCACCCCCACATCCCCAATCTTCTGCCACAACATCCCTGCACCATCCACACACAGCAAACCTGTCCCGAGCCCATTATACTCCCTGCCTCCCTTCCTTGCGCCCCACATGCACCCCAGCCCAAACTCCTGCACCCTCACTGCCACAAGCCTTCAGCTTGCACAGAACCCCAACCCTCCACCTGACCCCAACACTCTCCAGCCTGGAACCCCCTCTCTGACCCAGCATCCACTCTACTTCCTTCTGCACCCAAATTCCCTCCCAGAGCTTGCTCCTCTCACCCCTTCCCAGTGCGTTTTTTGTGATGGCATGTCACAGGACAGCATATCAGCACCTATTGTCTCCCAGTGCAAGTCTTTGGGGTCTTTTCGCTCAACAATGCCCCACCACCACCACCACCACCTCTATTTTGGCTTTTTGTCTCTAATGGGTTGGTCACCCCTGCTGTGCAGACTCATTCAGCTACCCCCTGAAGCGTCTGACATTTATAGGGTCTCTCTCTCTCGCTTGTGCACTTTCTGATGGCTTACAAGGTGTGACCTCTCTTTGAACCTTTTTCCACAGTCAAAGCACTTACATGGTCTCTCTGCCATGTGGGTTTTCTCATGCTTACTCAGGGCTGATTGAAAAGTAAAATCTTTTCCACACTCATTGCATTTATACAGCCTCTCTCCCGTGTGCACACCCTGATGGACAAAAAGGTATGAACTCACACTGAAGCTTTTCCCACAATGGAAGCACTTATATGGTCTCTTTTCTGTGTGGGTTCTTTCATGTCTAATGAGGTCTGATCGTACAGTGAAACCTTTCCCACACTCATGGCATTTATATGGTCTCTCCCATGTGGGGGTTCTCTCATGTCTAATGAGAGCTGATTGTTCAGCAAAACTTTTCCCACATTCGTGGCATTTATATGGTCTCTCGCCCGTGTGGGTTCTCTCATGTCTACTGAGGGCTGATTGTGTAGTGAAACCTTTCCCACACTCGTGGCACGTATATGGTGACTCTCCCGTATGTGTTCTCTCATGTTTAATAAGATCTGATTGGGAAAGGAAACATTTCCCACACTCCTGGCATTTATATGGTCTCACTCTGATGTGGGTTCTCTCATGTCTATAGTGAGCTGATCGTTCAGTGAATCCTTTCCCACACTCGTGGCATTTATATGGTCTCTCTCCTGTGTGTGTTCTCTTGTGGTTAAGGAGGTACGCGTGTACAGCGAAAGCTTTCCCACACTCCTGGCATTTATACGGCCTCTCTCCCGTGTGTACTCTCTGATGGATAAAAAGGTTTGAACTGAATCGGAAACTTTTCCCACCATGGAAACACTTATATGGTCTCTCTCCTGTGTGGGTTCTCTCATGCCTACTGAGGGTTGATCGTTCAGTGTGGATTCTCTGATGTACAATAAGGCTTGACTTCTGTTTGAAGCTTTTCCCACATTGCAAGCATCTATATGGTCTCTCTCCAATGTGGGTTTTCTGATGGCTACTAAGATGTGATCTGAAAGTGAAACTTTTCCCACACTCAGAGCATTTATAGGATTTCTCCCCCATGGGGGTAACCTCAGGTTCAATACGTGATGACAGATCAATCAAACTTTTTCCACACTCCAGGCATTTGCAGAGTCTTTCTCCTGTGTGCCCTCTCTGGGGCAGAATAAGGCCTGACTTCTCACTTAATATTTTCTCACACTCTGAGCTTTCATCACAGCGTTTCTTTACATTGTGATTTGTCTGCTGGGCTAAAATTTCCTTGGGATCCTTGGATCCTCCTCCACATTCCACGGATTCCTCTGCTTTCCTGCTTGGATTGTTCTCCAATTGCCTTTCTGCCCTGTGTTGATTTCCCCAGGTTTCCGTCTGTTCCACACACTGGGAAACATCCCCTTCATCTCCTTCCAGAAACATTCCCTGTGATTCTATGGTGCCAGGACTGTCCTGCTGTTGATTCTCATTGTTCTCCCTCACTGTCCTCGCACCTGCAAGGGGAGAGGGAATCGAGGCAGGACTCACTGTCTGTACTGGGGAGAAAGGACCCACAGGGGAATGGCAAAGACAGAAAGCACAAAACAATAATAGTTTGGGAAAGTGAAACATTGGATTCTGCTTCCACACCCCACCCAAACATCCCCAATGGAGGAAACTCCTGACAGCTAACATGATGGTTGAGGAGCTGTGACAGGTGGTTGCCAGGATAACACCTGCAGCCCTACCTGGGAGACATGGGGTCGAAGTCAGGTCTCTCACTCACTGCTCATTTTGGGGAAACCCAGCTTCTTCCTGCACTCACCGGATAGTTTCTGGCTCAGTTTCCCTGACTCCTCAACTGCACCAGTTTGTCTCAGGAGCTCTGTTTCTTTGAGAATCAAGGCCCACGGCACTTCCCCTCGTTCCAGCCAGAGAATCAGGTCAGGTTTGAGAATGGAGAATCCTGCACAGGGGAGAAATCAGGCACGGTGAAGGCACATGGAATCTGGGTAGAGTATGTGTCACAAGGAAGATTCCCTGTGCTCAAACCAAGTCTACAGAAAACTGTGGTAACTCAGACAACTTGAGAGCAACAGACTTGTTGGGCAGAAGGAGGGTGAGGACTGTGAGAGAGTTATGTTGCATGTGATTTCTACTGTATTATGGTAACCCTCTGTGTGCCTCAGTTTCCCTGGGCACTGCAACACTATCTAGATGGGGGTGACTCACTGTGGGACAATGCCCAAGCCAGCATATTCATAATTGCCCAGGCTCACGGTAATCTGAGCCTGGGTGCGGGGTGTGACCAGACACCTTTGTGAAGCTAGAGAAAGGCTTGAGACAGGGCTGGCTGCAGCCAGGGATGAGCAGTGGCAGCAGGAAGTGAATTGCCCTTACTTGTGGTCAGAGATGAGGAGCAGGGTCTTTGGCTCTAGGCCTCCTTCTCCCTAACATGGATTGTACCGACTGCTCTTGGGTCCTGTGCTAACATCCCTAGAACAGACTTGTTAAGAAGTGGGTATTTAACTTAGTGTAGTTGACAGAATTGTTATCGAGTACACTATTAGTCGATAAGGGAAGATGCACTCAGTCCCAGCTCACATTGTGTTCAAGAGCTACCCCCGCTGTAGATTAAATGTTGTAGAAGTTGGGCTGAGCTGAGTTGGGCTTACTCAGTCCTTCCTTTTGCTGGGTCCAGCAGCGCTTCTCTGTGGGGCAGTCCTAGAGACCGTAGGCAGAGATGCTTTGAAGCAGCCTCTCCTGGTGCCACCACCCACTCAGCTGCCTCTAACAGCACCGGCTCCTGCCCCTCCTCCCCTTGCTGCTTCCAAAACACAAGCCTAGACTTAAAGTGCTTTTGTGGTAAAGCGTCCATGCCAATCTAGACGTGCTTTTCCGAAAATGCTTTTAACGGAAAACTTTGCCATTAAAAGCATTTCCAGAAAATCATGCCAGTCTAGACGTAGCCTGTTCAGTACAACTGTCTTTCTAGGCTGGAAGAACATTTCGCGATCAGGGCTTTTTTGTGGAAAACAAATCTGAGCTGTCTACACTGGCCCTTTTGCCCGAATGGGAGCAGCATAGTATTTCCGCAAGAAGCACTGATTTCTTACAGTAGGAAGTCAGTGCTTTTGCGGAAATTCAAGCAGCCAGTGTAGACAGCTGGCAAGTTTTTCCAGAAAAGCGGCTGATTTTCCGGAAAAGCTGGCCAGTCTAGACACAGCCAACAGTGTCTTGTTTTGTCTCTTGCTTATTTTTACTTACTCTCTAAAAATACCTTCAGGGTCACATCCTTTGTAACCTCTGCTACCTTCTGACATGGGAAGTCTGTAATACAGAAAAGTGCTGATCTAACTGAAAAATCCTGTAAACAGGAGCGGGTATAATAATATAGATCACCTGCCTATTAATATTCATCATATGGGAGTTAACATTACTGAATAAGGTCTATGGGGAAGTAGCGATAGACAAGTGAATTAACATAATAAAATAGATAAAGGAGTGTAACTGGTGCCAAAACACTGCTCACTCACAACAGCATATTGGGTGCCTAAGACGAAAGTATCTGCAATAAAGAGGTGTCTACCCAATCCACTCCTGAGTATCCTGTTTCTTCTTTAACATCTGGTATTACAAACAGGATAAAAGGGGACAGTCATGCCTGATCCCATCTTGACAGATTGCTTGGGTTAGTCTGCAACAACTGTTAGGAATTTTATCATAAAGTTAACAGGAAAACAGGGGGACCTTTTGAGTGTTCCTCTGGGGAATGTCAGGATTGGCTGGCCAATCAGGGATGGGTAGAATGCTCTCTTTCATTCACAATTTCCCAGGAGAAGAAAGTGGCTGGCTGATACAGGCTCTGTGTGAGGGCCTGGCAGGCTTGTGGGAGGAAGTTACTAATCTTAGAAGTAAAATAGAAATTATGCAGCAAATTGCTGAAGAAAAGCAGCACGCTGTTACCCATCAGTGTGTGCTGGCAGCCAGAATGACCGAGAAGTGGATGGACTTTTAATCGCCTTAAGTCAGAGAATCTGCCTCTGAAGGGTCAAGCAGGCACATTAAAGAAAAATGCCTTTCCACTTCCCTCCCCCAACAGAGGTATACAAAAATAGGGCATTTAAAAATTTCTTAAGGGCCAGGAGATGTGGAGGCTAGTTGAGAGGGCCATTCTCCTTGCTAAATGGGTATTGAAATAAGCCCGTGTCCATGGAAGGGTATCATTCAGCACAAGAAATACAACTGAGGCCCAGACAAGTTGGCATACAACAGGTAAACTTTAACAACTGGCAGACAGGGGGAAGCATAGTGAGAGGAGTACAGAAAAAGAGTACAAGGCCAGGGAATTCAGATCCCTGTGAATGGAGGGAATTTGGTATGGTTATCGTGGGAGCTATTGGAAGAGTCATTTTGGGAGATAAAGCAAGCAATTTAAGGAAAAAGCAAGTGAGAAGTTAAGTCTGCAGAGCGTGGGGAGGAACTGAGCGGCTGAATATTGTGTAAATGCTATTGAGTTAAATTGTTATAGGAAAAGAATTCTTGGTTTTTTTGCAGCTATTCTGATGGAAAAATGGGCCCTTCCCAAAGAAATGTCTGTAAATAATCCAGGGAAGGAGACAATCTAAGGTGCATGCATGCGTATATATCACGTATACACACAATAACGTAGTGTAAATATGCAAGGGTTTTAGAATTTAACCTGCAATCATGATTTGTAAAATTCTGTTCTGAAAGCTTGAAATGAATTGGTTTTTAATAACGCCATTTCATTTCAAATTGTAAAACTGACAAGACACTTTCTTGCCATACACAGGTAACTAGCATTGCTTCATTTTTGGTATTTAGCATTTAATCTTAAAGGTATGAAGTTCAATATCTTTTCATTAGCCAAGTTGTGGCTGTTACATGGGGCAGCCAGAACCAGGAGAATGAAAGAGATTCTGCATTTTTTTTCTTGGTAAAATAGCAAATAAGAGCCTTAGTAAAAGAATAAAAAAAACCCAGCAATGTTAGAAACACTGAGCCATAAAGTGGCTGATAACCAGACAATTATTTTGATAACAGTATATGAAAACCACTGTGAACACAAAGGAAATAGTTCTATTTTATACAAAAATGTATATGGCTAACTTTCATAACATTAAACTCTAAAAGGAGTGTGCATTTTTCTGTCATGTATGCAATGTATATTGCAGAAGGGGTAAACAAAATGCAAATAAACATGCTACTTAACATTTTATTAGGGCTCCTTACCCAGCCAGCTCACAGCCTCATAATTTTCCTGCATCACATCCCCATAGAGAGCTCTCTGGGCTCTCCGATGTCTCCAGCCCCGCCCCGCGCTCGGCGGCGCCTCTGCCCGGAAGCGGAAGCTGCAGCGCAGCGAGTAACGGACCTAACGGTTCCCTCGGCGCGGGGCAGCGTCCACAGCGGCACCTGCGGCCTCCCCCTGCCGCGTGCGGGGATGGGCGGGGCCGGAGCAGGGGCGGGTGCACTGACTGGGGGGAGGGGCGTCAGGCCGCGCGTGCGCAGCGGGTCAGTGACTCCGGGCCAGAGCTAGGTTCAGAGCGGGAGCTGCCAGGCCACGCCCCCGCCCGGGGGACGGGGCAAGAATTTGGGGAGGGCAGAGCTGGGGTCGGGACACTATTGGGGGGGAGTGAAGAGACGCAGAGAGGGTTGCGGGGGAGGGGCGGGGCTGTGACTGCGGGGGGGGGACACTGGCAGCTCCCCCAGCCAAGGGAGCTCTGGGTCTAAGGGCTCAGCAGTCGGGAGACAAATACCCGGGGCAGCCTCCCCCCCCCCCCCCCCCCCAGCAGACGGCTCCCAATTAACGTCCCCGTTAAAACCCGTCTCAGCATTCGGGGGCCGGAGGGGGCGGGGCGGCTGCTGGGCTGAGTGGCGCCCGGGATCGGGTCTCCCCCCAGAGTCACTGCTGGGCTGGGATCGCCCCGTTCAGTTCAGATCCATTGAGTTACAGGCCAAATGCCCGTTGTAGGCTGGTTCCTGGTCACTTAAAAAGCCTGGTTCTCTGGGCCGGGTTCAGGTCTAGTGATTCCAGCTGGAAGCTGCATCTACTGAGCTGTCCTTGGTGGCTGAGAGGCAGCCTAGAGGCAGCTCAGGTATTTGAGGAGGGGTAGAGGCTGCTGCACAGGCAGAGGAGGCTGTTGTCTGTCTCAGCTCAGGGTACAGAGCCCTAGAGCTGGCTGAGCTTCCTGGGTCAGAGGCTGCTACCTCCCAACATCGTAATCTAGGAGCCCAGGCTGAGCTGCAGGTCTGTGGCAGGGAAATGTTCACTGTGGTCCCTCTGGGCCCACCCTGGGTGGGGACATTCTGGCTATATCTACACTGGCGGCTCCTTGCACAAGAACACATCCACACTGCCAAGTGCGCAATGTGCTTTTGAACAGAAGTGCCCCTAGTAGTGTTGATGCTCTCTTGTGCAAGAGTGCTCTGATGGCTATTTTAGCCATAGGGCTTTCTTGCTCAAGAAACCCCTGCCACTCATCCACACTGCCCTCTTACACAGAGTTCTTGTGCAAGAGAGCTTATACTTGTAAGAAAAGAGCTTAGCTCTTGTGCAAGTAGCTTTCTTACCATGCTTTACTGTAAAACTTATTGCGCAAGAGCAGGCAGGCAGTGTGTACCCACCACTGTAGACATAGCCTCCCTGATGCCTGTTACTCACCCTTTGGGGCAGCCACAGTCTCTGCTGGCATCAGCTCCAGGTGATGGAGAGACATGGAGACAATGCTTGGGAGGGGCAGGAAAGTGACTCAGCCAAACCAGCCTCTTCCAGCCTGAGTTTGAGTTAAAGGGGAGGAGTCTCTGTGGGTCCCAGAGCTGCTGCTTCAGTGACAAAGCCAGGCTCCCATTAGAGAGCAAATGCTCATGGACACAGGATAGGCACCAGTGCTCCCAGCGGAGGGGAGAGGGCGGGAGAGCAGTAGGGGCAGCAGGTGTAGGAAGAGAGGTTCCCAGCCCCGTTCATTCACTCATCCTGGGAACCAGGGGAAGGAAAGGAAAAGCCAGTTCCTGCTCCTCCCTGTCCCCATGTGACCAGGGTGGGGGGCTTCCTGTCCTCAGGGACAAGGTCAGGGAATCCCCTCAGAGGCAGGTTTGGAACTTCTGCCCTTTTCTAAGCATTTGTCTCAGCATTTATCCCAGGGCTGGTGTAAAAGAGCCTAGTGGAAGGTGTCAGGTCTGTATTGTAGCACAATTGAGTGTTTTCCAGCATGGCACAGCCTAGAGCATCTGGATCTAGCCTGTTGGATTAGAGTAGAGGTGGGCAATAGTTTTTAAAGGGGGCTACTGCACAGATTTTTGAAATGGTCCCAGCGTACCCTACAAGCACACTGCCATGAGCTTTTGCACAAGAGCATCCATGGCAGGGTGGACGCTCTTGAGCAAGAAAGCCCTGTTGCCTGTCCTTACTGCTCCTTATGGAAGAGTTCTTGCACGAGGGTTTATTCCTCAAGAGAGGAATAACTTGCGCAAGAAGACTTTTTCTGATGCTTTACTTGCACAAGAATGTGTGTGCAGTGTAGATGCTCTGCAAGTTTTTTGTGTAAGAACAGCTATTCTTGCATAAAGTCTGCAGTGTAAATGTAGTCCCCAAGCCCTCAGATCATTACAACCCCTAGAGAGGCATGACAACACCCTCTGTCACCAAGGGGTGTGGAGTCATCAGGCCCTGCAACCCCATCAGCAGCCAGACAACTCTCAGATGACAGATAGAATAGAAGGTTTATTAGCTCACAGGGATGTAACACAAAAATCTCACTCACACACACACTTCTTAGCACAGGAACCAGGAGCACTCAGTACAATCCATCTCAGGTAGAAGGGGGCCCAGAGCCTTCCCCTCCGCCCATTTCTTCCTCCTAAGCCAGTGAGACTCACTTCCACCCTCCACAGCTCATCCCACAGCCTTTCCCCAGCTTCCCAGATCTACAGCCCTCCAAAGAAATGGAGATCCTGAGAGGCACCCACACAGGTAAGGAGTCAGGGAAACTGACACAAACTATCCAGAGAATGTAGGAAAAAGCTGAGGCTCCCAAAAATGAATAGGGAGGGAGGAAGAGCCCTCACTTCTGCCCCATGTAGGGCTACAGGTATTATCCTGGCAAGTACCTGTCACAACTCCCCAGCCATCCTGTTAGGAGTTTCCTCTATACATATCCTTCTTTGGGGGTGTTTGGGTGCAGTGTGAAAGCAGAATCCAATGTCTCAGTTTCCCAAATTATTATTGTGTTGTTTTCTGTCTTTGCCAGTCCCATGTTGGTCATTTGTCTCCAGCACAGACAGTGAGTCCTGCTTAGGTTCTCTCTCCCCCAGCAGGTGCAAGGACAGTGAGGGAGAACACTCAGGAAAATAGACAGCAGGAAGATCCTGGAATTGTAGACTCAGAGGGAACATTTCTTGAAGGGGATTCCCCCCATGTGTAGAGCAGCAGAAAGCCTGGGGGAATCCACACAGGACAGAGAGACAGCTGGAGAACAATCCAAGTAGAAAACTGGAAGAATCCAGCAAATGTAGAGGAAGATCCATGGATCCTAAGGAAACTCCAGCCCAGCAGACAAATCTCAATGGAAAGAAACCCTGCAAACGCTCAGACTGTGAGAACTGAATTCTCTCTGAATCTTGCCTTATTCACGAGCCACCTCAGGTTGCCCCACAGCCCCCAGGGACAGCTCAGCAGATGTGAATTCCATTGGCCCAGCTGGAGTCGCCAGAACTGAACCAGGCCCAGAGAACCAGGACTTTTCTCTCAAGGGGAACCAGACTTAGGAAAAAAATAAACCCTCCGGTTCTTCGGTCCCTCTGCCCTGGGAGAACCTGTTCCCCCAGGAGAAGGGGGTTCCAGCAAGTCCAGTGTTGGATAAAACAGAAGGAAAAGCTGCTCCGCTCTCACTGCAGAGGAAGCCACCAAAGCGCGCAGGGGCCTGGCTGTGCTCCCGAAGAGCCTGACCCTGCTGAGGGGAGAAGCCTCCCCAGGCCCAGACCACGTGATGGGAGAGGAAGAGCAGGGGAGAAGCCTCCCCAGGCCCAGAAGTTGACAACTTGTGAAACCTTCACCCTCCTACAGCCCCTGCCCCCCCCATCCTCTCGGCTTCCCCTTGCCCCCCCCAGCCCCAGAGCTCTCCCCTGCCCCTCCCCCACAGCCTCTCTGCTTCCTTCAGCCCTGCCCCCCAGCATTCTCCCCTGCCCCCTGCTCACAGCCCCTCCCCGCTTCCCTTCAGCCCCTCCCCCCCCGTGCTGCAGCCTGGCCCCGGGAGAGCCGAGGGAGCAGGCCCCAGCCCTGGCTCCCACTGCCCCGCATCACGTGACTCTCTAGGGCTGGGCCGGAGCCAGGGAAGCGCTTTTCTCACCCGCTGGATGCCGGGACCTCGTGCTCTGTGGCTCGCGCGCGGGTGGGGGGTTTCAGCGCGTCCCCGCCGGTCATGCCCCGCCCACCCCACTGCGGGTCAGGCTGTTGGGGAGCCACGGAGCGGAGCCTGCAGGAGCGTCTGACTGCGCATGCGCCGCGCGTTCTGCGCTGGGCCCTGTGAAGGAGCCGTTGGTGCCGCTACCCGCTGTGGGGCGCGGAGCCGAGGGGACTGGGCGCGGAAGAAACCAAAGGGCCCAGCAGACGGGGGGGGGGGGGGGGGGTCTGGTGTTTGTGACGCTGCATCAACTCTTGTCCCTGCCAATCTCCCGCCGGGCTCAGCGCAAATACCGCCCCCCCCCCCTCGCCTGAGACGCGCCTCTCCTCACGCCCCCCTTCCCACAGGCGGCGGGTCCCCACGTGGGGCGGTGCCCGGTCACTCTAAGAAGACCCACGTGGCTCCTGCTCCGTGCAAAGGGCTGGGGGGGCGCTCACCTGCTGCTGGACCCGCGGGGCGCCCAAGAGGCCCCGCTCTCTGCTGCCCCTATTGGCTGGTTGCAGAGCGGGGGGGGGCACTGTCTGCGCTTTCGGGGACCCGGGGCGGGAGTGGAATCGGGGCCCTAAACCCCCCCCCCGGGCCAGGCGCAGCCGGGCGTGGCTGGGGGAGCATTGCAGCTGCCCCAGGAGCGCCCCGTCCGGTGGGACCGAGGCCGCAGCGACCCCTGGGAAAGTCTCCGGCTGGAAGCCACGTGCCCCCGCCCCAGATACAGTCCTCGCGCTAGGACCCAGGGGCCGGGCGCTCCTTGCAGCCCCCCCCCCCGGAACAGGTGACCGCTGCCTCCTCCTGCGAGCGCTGTTCCCAGCCTGTGCGCTGGGGCGGAGCAGCCCCATGTGGGGAGCCTGAGCGGGGCAGTGAGGGGGGGGGGCGTGGGGCGCAGAAAGGGCAGTGGGGGGGGGCGTGGGGCGCAGAAGGGGCAGTGGGGGGGGGGCGTGGGGCGCAGAAGGGGCAGTGGGGAGAATTCTGGGGCAGCGCTGGGACAGGGGGACGGGGGGAGGTGAAGGGAAGCGCAGAGGATGCGGGGGAGGGGTTGGAAGGGGAACATGGGAGCAAGCGCAGCCTGGGGGGAGGGGGGGGGTGAGACAGACACTGGCAGCTCCCCCAGCCCGGCATCCGGGGTAGAATCTGTTTTTAACGCAAACTATAAATCGGGCGTGGTGGGGAGGAGGGATTGTGCTGCTTTTGCTGCTGCTGCTGCTTCAGTTGCTGCTGCTTCTCTGTACTTGTCTTTCTGCTGCTTTTACTTCTTTGGGTGCCGCTGCTTTCTGCTTGTTCTTCTGTTGCTCCTTCTTTTGTTTCTATTGCTGCTGCTTGCTTTTTCCTCTCGTTTCTTCTTCTGTCGATGGCTTCTACTGCTGCTGATTTTTCATCTGCTGCTGCTACTACTTCATCTGCTTCTGATGCTGCTACTTCTTGCACCGCTGCTGCTGTTTCTTCTGCTCCTTCTCCTGCTTCTACTTGTTTTTCTGCGTCTCCTTCTTCTGCTTAAATCTGCTGCTCCTTCTGCTACTGCCACTTCTGTTGCTCCTTCTATGTTTCTTTTCCTGCTGCTGCTACTTCCTGTGACTTATTATTGTTCTGCTGCTGCTGCTTTGGTTGCTGCTGCTTCTCCTGCTGCAATTTCTTCTGCTGCTGTTCCTGCCTCTTTTATTCTGCTTCTTCTTCTGATGTTTCTTCTTCTGCTGCTTGTTCTTCTGATCTGATGCTTCTATTTCAGCTGAGGTTTCTTCTATTTCTTCTGCTTTTGCCTCTTTTCTTCCCTTCTCATCCTGCTGCTCTTTCTGTTGCTGTTGACCCTTCCTCTGTTCTTCTTCTGCTGTTTCCATTTTTCTATTGATGCTGCTACTACTTCTGCTTCTTCCTTTTTGGTTTCTTCTTTTGCTGCTGCTTCTTTTAGTGCTATCACTGCTCTTTGCATCTGCTGCTGCTGCTTTTTCCACTGTGTCTGATTCTTCTGCTTCTGATTCGTCTGCTGTTTTTCTTCTCTTGCTGCTGCTCCTCCTTCTCCTGCTTGTTTTTCTACTTCTTCTGAAGCTTCAATCTGCTGCTTCTTCTGCTTTTGCTCCTGTTTCCTTTGTTGCTGCTACTACTTTTCTTCTTCTGCCACTGCTTCTGTTACCGCCTCTTTCTTCTACATCTTCCTCTTATTCTGCTGCTTCTTCAGATGTAGCATCTATGGCTGCTGCTGCTACTTCTTCCACATCTGCTTCTTGTGAGGTTGCTGCTGCTACTTCTTTTTTGGCTTCTTCTACTGCTGCCTCTTCTTCTGTTGCAGCTGCTTCTCCTGCTCCTACTTTTTTTCTGCTTTTTCTTCTTTTGTTTGTGCTGCTGCTTCTTTTGCTGGTTCTTCTGCTGCTCTTTATTCTGCTGCTGCTACTACTACTTCCTGTTTCTTCTGCTGCTGCACCTTATTAATTCTTCTTATTTTGCTGCTGTTTCTTCAGTTGCTATTTCTTTGACTGCTGAAGTTTCTCTTGCTGCTGATACGGTTTTCCATTGTGTCTTCTTCTGCTGGTACTTCTGCTGCTGTTTTTTCTAATGTTGCTGCTTCTGCTTCTGCTACTACTTATTGTTCTGCTTCTCCTTTCTGCTGCTTCCTGTTTCTTCTGCTCCTATGGCACATATTTTGCGGAAAAGCACATGGCAGCGTGGACACTTCTTGCACAAGACCTTTTGCACAAAACAGTTCTTGCGCAAGAAGCCTGCAGCTAGACATAGCCTAAGGGTGGAGCTGGTGCTGGGAGAAGGACCTGCTTTCCAGCCAGCTCCCCCAGCACCAGCTTGTCGGGGGGAGGGGGAGGGAAGAGACTGTTAGGTTCCTACTAGGGTGCCCAAGATCAGGTGCCTGTCAGGTGGGGACCAGCCGTTCACCCCCCACCTCCCTCACGCAGCCACGTGGGGTCCCGCCCCCCTCAGAGCCCGGCAGATGCTAGAGCCCCGCCCCCCAGAGTAACGCAGCGAGGCTGGGGCTGGTCACATGTCCGCACCGGCCCGCCCGGAGTTGTCCAGGGAAATCTCGGAGTCCCTGGGCCGGAGCCGCCTCGCCTGCAGCCCGGCAGGCCCGAGAGGCCGGCACCGGGTCACTGACCCGCCGCGCATGCGCGGTGTCACCCCTCCCGCGATTCGCTGCATCGCCTCTGCCGTGCCCAGGCCCCGCCCCCCGCTGCCATTGGCCCCTGGGCGGAGGCCGCAGCAGAGACTCCGCGCGAGCCCCAGTCGCGGTCGCTGCACGCGCTGAGGCGGGAATTGCGAAGGAGCCGTTGGGGCCGTTACTCGCCGCGCGCAGGAGCCGAGGTAGGGGCGGGGCCCGGGCTCGGCGCGGGGGAAGCGAAGGCGGCGGGAGCCCGGTTCTGTCCCCCGGCCCGTTGCTATTTAGGGCGGGGTGAGGCCGCTTGGCATGTCCCCCCCTTCTCCCCCCGGGGGTTCCCTCGGGCCGGCGGGAGGCGCCCCGGTCGGACACGCGCCGGGGGCCCTGCAGGGAGACGCGGTACCAGCGTCCGGACTCGCTGCTGTACGACAGGAGCGCCACTGCGCATGCTCCGTGCCCCAGTTCCCCCTCCCCAGCCTAATCTCACGGGTAACCGCGCGGCAGCAGCTGGGGCGGGGCCGGAGCAGCCCCTGCAGACCGGGGTGGGTGATCCCCGTGCAGCTCCCCACGCGGCCCGCCCAGTCCCTGGGGGGCCCTGTGCAGGGGTCGCGCCCGGGGCGGAGGGAGCGGGTCTCACTGATGGGGGGTGCAGGCTCTGGGCAGGGGTGGACGAACGGGAGGGTCGGTACTTTCCTGGTTCATTTCCCCCTAGGCAGGGAGAAGGATCCGGGGGGGGGGGAGGTCCCGCCCCTACCTCGGCTCCTGCGCGCGGCGAGTAACGGCCCCAACGGCTCCTTCGCAATTCCCGCCTCAGCACGTGCAACGACCGCGACTGGGGCTCTGTTCCACGTGCAGCGCCTGCAGGCAGCCCCCACTGGCCCAGGGTTGCCAGGTGGCCGGTTTGTGTCCTCTCTGTCCGGCAGAAAAGTTAAGAAAATCCCGGACACGTGTCATGTTCGTTATTTCCCGTTCTCTGGCTGAGCGCCGGCTGGAAGCGGGGGAGCAGCCGGGAGCCTGTGGTCACTGCAGAAGCTGGGCAGGGGGAAGTGGCTGGGAGCCCCCCTACGCCCCTCCCCTCTAGGCTTCTGTAAGTGACCACAGGCTCCCAGCTGGGAGGCGGGGTGGGGATTGGTGCCTTCCTCCTCCCCAAGGCATCGCTCCTCCTCGGACACAATTAGAGAGGCCCTGTCCTTGCTCCTGAGCGCTGCTGAAGTGCCTTGTGGCATCCTCATCCACGAGAGAAGCTCTCAGGTGCTTTGTAGTGGAGTTTAGGTGCCTTCCATGGGCTCTCAGCCAAAACTGGGGTGGAATTTTTGCTTCTTCCCACTGGGACACCCAAAGGCCTGGCTATGCGGGAGTCACCTTCCTATCCATCGTCCCCCCGCCCTGCCATTGTGTTGACCTGGGGTCGGTCTCTCTGCTTTTGGTAGCAGGCCGTTGCTTTGTAGAGCAGGCTCTGCTGCCTTCCCCTTTGCTCCCAGCTTGGTCCTAAGGTTGCCAGGTGTCCGGTTTTCGTGCCCTCTGTCTGGTAGAAAAATTTTGTTTTGCACCAGTGGTTGCATCAGTAGCTCTTTAGCAAAGGTGCTTGGATGCTACAAAGAGATACCTAAGTTGATGGGAGAAGCTCTGCCATTAACATGACAATGTGTATACTAAAAAAGCATTCCAGAAAATCATGCCAATCTAGACACAGCCATAGATGGTATCATGAGCTTTTGTGGGCACAGCCCACTTCTTCAGATGACCGGAGTTTTGAGTTTAGGATGTGCAGACCTATTTATTTTGGCTCTGCACATCCTAAACTCAAAACTTCAGTCATCTGAAGAGGTGGGCTGTGCCCACGAAAGCTCGTGATACCATTTATATGTTTTGTTGTCTATAAAGTGCTACCAGACCATTAGTTTGTACAGGATAAACTTAAAAAACAATGAACTCAGCTACGCCTTGAAGCTGGTATAATTTACAGAGCATCCATTCCATTAGTGTGCTTGTCTCTGCTTGGATACTATTTAGTGCCTTCACCACTGGGCCCATAACCATGGCATATTCTGTCAATAAAACCAGCTCTGCTGGATTCAGCCTGTCGTACAGTCAATACGTAATGTTAATAAAAATACAGAATGATCAGGGTTCGTGTTTTTAACAAAAAGAAAAGCATAAAGTGAAGAACTGCTTCTTGCATACTAATTTGGAGTCCTGGGAACACATTTCTCATGGACCCTTCTCCTTGTTCATTCAATATTCCCCAAATTATCTCCACAGCCATGAACACAGAGTTCCATCTTTTCTGGCTTGGCCAAATGCACTGGGGCTTGCGTTCTGCTTCCACCATTTTTACTCCAATTGCTGAGTGTTCAATTTTATTTCATAGTGGCTAGCATCTGGCAAAATTGGACCTGGCCATCTCTTCTTAGGTGTCATTTGATTCTCCCTGTACCACATCTATAAATGAAACTAGGTTCTACAAGTGGCAGGCTCAATGTTGGTGTTTTGGTACAATTTATTCACAGCTGTTATCTCTGTCCGGGATGTCTTCAGTTTTCTGAAATTCAGCTTATCAACATGAAACCCTGTTGTTGAAAACACAGTTGAGAGACACCTCCTCCTCTCCCCACCCAAAAAAACCCGAAGCCACATTAATGTGTCCCCCAACTGATATACCATGCTGGGAACAATACATTGAGGGGAGCCTGGGGGAAGCTGTGACACCCCCCCCCCCCCGAGCCAGACATCTTCTGTCCCATCCCTCTCTCCTGTTCCCTACACTCCAGGCCCCCCATCCAGCCCCCAGCTGCTCTCCACACCTGAGGACTCCCCTGCCCTTGGCTCCATGACTGCACCATGCCAAACAGCAGGGCTGGCAGTGGCGCAGCCGTTCCAGCCAGGCTCTGGAGGAACTGGGTGAGAGGGGGGGCAAAAGGGGAGGGGCTCAGGTTAGGGAGCCTGGTCAGTGGCCAGCCTTGCTCACTCTGCTGCCCAAGAGCAGTTCTTGCTCTGCCCTGGCCCAGCTAATTGCCCCCCCCCCCCCCGTTGCTCCAATGCTAAGAGCCAGGCATGCCGACTCAGGGGCTTCCCCACGGGCTGCACAGGGGCTGGCAGGGAGCCTGTGGAGCCGCAAACTGGATGTTGGACAGCCTGGGCCAGTGGCGCTGCCTGGCATCTCCAGGAGACTGTTGGGCCAGGGGCTTCCGGTCCCAAACTGGACACCTGCCTCCCTCTTCCCTCTCCCCCTCGCCCTGCCCCCATACCCTCACAGCTCCCCTCTCCCACCCTTCCTAACTTCTGCCCTGTCTCAGTACCCCACCAGACAGGCACAGGAGTGGACGAGGATCTCACACCCCAGGGATTCATGAGCCCATCCAGCACTGTGACAGGGCTCCCCATGACGGTCAGTGTGCATTGCACAACTGCTCACCATAGACATGTGACCCTACCCAACCTGGTGCCAGCTCATGCCCACACCCCAGACCTCCTGGGCACTAGCACATGCCGCGCCAGCAGCCAGCTGGCTCCCTGGGGTCTGTGTGTGATTAAAACAGGCATTGGACTGGCAGAGACGGGGGTAGGGGCTGGACTCTGGGAAATGCTGGGGGTTGCTGCAGGTGCTGACCCCCTGGGACTGGCTGTGCCTGTGGTGCTGGGTGATGGTTCAGTGTTGCTCAGGGGCTGGACAAGGGTTTGTTGTGACTTCAGGAGCAGCCCAAGACCAGGAAAGGAGCAGAGCCAAGTGTGAGACCCTGGTGTGTCCGGGGGGGGGGGGGGGGGAGGGGCATCTCCTGCCTGGCACAGGAAGCTCGAGACACCAGACAAGCCACTGTGGAGCATTGTGGGCAAAAGACTCTGTTGGCTGCTCCCCTCCTCCTTGTGCCCTTGAAGAGGAGCCAGGCCCCAAACCCTCTTATCAGTGTGAGCTCTGGGGGAGGGAAGGACGAGCCAGCAGTAGGAAGAACTTTCTCTCTGCCAGGCTTAGATGCTGGGGGTGGGGCAGGGAGGGAGAGGGATGATGGTGGGGGGAGGGTTAAGCACAAACTGAGGAATCTGCAGCTGGTGGGCTGGTGCTACAGGACACAGGGAGCTGGCTCTCCAGAGCCTCTATTCCCTTGGGCCAGGCAGGAGAGCACCGTGTGTGTGTGTCTCGCTGCTGCGTTCACTGTGAGTAACTCTCCTTCCCTTCTCTGGGCCAGTAAATCATTCATGATGGTGCCATAGGACTGGCTGCAGGTGCTGGGTTTGCTTTCAGCCAGGAGGTGCCAGTGACTTGGGGCAAACGCTCCTTTGGGATGGGAACCAGTGTGTTGTGGGGCTTGGGGAGGGAGCAGGTGTCTGTCACTCAGGCTGTCCTGTGGGGGAGGGTTCCCTCGAATTGGTTCCATTTATTGGTGGAAGAAATGTCATTCTGTGCACCAAGGCAGGTGCAGATGTGCACCACACATAGAAACAGGCTGCCGCCTGGGGGGCGGGGGCGGGCTGGTTCTGCTAATCACCTGGGCGGTGCCTGAATTTGTCCTGGGTGGCTGCCCAAGCACTCAGCTTACAGGGAACACTGGTGGGGGGGGGGGGGGGCCCATGAGCAGCCCCAGCCTATGTCCCCACCCCCATCCAGGGCAGGTGGAGAGTCTGAAGCTCCCCACAACTGCCCTTGTGGTTCTTACCCCATTCATGTCACAGTAAGAACTGTCTGGGCAGTGGGGGATCCATGGACCCTCCATCTGCCCTGGGCAGGGGTACTAGGGCTGGCCCATCAGCCAGCGGCAGCTTTCGAGTCCCCGATCCCCAGGTGGATGGGTCTGTGATGGCCCCAGCTG
The DNA here is from genome assembly GCF_049634645.1 of Pelodiscus sinensis. Classification (NCBI taxonomy): domain Eukaryota; kingdom Metazoa; phylum Chordata; order Testudines; family Trionychidae; genus Pelodiscus; species Pelodiscus sinensis. Next base: position 21,992,923 of record NC_134736.1, on the reverse strand, counting down.
CACTGGCACCCCAGGGCTTCTCCTCCTTGGGCAAGGTCCATATTCTGGCCAGGGTGGGGGGCAGAGCCCGGGGGAATGGGGAAGAGTAGGGGGCAACTGATGAGAAAAGAGGCCAGACCAAATCTGCCCACTTTCAACAGTGGGAGGGGCCCTTAGCCTCCTGTTCTGGTGCCCCCTGTGACGGACCGGGACATGTCTGGGCACAGCTGAGGGCGTCCGCTCAGGGCGAATTGCTTGAATCCGAGGCTCCTTACAGCCCCCAACTGGTGACCTCTCCACACAGGCCACAAACCAGTCCCTCTGAGCGCTTCAGCAACCTGCCTGAAGCCTCCCAAGCAAAACCCCTCCGACACCCCAGCAATATCCGTGCCCCAGATGGCCCTGGGCCTCATACACAGGTGGGGGGTCCTAGCACCCAATCCCACCTACCCCGAACAAGTTCTGTCCGGTTCCAAGAAACCAGCCACAGATCCCTGGTCAATTTACCCTCTGGACCTTACCCACAAATCACGCTGGGCCAATCCTTTAGAATCTATATCTAAAGGTTTATTATTACAGGAAAGAAAAGCATGAGAGTAAGGTTATTAAAGTACAGTATGTTACATGCACTGAATCTCCCAGTTCTCGATGCAGGCTCTAGCAGAGATGTTGCAGCTGTTGGTTTAAAAGTTCTTATTGCACATCCTAAGGTCAGGATGGGTTCACAGGTCTTCCGGGCTCTTCAGTCCCTGCAATGCTGCCTCTGGGATGAAGTGCTGAGCTGAGAACAAAATGGCATCGACTGCATGGCCTCTTTATATCTCCTTCCTGGCCTCGTCTTGTATGCAGCAAGTCACCTGGTCAGAGGCCAATCTCTGTGTTCCCTGCTGGCTGCCCTCAGGTGTCAAACCCCATTCTTTGGGTGTGTCCATAGCCTATTGAGAGCCATTGTCCCACAGGGCTTCGCTACACAGCCTGTCCATAGCAATGCTTAACCACATCCAGAGAAATATTCAGCTTCCACACAGATTACAGATTCCTACCTACACACGCAGACATTATATATTCACATAAATAGCGTACATAAGATCAACAAACAATAAGCTCCCATTCAATACCCCACATGGCTCCCTTTTATACCAATTTCTGGGGCCAACACCCCCACCTAGGGGTGCAGCATCGATCTGGCTGCTTCCCTCCAATTCAGTAATGTGACACCCCCCGAGGGGGATGGGCAAAGGTAGAGGTTGCTCATTGTGACAGGTGTATCCTGTATATGCATGGCAATATTGCACTCCTGCTCTAGGGGCTCGTGACAGGCGGGGGAGGGGCGGTGCAAGGGAGGGGCAGCAGCACATGGGGCTGGGAATGTCCCAGACACCAGCACCTCCCAGTCCTGGAGCAAAGGCTGGAGATAGGCCGGAGGGGAAACTGACACACACACACACCCCCTCCCAGCCTGTACCCCTGGGCCAGTCAGTGGGGAGAGGGGCCCCACTGGGGTGGGTATGTCCCTGCTCCCAGCGCACTGCCAGGGATTGAAGGGTGTGGTGACCAGCGGAATCAGCCAAGGTCGGGGGGGGGCAGATGTGATACCAGCCCCCAGAAGCAACCGCTGCAGCAGAGGGTCGGGGGGGTGAGGAACTGAGGGGGTGCGGTTCCTACAGCCTGGGAGCGGGTTAATCCGACTCCACAAGAACTCGGGAGCTGGAGCCATCGCCCTGGCAGCTGCATGGCCCGTTGGGGGAGCAGCCTGGCAGGGCGCTAGGACCCAGGGGGTGTCGGGCGGAGCAGCCCCACTCCTGCAGCCTGGCCTCAGGTGGGGACGTGCAGGCGCCCTCGCTCCTCGCAGACCCTGCGCCTTCCCCCCCGCCCTGGAGAAGGGGAGCCGGCGGGGTGCGTGTGAAGGGGGCGGGGCTGTGGATGCCAGGGGGAGGGTCTGTGGCCTTTGGGGCGCTGGAGGGCGCGGGGGATTGGGGTGCGGGGGAGCAGACTGAGCAGCCGAGCCCGGAGTGTGTCTGCAGGGATGGAGCCGGGGGAACTGGGGTGTGAAATGGACCCAGCCCTCCCCCCGCTGGGTGCGGCCCCTGCAAACACCCCCCACGCGAGGGTCCGGTCCGGCGGCTGCCGGTGAGATTGGGCCCCCGACTCTCTAGCCCCGCCCCCATCTCGGCTCTGTAACAATGGGGGGGTCCTAGCCCCACCCCTATCTCGGCTCCGTAACAATGGGGGGGTCCTCACTGCCGGGCTGGGGAGGCAGCGCCACGTGCCGCGGGATGGGGCTCGGGGGCGGGGCCGGCGCGCGTTGCTATTTACCTCCCGCGCTAGGACTTGCGGCGTCTCCCCCGCCAACCCACATGTGATGGTGCGGACACATGACCAGCCCCCGCCTCTTTGCCAGTCGGTCTGGTCTGAGGGGCAGGGCTGGTGCTGCAGGGACTCGCGTGGGCCCCACATGGCTGCGGGTAGGAGGCTGTTGCGGGTTTGCGCCTCCCCCTTGGCGCTTGTGCGTTTCGGGGGGGACGGTGACACAGCGGGGACCCCACACCCGTGGAGCTGCTCCTGTCCCCTCTGGCGCCCGCCCCCTGCCACCTCCCATGGAAACACCCGCACCTCGGGCTGCTCCTGTGCGGGTCAGCAGGGCGGGGGCAGCGGGAGAGCGAGCCCCCCCCATGAATCCCACATCAGCAGGTGATTGGCAGGGGGGGCGGTAGAGTCTCAGACTCACCGAGCTGAGGGACGGGCAGCCCGCGGGGGCCTCCTAATGATTGTCTGCAGCCCCAGCCCTTTGCATGGGCCCCCTCGGGCCCCTTCGGGTCCACTCCAGGGACAGCATTGGAGCTGTGGCCTGGAGACAGAATGTGACCAACTGGGCAAGGCCTGTGGAAGAGCCCCCTCCGCTCCAGAGCTTGTCCGTCTCTGAACAGAACTTAATAAAAGGTCTCGCCTTAAAAAACCGGGTTGAGTAGCCCTGCATCTACTGCTCCATTCGCTGAGCAATAGTAATTTAACCTCTCCAGAAAGGGTTAAAGCCCCTCTGACATGTCTCCAATGGCCCCTCTCCCCTGCCAGGCTGCAACACCCATGTCTGTCCCCAGCTCAGCCCCCGGCCTGCAGAACCAGGGACAGGACGCAGGGAAACATTTTAGCTGCAGCCTCCTGCAAACCCGCGTGGCCCAGCTTGGCTCTAGGGCCCGGAGAATCCCTGTTCGGTGTCCGTGTTTGCTTAAAGCTGCCTGGCTCACACTGTAAAGCAGGAGCAGAGAACCTACGGCTCAGGACTTGCCTGGATGTGGCCCCTGAAGCTTCAGGAACCCCCCGATATTGGGGAGCCTGCACCGGCTTCCTAGCCACCCCTCCCCACTTCCCTCCCTCCCACCACTCCAGCTGGCGTGTGGGCCATATCAGTGAGGGGTTTTTCTTGCTTCTCACTTAGTGCCTGTGTGTGGCCCCTGACCCAAAAAAGCCCCCTCCCCCCCAGTTTGTGGAGGGAAGATGATGCATGAAATTGCAGGGAAGAGAGAGAAAGTCTGTGAGGGGCCAAACTGACCATGTGGGTGGGGAGATCCCACAAGTGGCTGCAGGGCCAAAAGAGGTGTAAAGAGACCCAAACCCTCTTATCAGTGTGAGCTCTGGGGAGGGAAGGACGAGCCAGGGTGGAAAGAACTTTCTCTCCCAGGCTTAGACAGGGGGAGGGGGATGGCAGTGGGGGGAGGGTTAGGCACAAAGGGTATGTCTACACTACCCTCCTAGTTTGAACTAGGAGGGTAATGTAGGCATACCACACTTGCAAATGAAGCCCGGGATTTGAATTTCCCAGGCTTCATTTGCATAAGCGGGGAGCTGCCATTTTTAAAACCCCACTGGTTCGAACCCCGTGCAGCGCGGCTACACGAGGCACGAACTAGGTAGTTCGAACTAGGCTTCCTGGTTCGAACTACCGTTACTCCTCATTTCACGAGGAGTAACGGTAGTTCGAACAAGGAAGCCTAGTTCGAACTACCTAGTTCGTGCCCCGTGTAGCTGTGCTGCACGGGGTTCGAACCAGCGGGGTTTTAAAAATGGCGGCTCCCCGCTTATGTAAATGAAGCCCGGGAAATTCAAATCCTGGGCTTCATTTGCAAGTGCGGTATGCCTACATTACCCCGCTAGTTCGAACAAGCGGGGTAGTGTAGACATACCCAAACTGAGGAATGTGCAGTGCCCTGGCGCAGGCTGGGGCTACAGGGCACAGCGAGGCGCCTCCATTCCCTTGGGCCAGGCAGGAGAGCGCCGGGTGTGTGTGTGGCTGCTGCATTTGCCCTGTGAGTAACTCTCCTTCCCTTCTCTGGGCTAGTAAATCGCTGGTGACGGTGCCATAGGACTAGCTGCAGGCGCCGGGTTTGCTTTCAGCCGGGAGGTGCCAGTGACTTGGGGCAAACGCTCCTTTGGGATGGGCAGAAACCAGAGTGTCGGGGGCTTGGGGACGGAGCAGGTGTCTGTCACTGAGGCTGTCCTGACAGGGTTTGGGGCAGGGGAGCTGGTGCCATGGCCCATGGGGGGGGGAAGATGCAGCGCGAGGAGCTGGGGACGCCAGGCGAAGCAACCAGGGACTTGCCGGGAAGATGGGTGGGGGGTGAAGGGGCGGGGCTGTGGGAGCCGGGGGGGGCGGGGCTGTGGAGCGGGTGGGGGAATGTTTCTGAGCTGGGGGAGCAGTGAAGCCCCCTCAGCAGTGTCTGACTCCGTTGCCGCCACTGCGCATGTGCCGCACGCCCTCAGCCAGTTCTTGCTGCTGTTACTCGCCGCGCTGCTTCGGGGGAGCAGGGAGCAGAGCAAGGTGGGTGGGGCCGGGTAGTTAACGCTGGGGGCAGGACCCTCGGGGTGGGGCTCTGCGTGGCCAGGGGGCGGGGATGTTTGTTTGTTTATTTCCCTCCGCGGCGCCTCATTGGCTGCCGGGCACTCCCGCTGCTCCCGGCGGTTAGCCCCGCGCTGCACATGCGCGAGTTTCGTGGGCGGGCCAGACGGCTGCCGGAGGCCCCGCCCCTCGCTCCTGACCCGCCTCCTTCCCCCCCACATGTCTGTGGAGCAGCTGCTGCTGGGTGCGCCCCTGCGAAGCGGGGGGGGGGGTTGTGGGGCACGGCCTTAGTGGGGAGGGTTTGTGGGAGGGGCTCACACAGGCTGAGGGGAGGCTGGGCTGGCCAGGCCAGGAGGGGTGGTGCAGCTCTCTTGTGGGAGTTGTGGGAGGGGCACAGCTGGGCTGGGGGAGGGGCTGTGACCCACCTTCCTGTGCTGCCTGTGGGGGGCTGCTCTGGCGGGGCAGGGGCCTCAGGCCGCTCGCTGCTGCCCCCTCTGTGGTTGAAGTTGTACATTTAGCGCAGGGCCCGTCCGTGTCTGGCTGTTAGTGCTTCCGGATGCTCACGCTCGACACAAGCCGAGAGGCCGAAGATTGTGGCCGAGTTTCAGCAGCTGCGGCAGTTCCTGGAGGAACAAGAACGACTCCTGCTGGCCCGGCTGGAGAAGCTGGGAGGGGAAGTGTCAGAAGCCAGCGAGTGAATTCCTGTAGGTGAGACTGAGGGAGAAACATCCCAGCTCCCCACACAGGGAAGGGAGCCTACTGAATCACAAGCGTTGGGATCCAGCTGACAGATCTGGGTGTAACTCGGTGTGTGCATTGCTGCCATGGGCTGTGTTGCCCCTGCTCTCAGGCTGGGGAAATTCAAGGAATTCTAACTCCAGGCCTGTTAGAGCTGAGACTTCCTAGCCAAATCTTATCATCTGTAAATGAAATAGAATCACATGGAATTGTTTCTGTCCAGGTGTGAGACGGGGCAGTTCCAGCTGACAGAGGAGATTTCCCTTGAACTGGAAGAACAAGTCAATGCTTTTTCCTGGAAAACAATTGCGCTGTCGGAGACTCTGAGGGTATGTCTACACTACCCCCCTAGTTCGAACTAGTGGGGTAATGTAGTCATTCGGAGTTGCAAATGAACCCCGGGATTTGAATTTCCCGGGCTTAATTTGCATAAAGCCGGCCAGCGCCATTTTTAAATGCCGGCTAGTTCGGACTCCGTGCCACGCGGCACGGACAAGCTAGTTCGGATTAGGCTTCCTAATCCAAACTAGCTGTACGCCTCTAGTTTGAACTAGGGGGGTGGTGTAGACATACCCTGAGGGAATTCAAAGGTACCTAGAAGGGATGGAGTAGGGGAAAGTTGTTTAAGTATTAGAAACTATTGAATCTGGCCTCTGAAGCCAACCATCCCCTGCCTCAATTCCCCCATAGAGAATGACGGCCCCATCATGCTGCTCTCCTTAGAGGCACTGAGCAAACAGAGTCAACTGCTTGCAAATAGAGCCAGGGGTTTGCAAATTCTGAGCCTCCTGTTGGTGTCAAGGAATCAAAATAGGTAAAGTTAATATCATGGCAGCGTCTTCGCACACAGCTCTAAATCTCACTCACTGATCAGTGAGGAGTCCCAGGGGCACTGCATGGGGACCTGTGAACACTTGGAGAAACACTGGTCTATGGGTTTGTGATGCTAAAGGGGTGAAGTTAAAGCACATAACGGACGGCACCTTCAGGCTCAGTTTTCACTACTCAGTTTCAATCTGGGGTTGGTTTCAAACAATAAATAGGCTGAAAGGCTGAGAGCTGACTGGCTTCCATGGTATCAGTGTGTTCATGGCGAGAAATTGCTGGATACGCAAGGGCTCTTCGGTCTAGTGCAGCCCTGAGCAAAATACAGCCCATGGGCCGGATCCAGGTCACCAGGCCATCTGATCCGGCCCACTGATGCTTGGAGAGCAATGGGCTACTTCTGTACTTGCCACTTCCCACCTGCAAGCCACTCAGAAAGTGAGAGTGACCTGGAGGTTAAGGGGAAAGGCTTCAGGCACTGCTTCCACCTCCAGGACAATCTCATTGGCTGGTTTCTGGCCAGAAAGGAAGCACCGTGCCCTCTCCCCTCCAGCTCATAGGTATTCTCACACACATGGCCCCGCAGCCTGTGCGAGGGTTGGACAGGCTCCTTACCTGCCTCAGAGAGGTGCTTGGCTGCTGGTCGGGAGTCACTCAGGTAAGTCTCCTGGCCAAAGCTTGCCTCTGGCACCCCAACCTCTCCCTTCCCCTCCTAATTCTCTGCCCCCCACTCCTGCCTCCCGCTCCACATATCGACACTCTCTCTTCCTGCATCCACATATGCAAGAATCTCTTCATGGTCAGAAACCCTCACCCTTATTTGTCCACTCAGCCACTTTTCTAAAGTAACTTTACTTTAAATATTTCATGAGTAGTTGGCTAATCCAGTGCCCCAGATCACACCTGCTTCCTTCACCCAAACTCCTTCCCAGACCCCTTTTTCCCTCCTGCATTCCAAAGCCTCTCTCAAAGCTCCCTTCTTCTCCCAGTGTCCATCTCATACGCTGTATTTCCTGGTTAATGTCTTGGAAGAGTGCAGCTCTCAACCACTTTCCAAAATCTTGGAGTCTCTCCCCTCCCCCCCCATCAAATGAATTGCCCACCCCTGGTCTAGTGGATACAGTTCAGTGAGAGTTAATAACTGAAAGCTGCAGCTGGACAATTTCAGGCTAGAGAGGAGGCACAAATGTTTGATGGGTAAGAGAATTAGCTGCTGAAACAAATGAGCAAAGAACTGATGGATTCTCCATCTCTTGATGTCTTCATATCAACACTGGACGACTTTCTAGAAAATATGCTGTGGGGAAACAGAACTTTGTGCCTAAGTAGCTCGGATAGGTGTAATGGCTTATGCCACAGAGGGGACAGACTGCATGGCTAAGGATATTTTGTGATGCCATGAATCCATTAATTTTAAGGTCTTATCCTGAAAACATTCAGCACACGTGTTTAATAATATGTATATGAATACTCATATTAACTTCACTTCCTCTCTGTTATGGAAGTCTGTGTCAGAGGAGAGAACCAAAGTTTGGGCTGCAAATCAATGCATGAAGACTAAGGATTATAAATATTGCAGCCCAAATTAAATTAAACCTATGTCCATGTTCAGGCAGATGAATATGTGGCTTGTTAGCAGAAACAACTGGATGCTGAAAACTGAATCCCATTGTTGCAGGCAAACTAATGTAACTCAAGCCAGGTATTGAGAGAAATAAATACGGCCTTTGGATCTAACTTGTGTGTGGTGTTTATGGAATATCTAGACTCAGCGTAGAGTCCAGCATGTTTTTCACCAAGGACAGAGTCTGGGCAGAATTGGGGTGTGGAAAGGATTAAAGCTCTTTTTGAAATGTCTCCAATTCCCCTTCTCCTTCTGACTGCAGAACACCCATGTCTGACTCCAGCTCAGCGCCTGGCCTGCAGAGCCAGGGACAGGAAATGGCTGTGGCGAAGCCAGTGAGCTTCGAGGAGGTGGCTATGTATTTCTCTGAAGAGGAATGGGCTCTACTGGACCTGGGCCAGAGAGCCCTCTACAGGGATGTGATGCAGGAGAATTACGAAGCTGTGTGCTGGCTGGGTGAGGATTCCTGTCCCCTTGTGTAACAGAAGCTGGGTGGGCTCTGGAGCAGCTGGGTTGGGTTTGGTTCGGTTCAGGGTCCCTCATTGCCCGAACCCCCAATATCAGCAGTATGTGCCCCAGTAATCCTGGCTCCTGTGTGAGAGGAGGTTCAGTGACATAATACTGGTGCTTCTCTTCCCACAGCCAAGGTCTCGTGGTTCCCACCTTCTTGCCCATGTTGTGCCTTGGCCGGAGGCATCAGTGGAAGGGCCCAGGCAGGAACAACAGGTACCTGAGTAGTGGAGCTGGGTGCAGCTTTTCATAGCATCTGCAGAGTCCCCTTGTGCTATTGTGCTGAGCCCCTGGAAGGAAGGCACCAACTCAGAGTCCTTCCCTGCTTCTGGTAGATTCTGTGCAAGCCAGAGGGGCACCAAACGGCAGGCCCGACTGGCCACAAGAGGAGGGCTGCTGCTGCTGGCAGAGTAGATCTAAGGCTGCAGAAGGAGAGCTGAGCTGCAGGAGCATCTAAGAGCAGCAGAGAAGCAGCACAGCCACCTTGGCTGGCCACAGGAACATCCCGGCACTGCCCTGGCTGTCTGCAGGACTGACTGCTGTTCTGCGCAGCTCACAGGGCACACCCAGGCACAGTCAGTCAGTATCAGGAGTGTGGCGCATAGGCAGGGCCTGAAGTGGCCAGACAAGGATTCATTTTCCTTATCAGACAACTTCCCTTGCCTCCTTCTGGCTCAAGTAGAGTACCTGAGCCCAAGAGCAGGGCAAGTCCAGCCCCCAGCCAAGAGCTTTGTGGGCAGAGCCCATAGGGCTCTAGAGCTCTGCTAGGTCCTTTCTCTCCCAGCCCTAGTGACCTCACATGTGGCAGCTCAAATATGAGTCCTGGCTAGGGGTGTCTGTCAATCCTGAGCATCCTAGAGCTCTCCCCTTATGAGCAGTGTGTTCCTGTCCTGCCCAAGTATGGAACAGGCCCTAAGGGAGACTGAGTTGTATCCTGGAGAGTGAAGCAGAGCGCTCAGTTCCCCATGAGAGTCAGCTGGGCTATTCCCAACATGTTAGTGGGAGGAGGGGAGAATTAGTATGTCCTGGTATCTTGTACCAGCCAGAGACCAGTCTCTGGAAGGCTGAGAAGAAGCCTTTCTGGGTAGGAAACTCAGATCCTGGCTTTGGAAGCAACAATGGCACAGATCTTAATCAAAAAGATCAGCACTTGGTTAATTTCTCTCCCAATAGGATTTCCAGTCCCCAAAGCTCATGTGCTCTCCTGGATGGAGCAAAGGGAAGAGCTGCAGATCGTGGATCTCCAAGGCTCTGAGGAAGGGAAGATCATCAGTGACACACACACAGGTGAGATCAGCTAAACTGACTCAAACCAATTTCTGTGTTCTCATAGCAGGTGTTGGTTGTGTGTTTTCATCAAGTCTGACTGGCCTTTCAGCCTGTCTTTAACTCTAGTCTGAGAGTGCTGTGTGGGGAAAGACTGATGGGGGAGCAGGGTGAACTCAGCTCATGATTATTGTATCTTTCCAGTCATTCTTTGGGTGTGTCCCCCCCCCCCCCCATTTTCTGTTCATCATTCAGAATTTTTCTTTCAGCTCAGCACAGAGAATGACTCCTGTGTGGTTTCTCTTTCTATCCCAGCAGGTGATGAGATGCTGAATGAGAACAGTGAGAGGAGTCTTCAGGAGGAAGGACCTCAGCGAATGGCTCCATGTGGGATGTTAGTGGGAAGATCTGAAGGGCATGTTTCTCAGAGTCCAGAGCAAGGAGAGACTTGTGACAGACAGTGTAGCCTACAAAGGCAGCAGGGAAACCATCCTGGAACAGGAGAGGATAAATCCAGTGACAGGAGCAGAAGGTTGAAAACAAATACAGAAACTGTTCAAACAAAAATTCCCCATCAACATTTACCTTGTTCTTGCTGTGACTGTGCAGCTCTTATTAAACGTGAAAGAGCCCAAACAGGAGAGAAACCCTTCAGCTGCTCTGACTGTGGGAAAAGCTTCAGTCGGAGGTCAAACCTTGTTAGCCATAGGAGAGTTCACACAGGAAAGAAACCCTTCAGCTGCTCTGACTGTGGGAAAAGCTACAGTCAGAAGTCACAGCTTGTTAGCCATAGGAGAACCCACACAGGAGAGAAACCCTTCAGCTGCTCTGACTGTGGGAAAAGCTTCAGTCAGAGGTCAAGCTTTGTTAACCATAGCAGAGTTCACACCGGAGAGAAACCCTTCAGCTGCTCTGACTGTGGGAAAAGGTTCAAACGGAGGTCTCACCTTGTTAGGCATAGGAGAGCCCATACAGGAGAGAAACCCTTCAGCTGCTCTGACTGTGGGAAAAGCTTCTGTCGGCGGTCACAGCTTGTTAGCCATAGGAGAGCCCACACAGGAGAGAAACCCTTCAGCTGCTCTGACTGTGGGAAAAGCTTCAGTCACAGGTCATACTTTGTTAGCCATAGGAGAGCCCACACAGGAGAGAACCCTTTCAGCTGCTCTGACTGTGGGAAAAGCTTCAGTCAGAGGTCACACCTTGTTATCCATAGGAGAGCCCACACAGGAGAGAACCCCTTCAGCTGCTCTGACTGTGGGAAAAGCTTCAGTCAGAGGTCACACCTTGTTATACATAGGAGAGCCCACACAGGAGAGAATCCCTTCAGCTGCTCTGACTGTGGGAAAAGCTTCAGTCAGAGGTCACACCTTGTTATCCATAGGAGAGCCCACACAGGGGAGAAACCCTTCATCTGCTCTGACTGTGGGAAATGCTTCAGTTACAGGTCATACTTTATTAGCCATAGGAGAGCCCACACAGGAGAGAGACCCTTCAGCTGCTCTGACTGTGGGAAAAGCTTCAGTCAGAGGTCGCACCTTGTTAGTCATAGGAGAACCCACACAGGAGAGAAACCCTTCAGCTGCTCTGACTGTGGGAAAAGCTTCAGTCAGAGGTCACACCTTGTTATCCATAAGAGAACCCACACAGGGGAGAAACCCTTCAGTTGCTCTGACTGTGGGAAATGCTTCAGTGACAGGTCATACATTGTGAGCCATAGGAGAGCTCACACAGGAGAGAAACCCTTCAGCTGCTCTGACTGTGGGAAAAGCTTCAGTCAGAGGTCACACCTTGTTAATCATAGGAGAGCCCACACAGGAGAGAAACCCTTCAGCTGCTCTGACTGTGGGAAAAGCTTCAGTCAGAGGTCACAACTTGTTATCCATAAGAGAACCCACACAGGGGAGAAACCCTTCAGCTGCTCTGACTGTGGGAAAAGCTTCAGTCAGAGGTCACACCTTGTTAGACATAGGAGAACCCACACAGGGTAAAAACCCTTCAGCTGCTCTCACTGTGGGAAGAGCTTCAGTCAGAGGTTGCGCCTGGTTAAACATAGGAAAACCCACATGCAAGAAAACATTCGACTGTAGGAAACATTCAACTGTTCTGACTGCAGTCAGAGGTCACAGTTTGTTATCCATAAGAGAACTCTCACAAGAGTGAAATCCTTCAACTGCCCTGACTTTGGGAAATGTTATTGTGAGATTTCAAGCCTTGAAGCCACACATATGAGAAACCCTATAGTGGTGGTGAGCAAAATTTTCTCTGTTGGCACAATCTAGCCTGCCTAAGGCTTTGATTCTGTCCACAAGGTAATACCAGGCCCCACCTCCAAATGAGCATGTGCTGAGGGGGAAGGAGCTTAGCCCCACTCCCTCTTCGTGTTGTGTAGCTTCTAGAGAGGAGGCAGCACTAGGCTGAGTCTTTGCCACACAACCTGAGGCTGGCATTAGAGGCACTGCTTCCACTGCACTTCTGGCCTCCAGGGCTACATGGCCATGTTAGGGGTGCCTCTGGATGGCTGCAGCAGTAGCATCTCTGGCCCTGGACTGAATGGGTGCAGCAGTTATGCCTTTGGTGTCCGGGGCTGGTCCTGGTCTGTGTGGTTGCTGCTGCAACAGCAGAGCCTCCCTCCGACGTGACCAGGACAGTGTGGCTGAAGATGTTGCTGCAAGGGGCCCAAAGCCAGGTAATATTTGCTTTCCCTCCCAATCTCCTCAATTCCATTTCCCCTGGGAGCCAGCACCCCCAGCTTGCACTGACACCCTCCTTTTTTCTTGCACCCTCTCTCCTGGCCCCACACTGCACCCTCCCCCTGGCCAGATAGCTGCCTGTTTCTGCATCCCAGATCCTTTCTCCAGACCCCAACCCTTTTTTGAGCCCCCTGTTACATTATTGGATCTTAAGGTGAGCATACAGATCACTTGCTGTGATCATGGGGAACAGTTTGCCTCAAATTTGGTACAAAGTGGGCCATGTGAGGTATCAAATGAAAGCTGAGATTGTGTTGATTCTATGTATGGTATTCATGTCCTCTTTTGGAGTTTGTATGGGAAGTTATGACTATGGGCTCTGTTGATGCTATGTATGGACTGCCTGTCATGGGGAAAGAATGTCCAATGAGTGACTATGCTAATCAGTACGAATCCAAGGACAATGGCTCTCCGGGTGGCCAATACACAGCTGAGGAATGCATGTGGTAAGCTGCAAAGCAGCCAGGTTACAATGGCTGCTGGCATATGAAACAGGTCACTTGACCATGTGACTAGGTCCAGCTTGGGAGACACCGGGAATGAATATCAAACACCATGAGGGGGGCTCCATCTTGTCTTCAGTCTCGCTACTTATCCCAGATGAAGCCTTGCTAAGGACAGAGACAAGGGGAATGAGTGCTGACCCATCCTGGTATATGATGTACTCCAAAGACTTTTATGCTAGCAGTTTGTAACATCTCCACTAAGATCCTGTATCAAGAATTTGCCGATTGATGTATATAATGTATTCTCCTTAACAACCTTACTCTCAACCTTTTCTTTCTTTTATTAATAAACCTTTAGATTCTAAAGGATTGGTCCGTTGTGATCTTGTGGGTAAGATCTAAAGTATAAATTGACCAGAGATTGATCACTGGTTCTTTGGAACTGGGTGGATCTGTTCTGGGTTGGAGAGATTGGGCTCTATAACCCCTCACCTTTGTGTAAGACCAGGGCTGATTGCGGCACAGGAAGAGCTGGGGTATCTGAGAGGTTTTACTTATGAAGCTTCCTGTGGGTGGACTGGCAGATAAAGTGCTTTGTATGACTGGTTTGTGGCCTATTTTGGAAAGGTCTCCAGTCAAGGGCTGTAAGCAGTCCTGGTTTTGAGCAATTTGACCTGAGTGGATTCCCTCAGCAGTGCCCAGACCCAGCCCAGCCCTCTCCAAACCTGTAGGCTATGTCTACACTGGCATGATTTTTCGGAAATGCTTTTAACGGAAAACTTTTCCGTTAAAAGCATTTTCGGAAAAGAGCATCTAGATTGGCAGGACGCTTTTCTGCATAAGCACTTTTTGCGGAAAAGTGTCCGTGGGGGATCTAGACGCGCTTTTCCGCAAAAAAGCCCCGATTGCCATTTTTGCGATCGAGGCTTTTTTGCGGAAAACAAATCTCTGCTGTCTACACTGGCCCTTTTGCGCAAAAGTTTTTTGGGAAAAGACTTTTGCCCGTATGGAAGCAGCATAGTATTTCCGCAAAAGCACTGACAATCTTACATGAGATCGTCAGTGCTTTTGCAGAAACTCAAGTGGCCAGTGTAGACAGCTGGTAAGTTTTTCCGCAAAAGCAGCTGATTTTGCGGAAAAACTTGCCAGTCTAGACACAGCTGCCAACTACTGTTGCTCATGGAAACTCACTGTTAATTACATAATTAGTCAAGCCATTTTGCTAGGGCTGCATCTGGGGAGTTGAATTTAAATTACTGAAGAGATTAAACCTTTTAACTTTCTCATGTTAGTTAATCAAACTTTATTGTATATTATGTAAAATATTTATGTCCAATACATACCAGAAAAAATCAATGTTTTTACTTATTGTAGGGGTAGAGAACCTTTTTTGTATTGGGGGCCACTCACCCACAGAAAAATCAGTTGGAGAACACTCAAAGATGTGGCCCCCGACTGAGACACCTCACACTTCTGGCATTCACAGGGTGAGGGGAAGAGACAAGGAGGACTGAAGTTAAGGGCTTCCCATAGGCCAGATTTACTTTCCTGGGGTTCCAGAGTTAGTGGACTTTTTTTTTAACCTGGTGAGCACTAACTTAACCAAAACAAACATTAGATTACACATTCAACAGGTGGTCAGAGGAGAAGTGATTTGATAGGTCTAGCAGTGGAAACATTATGAGCACATAAGCCAATGGACTACAAGGTTACACAGGATCCCTGCCCATCACCAATTAAACATCTTATCAATAATACAGGTAATTATTCCTAACAAGCAAAATGAGCCAACATAAACAGAGGCATGTGGATGGTAACTCTTTCAGCCAGAAATATAATGCGTCTACTGCAGGGGTGATATTGCCTTGGGTTAGCGCAGTCTAAGGCCTCAGGCTTATTTTCTAGGAATAAAGAAGACAGTGAAAAACAATCCTGCAGAGTTCTTTGGTACCAGCCTTATCAAAGGGAAGCCCACTTGGAATGTGGTTGCCAAGGGAGCCAGGATCATGGTAGCTACTGTCTGTGTGCTTCCCAGGCCTGGCCTAATGATTTAGGATTTGAGTTCTCATTTTTCAGCAAGATACCATGGACTGCCTCAGTTTACCCCTACAGTTCCCTCCTCTTGGGTTTAGGGTTCTTTAACCCACCAGATAAAATACAACAATTTCAGGGGTTTTAATTTACTTTGGAAGCGCTGGTACAGCACCAGTACTATATAACTGTTATAATCTAAACTCGCCACATGATTTGGCAAAACACTACTCAAATCCATCCCCAAGATATTTTGTCACCAGTAAAGGCACTGCCCATGATTATAGATTTGACCTCTACTTCCTGGTTGAGTGCTTCAGAGTAAGGTGTTACGGCATGGTCCACGGTTTTCCCTATGGCTACGTCTAGACTAGCCCCTTCTCCAGAAGAGGCATGCTAATTTCTAACTTTGGAATAGGGAAATCTGCGGGGGATTTAAATATCCCCCGCAGGATTTAAATAAACATGTCCACCGCTTTTTTTCCGGCTTGGGGAAAAGCCGGAAAAAAGCATCTAGACTGGCGCGATCCTCCGGAATAAAGCCCTTTTACGGAGGATCTCTTATTCCTACCTGAACAAGGAACATGGAACATGGACAAACAACACTACTCGAGGGGGTGGCAAAATGGAATCTAGGAGGCCAGACTCCTTCATGCTTCACCAGGACCATGCACGGGACGGGCAGCGCCCTAGGATCTGCATGTGCCCAGATCAGTCCCTCTCCCCACCGGCCGATTCTCTTCCCCCTGTTTTCCCCCTGGACATCCCCGCTCACCCCCACCCTCTGTCGGCCTGGTGGTTCTCCCCCGCTTCTCCTCCTGATTTCCCCTGCCAGTCCTGCTGCCCACACCAGCCCTGCTTCCTCCTGTCAGTTCCCCCCAATCTTTCCCAGCCAGCCCCACTGCTCCCTCTCCCCCCAGCCAGCCCTGCTTCCACCAGCAGAACCAGAGTAACCCAATAAACCCTGCACCACCACATCGTGTGCTGAAAAGGGGCTCATTTATTTTCAGAAAGCCGACACCATCTTTGGAATTTTTTATCCATATTCTCATTGCGGATGGTGAATGCACCAGGCTCTCTCCATTCTGACACATGGAAGTGCCTTAAACCTCACTGGCACTGGCAGCAGTGGGGATATTTAAAAGGCATTGCTTTTAATTTTTATTCAGGATCTATGCACACCCTGATCAGTCCCACTCCCTGCTGTCTCATTCTCTCTGCCCCCCCCCCCCCCGGGCCAGGCCAGCCCAGCCCAGCCCAGCTTGCCGCTTCTCTCCTGGAACCACCAGCCCTGCTTTCACAAGCCAGTAACACTCCCTGCAATATCCCCTATAGTTTAGACCTACTGAACAACTACAGGCCTTCCAATGGGGTTATAGAAAAACCACATTGTCACATAGGACCTTTCCAGGACAGCAACATCTGGATCCATGAGCACAGACAAAGGAAGGTAAATGCAACTGTGAAGGGACTCGAACCCTCAATCTTCTGATGCCTTATCCATTAGGCCACACAGTCTTGACTTGCAGAGAATTGGATTTCTTGCAATGTGTGGGTAGGGAAAAGTCTCCCTAGTCCAGTGGTCCCCAATGTTTTGGGGCTGCTCAGTGCCTGAGGGCGGGGCCGCTTACGCACCACACGTCCAGGGGCGGAGCCGCTCATGGGCCACATGCCTGGGGGCGGGGCCAAGCATGCGCCATGCGCCCGGGGCCGACCCCGGATTCTGCCACGACCCTGGAACCAGGACCAGCAGCAGCATGTGCCTCGACCCCAAGCAGGGGCTTTCCAGGTGCCGTGTGCCTGGGGCTGGCACCGGCATGTGCCGCGACCCCAGGCAGGGGCCGCCCATGCTCCTGGGGCTGGCACCTGCCGCACGCCCGGGGCCGGGGCCAGACCAGATTGCTCCACGAGCACATATAAATGGCAGTAGGCGCCATGGCACCTGCGTGTATGGCATTGGGGACCATTGCCCTAGTCCATCAGGTTTTATTATTTTCCTTGTTTGGGGGTTTAGAAATCACGTCTGAGCTGGTGAATTATTCTTATTGTGTGTAACTAAGGATTGCAGCCCAGGGATTTTTCCTGAGTCTATGTTACTTCACGGCTATCTCCCACCTAGATTATCTCCATACTGCACCTCTCTTCCCCAAAAGCTCATGCAAATGTAGCACAGATTAGCATATTGCCATGCTCATTTGCATAATTAATTGGGTCCGTTTTTATACACGAGGCTTTTGCACAAAAAGAAGCTGTGTAGACTGGGGATCTCCCTGCCTCCTGCTTCCCCCGGCTCTAGCCTGGCCCTGGGCCTCTTTCCTGCCAGCCCCATGGGGCCAGGGAAATGCAGGTGGCCATTTCAGAGTCTGGTTGGGGGCGGCGACCTGTCCATGCCATGATGGGGGAGGGGAGAGTGTCACACGGCTTCTACTAGAGCTGGTACTTAAGTTAAAACAAAAATAAACAAGCAGCTGGGATGGGGCAGCTGGAGGGAGCCGGGAGAGCAGAGGCAGCCTGAGAGCTGAGAGTCCCAGGTGCCCACCAAAAACATCAGCTGTTTGTCCCATGCTGCAAGGGGCAGTACTCAGGGCTCTGAACTTTGCAATCTGAGCTCAACTGTCAGTGGGATTTTCCCAGGCTGGTTGTTACAAAACCCTTCCGCTTTAGGTTTCTTGTTCTCAGGCTGGTGAGAAGAGATTTTCTGCCTTCTGCCGGGCATCTGGTGCCCACTGGTGCTCGACTGCTCATCTTGCTGGCTCAGATGAGCTGGGGCTATGAAACCTACCAGCCTGGCTAGAGACGCAGGGGGCTGTGTTTGTGTTTGTTGCCGCTTCCCCTGATGCCCTCAGGTCCGGTCCCAGCAGCTGCCGGGCTCTGCCTATTGCCCCCTTGCCTCTGCTAACCCATCCATTGGGTGTGGAGCTATTGCCTTGGGCGTAGGAACTGTCTGGGAGAGCGAGCAGCACAAGTGAGAGGCTGGACCAAGATGCACTCAACCGGTTTGGTTCTTTTGGATCTGTCCCTTCTGCACCCCTAGAGACATTGAAACAAAAAAAGACCCATGAGAAGAACCCAGCTATTTTTCTTTTGCTGAGACGCGAATGGATCTAGCTCAGGGGTCCTTCTGCATGGGAAGCGCCCCTGTGCTCCTGGGTTCTTCTGCGATGCCACTCACTTGGGAGAGCACATGCCCTGACACTTGTAGATGGGCCAACATGGACAAACCAGCAGCACTCAGGCCCCCTTCGATAGCTCAGCTGGTAGAGTGGTGGACTGTCCTGTGTGCTTGGTACGTAACCCTTAGGCTGCACTGCAATTGACAAAAAGATTGTGGGTGTGAGCTGCTAATCACACTTCTTGGGCTGCACAGGCCTTGAGACCCCTTCAAGGCTGGAGAGAAATGGGGAATGACTGCACTTTGGAATTCAAATGTGTTGTCTGGGACCATAAATTAGAACAGTTTTGGAGACACTTTTTTTTTCAGAAGAGGCTTTTCTGACATTTGGCCCATCTACACGGGTCCAAATGTGGGGAAAACCTTCTCTTTGGGAAGAGTGCTTATTCCTACCAAAATGAGGAATACAGGGCTTCCGAAAGAACACGCCCACTTAGAATCATAGAATCATAGAATAATAGGACTGGAAGGGACCTCGAGAGGTCATCGAGTCCAGCCCCCCGCCCTCAAGGCAGGATCAAGCTCCGTCTACACCATCCCTGACATATGTCTATCTAACCTGTTCTTAAATATCTCCAGAGAGGGAGATTCCACCACCTCCCTTGGCAATTTATTCCAATATTTGACCACCCTGACAGTTAGGAATTTTTTCCTAATGTCCAATCTAAACCTCCCCTGCTGCACTTTAAGCCCATTACTCCTTGTCCTGTCCTCAGAAACCAAGAGGAACAAATTTTCGCCTTCCTCCTTGTGACACCCTTTTAGATATTTGAAAACCGCTATCATGTCCCCCCTTAATCTTCTTTTTTCCAAACTAAACAAGCCCAGTTCATGAAGCCTGGCTTCATAGGTCATGTTCTCTAAACCTTTAATCATTCTCGTCGCTCTTCTCTGCACCCTTTCCAATTTCTCCACATCTTTCTTGAAATGTGGCGCCCAGAACTGGACACAGTACTCCAGCTGAGGCCTAACTAGTGCAGAGTAGAGCGGCAGAATGACTTCACGAGTTTTGCTTACAACACACCTGTTGATACAACCTAGAATCATATTTGCTTTTTTTGCAACAGCATCACACTGTTGACTCATATTCAACTTGTGGTCCACTATGACCCCTAGATCCCTTTCCGCCATGCTCCTTCCTAGACAGTCGCTTCCCATCTTGTATGTATGGAACTGATTGTTCCTTCCTAAGTGGAGCACTTTGCATTTCTCTTTATTAAACTTCATCCTGTTTACCTCTGACCATTTCTCTAACTTGCTAAGGTCATTTTGAATTATGTCCCTATCCTCCAAAGAAGTCGCAACCCCACCCAGTTTGGTATCATCTGCAAACTTAATAAGCGTACTCTCTATCCCAATATCTACATCATTGATGAAGATATTGAACAGTACGGGTCCCAAAACAGACCCTTGAGGAACTCCACTTGTTATCCCTTTCCAGTAGGATTTAGAACCATTAACAACAACTCTCTGACTACGGTTATCCAGCCAATTATGCACCCACCTTATCGTGGCCCTATCTAAGTTATATTTGCCTAGTTTATCAATAAGAATATCATGCGAGACCGTATCAAATGCCTTACTAAAGTCTAGGTATATGACATCCACCGCTTCTCCCTTATCCACAAGGCTCGTTATCTTATCAAAGAAAGCTATCAGATTAGTTTGGCATGACTTGTTCTTCACAAACCCATGCTGGCTATTCCCTATTACTTTATTACCTTCCAAGTGTTTGCATATGATTTCCTTAATTACCTGCTCCATTATCTTCCCTGGGACAGACGTTAAACTGACCGGTCTGTAGTTTCCTGGGTTGTTCTTATTCCCCTTTTTATAGATGGGCACAATATTTGCATTTTTCCAGTCTTCTGGAATCTCCCCTGTCTGCCATGATTTTTCAAAGATCATAGCTAAAGGCTCAGATACCTCCTCTATCAGCTCCTTGAGTATCCTGGGATGCATTTCATCAGGACCTGGTGACTTGCTGACATCTAACTTTCCTAAGTGATTTTTAACTTGTTCTTTGTGTATCCTATCTTCTAAACTTACCCTCTCTCTGCTTGTATTCACTACGTTAGGCACACCTCCAGACTTCTCGGTGAAGACCGAAACAAAGAAGTCATTGAGCATCTCTGCCATTTCCAAGTTCCCTGTTACTGCTTCTCCCTCCTCACTAAGCAGTGGGCCTACCCTGTCCTTGGTCTTCCTCTTGCTTTTAATGTATTTATAAAAGGTCTTCTTGTTTCCCTTTATGCCTGTAGCTAGTTTGATCTCATTTTGTGCCTTTGCCTTTCTAATCTTGCCCCTGCATTCCCGTGTTGCTTGCCTATATTCATCCTTTGTTAGTTGTCCTAGTTTCCATTTTTTATATGACTCCTTTTTTATTTTGAGATCGTGCAAGATCTCCTTGTTAAGCCAAGCTGGTCTTTTGCCATATTTTCTATCTTTCCTACACAGCGGAATTGTTTGCTTTTGGGCCCTTAACAACGTCCCTTTGAAATACTTCCAACTCTCCTCAGTTGTTTTTCCCTTCAGTCTTGCTTCCCATGGGACCTTACCTACAAGTTCTCTGAGCTTTTCAAAATCTGCCTTCCTGAAATCCATTACCTCAATTGTGCTGGTCTCCCTTCTACCTTTCCTTAAGATCATGAACTCTATTATTTCGTGATCACTGTCCCCTATACTGTCTTCTACTTTCAAGTTCTCAACTAGTTCCTCCCTATTTGTTAAAACCAAATCCAGAACAGCTTCTCCTCTGGTAGCTTTTTCAACCTTCTGAAACAGAAAGTTGTCTCCAATGCAGTCCAGAAACTTATTGGATAGCCTGTGCCTCGCTGTGTTAGTTTCTCAACATATGTCTGGATAGTTGAAGTCCCCCATCACCACCAAATCTTGGGCTTTGGATAGTTTTGTTAATTGTTTAAAAAAGGCCTCATCCACCTCTTCCACCTGGCTAGGTGGCCTGTAGTAGACTCCTAGCATGATATCACCCTCGTTTTTTACCCCTTTTAGCTTAACCCAGAGACTCTCTACACGGCTATCTCCTACGTTCATCTCCACTTCAGTCCAATTGTGTACATTTTTAATATACAAGGCAACCCCTCCTCCCTTTTTTCCCTGTCTGTCCTTCCTGAGCAAGCCGTACCCTTCCATACCAATATTCCAATCATGCGTCCCATCCCACCAGGTTTCTGTAATACCAATGATATCATAGTTGTATTTATTGGTTAGCAATTCCAGTTCTTCCTGCTTATTTCCCATACTTCTCGCATTTGTATATAGGCATCTAAGATACTGATTTGATCTTGCCTCCCTGTTGTGCCCTGACCCTCCTTTCTCCTTGCCATTATAGGCCGTAGACCCCCCCATTTCCAACCCATCTCCCAGTCCCGCACATTCAGCACTTACCTGTGGGCTTTGCTCACCTGCCCCCGACAAACCTAGTTTAAAGCCCTCCTCACAAGGTTAGCCAGTCTGTGTCCAAACAAGGCCTTCCCGCTCCTGGAAAGGTGAACTCCATCTCCGCCAAGCAGTCCTTCCTGGAAGAGCACCCCGTGATCAAGGAAGCCGAATCCCTCCTGGTGACACCATCGTCGCAGCCAGGCATTCACCTCCAGGATGCACCTCTCTCTGCCCGGGCCTCTACCTTTGACAGGAAGGATAGAAGAGAATACCACCTGCGCTCCAAACTCCTTCACCAGTACTCCCAAAGCCCTGTAGTCACACTTGATCCGCTCAGTGTCACACCTGGCAGTATCATTTGTGCCCACGTGGATGAGTAGCATGGGGTAGTAGTCAGAGGGCCGGATAATCCTCGACAATGCCTCCGTAACATCTCGGATACGGGCCCCTGGCAGACAGCATACCTCTCGAGATGAGCTGTCAGGACGACAGATGGGTGCCTCCGTTCCCCTCAGAAGAGAGTCTCCAACCACCACTACCCTACGTTTCCTCCTCGCAGTGGTGGCAGGAGACTGCTCAACCTTGGTGGTGCAAGGCCTGGTCTCCTCCACTGTGGGGGGTGACTCCTTGTCTCCTGCTGAAAGTAAAGTGTAACGGTTATGTAACAACACAGTGGGAGGGTTAGGAGCAGGGGTGGAACACTGCCTGCTGCCGGAAGTAACCAGCTGCCAGGTCTCACCCTGCACCACTGCCTCCTCCATAAGTGGCTGGTCAACAGTCCCACATCCTAGGACAGTGACCTCCGTGGACTCCACAGGAATACTGTCCAGGAATTCCTCATGGCTTCGAATGCTCCTCAGCCTGGCCACCTCCTCCTGTAGCTCTCCCACCTGCTGCCTGAGAGATTCCACCAGCAGGCACCTTTCACAATGGTTGTCTCCCCCAGCCTGGAGATCACTCAGTGGGAATTGCAAGCCACAAATACAGCAAGACCACACCAGGACCTGGGTAGAGGCATCCATGCTCAGGTTCTCTGTCTGGATACAGGCACAGGTGGAGGAGACAGGAGAAGTACTGGCACAAGCGCTTCGGGTCTTCATCACCTTTTTTGGAAACTGATCTAAAAAAGTTGACCTGTTCCATGGACGGGGCAGAGTTTTTCCCAGATACAAAAGTTATCCTGAAAAAGCTCTATATTAGGGCTGTAGCCCAGAAGGGCACCATGGCTTAGCTGGTTAAAGCACCTGTCTTGTAAGCAAGCGATCCTCGATTCAAATCCCAGTGGTGCCTTGCTATAGCCTTTGCTCATGTTTTCCTGTCCCCTTTGCTCATGTTTTTCTGTCCCCTTCTGGGACACAGAAGAGGCCTCCCCTGGCCACCCATGGAACTGCTGGTTCAGGAAAAGGCTGATTGGGGAGGGATGTTGGGAAGAAGAAAACCACGAGCCCGGAGCAGGTGCAGAGGCTGCTGTGACTGGCACAGGCAAGGCAGGGCTCTGACTGCAATTGCTGGGACAGGAGAGCCAGCGCCAAGTGCCCTTGTGATTCCCTGGGAGTGTCAGTGCCCAGAGAACCTGCAAGGGATGCAAATGTAGACACTCAACATTGTAAATGAAGCTGGGATTTAAATATCCTGCACTTCATTTGCATATTCAAAGACCGGTGCTATTTCGAAATACTGTACTTTATTTTGAAATAAAAACTCTGTTGAGATACGCTTATTGTGGGAGGAAACCCTTAGTCAGAACTAACCCTTAAACCTCATTTCATAAGGAGTAAGGGTGATTTAGAATGAAGGGTTTTCTTTCCAAAGAACTATGTCTAGACAGCGCCTGTTAGTTCAAAATAGGTTATTTCGAAATAGCAGCCAGACGTGATTATGCAAATCTCCGCTTCATTTGCACTTTCACTCAGATGAATTTGCATTTCTGACTTGAAAGAGGAATGACGTGTAGACAAACCCTCACATAGGGGAGATGCAAAGATCAGCATTTTCCTGCCTCCCTCAGCTTGTCCAGCTACTTTGCCCCATTTCCTGCCTCCCTGCCTGAGCTAACCCAATGGCTGAAAGGGACAGCAGCTGCTGCTGCTGCTGGGTAAGGGGAGAAAATGGGCACCAAGGCCCTGGACACCACTTGGCCTTAGATACTGGCCACCCACCATTCACTCTGATGAGGCCATAATATGTAAAGGGGGAATTTTGACTGACAGATTCCTTTGAGCTGAAATTCCAGATCCCACAGCAATCAGTGGAAAGGGGCAGTCCAGTAGGAACTAGAAACCACTACTCCAGGTGAGGTTTGAATTCACAACCTCAGCATGTCTCCTATACACACTGCTTTATAAATACTGTGCACTGACCCATTGCACCACTGGAGCAGATGCTTGAGAGTTTTTCTCCAAAGTCCTTGCATAGAGAAAGTGAAGAAGCACAAAGTAGAATTGAGCCAGAGGGGCAAGAAGATCAATATTCAAGGATTTACACAAACCAACAATTCCCCAGCAGGTCCCACTGAGATTTGAACTCAGCTTGTAAGCTTCAAACCTCTGATCCCTTCCCCTATGGGACCATCACATGGCTCTATACTTGAGGTTCTCAGCTGGTACACTGATGGCCTTGTTTCTTCCATTCAGCTGCATCACCTCTCCAGACCCTGCTCCATCTGTATGTGAGCTCATGGGCATGAGCTGGCTCCCTCTCCAGCAGAGGAAGGAGAAACATTGCCATGTCCCTCCTGCTTAGCCCCAGGTAAGGTCACATGAGATTATCCAAACACATCCCCATCAGCCCAGTTCCATATCTAGGGCCAGCAGTGGGTGGGCAGTGGTCAAGGAGGCAGCGAATCAGAGGAAGAAGTCAGGGGCAGGGCTAATGAGATGATCTTGATTTGTCAATGCCAAGCAAGGTGAGGTAAGGACCAAACCCAGGAAGGCTCCTGCCACCTGTTGGCACCTGCCAAAGCTTGGGTTTGAACCAGGGATCTTTAGATTTTCAGTCTAACACTCTCCCCACTGAACTACTTTGGCTGATGTGCATGGAATTCTCTGGCCTATAACTCTCTGTCTGGGATGTTTGGCAGTCGTGCTGCACAAAGTGGATGTCGTCGTGCCCTGCCCAGGAAGGCCAGAGTGACCTTTCCACAGCACCCCTCCCCTACAGCCCAGAGCCAAGGTTCCCTCTACGCCAGGCCTGGGCAATACAGGCCAGCGGGCTGGATCCAGCCCATGAAGCCACCCAACATGGCAGCAAGAAGCCTCAAGCAGATTCCCTGCTCGCCCTGCCCCCACGCACAGCTGAGAGAAGGGGCTGCTGGGCCCTTTGTGTGTCACAGCTGTAGAGGAAAAGGCTTCAGGCCTGGTCCCTGCTCCCAGCTTGTTTGTGGCCAATGGGAGCTGCCTGCTTGAAGCCCTGGCCAGTCCCCACAAGCTTTTATTCACCCAGGCGTAGGACCTGTATCCCCTGCACAGGGAAGGAGCTGCCTGAGAAATGTTCTTGGCTGCTGGGAGTGTCTCCCAGCCAGAGCCTGCCTCTGGCACCCCAGCCCCTACCTTCCCTCAACTCACTGGCCCTCCCTGTGATGGAAAAGGGCAAAGACATGGCAGATTTCATTAATACAGATGAAGTTAGTTTTTCTGACTGGCAACTGAACCCAGGCCAGAGCAGTAAAAGTGCTGAATCCTAGCCACTAGACCACAAGGGAGATAAGTACCTGATGTGTATGCTCAGCTACACTAATTCTCAGGGCCAGACACGTGGCCCTGCCCCTGTGCATCATGGGCGGTGCGCCTCCCTTTGCTACCTGGGCTGATGAAGCCCTACACAGGGCAGCCCTATAGCCAGGAACGTTTCCCAGGCAGGCTCAGCAGGGCCTGCATTGGTGTGGAAGCGCCTTTGGGCCCCTCAAAGGGCGGTTCCACTGTCTGCTCCCCTGGCTGGACCTTGGCGAGTCAAACACCACCCAAGTGTCCTCCAGAATAGTTGTGAGAACCAGGCGGAGACATTCCTGCCCCCGGCACAGCTGGCCTGGTCACACCACCCTGCTGCTTCAGCCCCCTGCCAGTCTCATTCCTACTCTTCCCTGCCGCCCCATCTATTAAGTGGCGTACCGGGCAACGTTCTCACAATGATCTAACAACCCTTCAATGATGGGAATGCCCAGCCTCTTGTTCTTAGTCACCCAGCCTGCCTCTTTCTAGTACAAACTCCCTGTCCCAAAGGCAGAGCTGCAAGCAGCTCAAACTCTGTTGCATTTAAGAGCAACCTCTGGAGTCAGATCCTGCAGCTTTAAGCAGAGCTCCAGCATGAAATCCAGGGAGTTCAAACTCTCCCACTGCCTTGCCAGTCACAGTGGCCTCTGCAGCCACTCCAGGCTTGTGGTTGACTCCTCCCCAATCAGCTTTTTCCTGAACCAGCAGCTCCATGGGTGGCCAGGGGAGGCCTCTTCTTTGTCCCAGATGGACCTAGGAAAATGTGAGCAAAGGCTACAACAAGGTACCACTGTGAGTTGCACCCAGGATCTCCTGTTCACAAGGCAGGTGCTTTAGCCAGCTGAGCCATGGTGCCCTCCCTGGACAGGGTTGCTCGGTTTATGGTCCAGGACAACACCTTTTAACCAAAAAATGAGGTGTAACGTTAGTTTGAACCAAGGGCTTTGGTTCGAACTACTGCGTCCCAGTGCGCACTTCATGGTTCGAATTAGGTGTGATTCAATCTAGTGTGCCAGGCGAGATCTTGCTAATGAAGCATGGGACATTAAAATTCCTGCTTCATTAGCAATTTCAGTCACCTACATTTGTATCCCTCAAGTGAGTCTCCCAGCCAGACCCTGCCTCTGGCACCCCAGCTCCTCCTCTGGCTGGACCTTGGCAAGTCCACCATCCCCAATTGGTGGTGGCCTGCGGTGGCCTCCAGAATAGTTGTGAGCATAAGCTCAGCTCTCTGGCCCGAGTCCTGCAAAGCTCTCAGCCTTTCCCCTTGTTTTTGCTTCCCTGTCCATAGCAAGAGGCAGAATCAGAGCAAGTCAATAAATCAAACAACCTTTCTCCACAGGGACAGCTGACTGTGTGACATAAGGAAGAGAAGTTACCAAAGCAAGCACCCCTGTGGCCAGTATGGAGCTTGAACCCACAACCTTGGCATTATTAGCACCACAATCTAACCAACAGAGCTAGTCAGCCCTACCAAAATCCATCTCACAAGTGGCCCTTTCAAGAAAGGCGCCTCAGACAGTTGCAGCAACATTTCTGCAGCTGCCGAGGGCTCTTCTCTGATAGGTCCACTAGCGACTCACTGTGATGTGGGCTGGCTAGTGCAGCTGGTTTGAGGTTTGGTCAAGGTGGCTGGCGGTTGACATGGCGCACTGAGACCCAGGGGAAACAAGCAGCCGGAATCTCTTGCTGCCGGCATCTTGCCTCCCAGCTCCTACCCAGTCAGCAGCAGCCACAGCCCCTTTCGACCACTGGATCAGCGCGGGAAGGGAGGCGAGAATGGGGCCACGCCATTCCGCTCACAGTGCACTACGTCATATCCTGCACGTGCAGGCTGCCTCCGCACAGCATCCCAGCCTGCACATGCTAGCAGCCGGATGCTGAGCACAGGGAGTGGCTCCAGCAGTGGCGAGGGCTTCATGTGCGGTGGCAGCTCACATTTTCCTAGGTCCTCCTGGGACACAGAAGAGGCCTCCCCTGGCCACCCATGGAACTGCTGGTTCAGGAAAAGCCAACTGAGCCATGGTGCCCTCCTCAGGGAGTTTGGTGAAACTGTTCTACTCTATGATCCCAGACAACACCTTTGACTCCCAAAGTGCAGCCAGTCCCCATTTCCCTCCAGCCCTGGTGGTGTCTGGCTCCCTGAGCACAGAAGGCTACAGCTCAGCGGGCCGAGGCTCTGACATGCACATCTCCCCCAGCCGCTGGGGCTGTAGAATTTACCTTTGAGGTTTGGCATAGTTTGTGGGAGGGAAAAGTGCAGCAAACATTGATCATCTGGCTTGTAAATCCCTTGGTCCTAGGGTTTGGATTGGAGTCTCCAGGAGGGGACCCGGCCTTCTTCAATTTGCTGAAAGGAGGTGAAGCTACAGAGGCTGAAGGGGGACAATCAGCGGGCGGAGGGTTATTTTTTTCTCCTCCCTAAGCTGATGTGGCTAGAACTAAGGAGAAGAAAATTCTCTTCCCTTCTCCTCAGAAGATGGAAATTGCAGTTTGTTCTCTCTTTGCTTCTATTAAAGCTGGACCCCAGAACTAGACTGTTTCTTTCTAAAACCCTGGTGAAAACTGAGCGCCAATTGCTCACAGGCTGAAAATGTGAATTAAAGAAGGGGAAAAGTCCTCCTGGCTTAGCTCGCTACAACACCTGTGCTGCAATTAAGAAATCTTGGGTTCAACTTCCACTGGTACCATCTTGTAGATTTTGATCACATTTTTCGATTTCCTTCTGGGACACAGGAGAGGCCTCCCCTGGCCACCCATGCAACTGCTGGTTCAGGAAAAGGCTGATTGGGGAGGAACATTGCATAGAAGGAAACCACAAGCCTGGAGCAGGTGCAGAGGCTGCTGTGCCTGGCACTGGCAAGGCAGGGCTCTGACTGCAATTGCTGGGACAGGCGAGCCAGCGCCAAGTGCCCTTGTGATTCCCTGGGGGTGTCAGTGCCCAGAGACCCTGCAAGTGCAACCTCTGCAGCTTCTGCAACCGTGGAGAGTGACTCTCGTCCCCCCTCCCTTGGGATGGGCAATGGCAACAGGTGGAGGAGCTGGGAGAGAAGTCCCAGAGAGCAGCCCCATGACTAAGCTGGCCAAGCAGCTGCTGGGTATGGGGGAGGCGAAGGAGGCAGCCCCCAGTGGTGCCTGGCCAATGTGTCTGCTATTCCTTCCATCCCTCCCTACGTAGCTGGAGTTGGCCATGTCCCTACAGCGGGAAGCCGAAGGAGGCAAAGAGCAGAAGTGCTGGAAGCTGGTGGGGGTGGCTTCTGGGTTTGATTTAGTGAGTCTTAGTTGGACTTGCTAAACCAAACGGTGTAAGATGAATTGTGGCCATTCATCCCCAGCTGGACATGGTCCTTGTTTTTCTGCAGGACACGGCCAAAGGAGAGTAAGGACGAGCCAATGGGCATCCAGATCAGATCACACCCTTGTTGAATGGATGGAAACAGAAACCAGACACACACACAGAGCCAGTTTGAATTGGTTCCAGCTGAGGGACGGGTTTGCCTGGTTTATGTGCTTTGGCACTAGAGCACGTGAGGGGTTTGTGGTCATTTGAAGAATCCCTGTTCAGTAGATATCCAAAGTGTGACACAGCTGGAGATGTAAAAGTTTCATTTCAATTGATGAGCTTTTTAAGGGGGCACTTGTTACACCCCCAGAGCAACCATGTGTTTGCATCCAGCGTTGGGAACGGAGCAGGAAACGAGGCTTTTGTGTGACACATCTCAGGTGGGAGGGACCCTCACTGACCCCCAGAGTGTGACTGGTCCTAACAAGGAATTTGCTCTGAAAGCAGCAGAGCTGGGGCAGGACAGGGAGTCCTGAGAGATGAAGCAGCTGGAGGGAGCCAGGAGAGCAGAGGCCAGCCTGAGAGCTGAGAGTCAGAGGTGCCCACTCCACTTTTACACCACAGGTCCCATGGTGTAAGGGGCAGCACTCAGGACTCTGAATCCTGCAATTTTGAGTTCAAATCACAGTTGGACCTGCTGGGCCTCAGCTGGTTGTTACAAGGTCCTGGTGCTTCAGCTTCCATGCACTAAGGTTCAACAAAGAGAGTTTTGTTCCTCTTGCTGGGTGTCTGAGGCCACTGGAGCTCCATCTCCAGACTGAGCAGGTGGGCAGGAAGGGCCTGATGCCATCACAGCTGCAGGGCAGGTCACCCACCGGGCCCCTGAGCTCAGCCTGTGCTGGAGGCAGCCAGACAGTGTGAGCGGGTCAGACTGGGGGAAGGGTCCTGAGTCCTGGCTCCCAGCAATGCACCTTGTCACAAAGACCAATGGCCCCTGCACAAAGTGCATTGTGGGAATAAGAGTTGGGGCAGCAGGAAAGGGGCCGGCCCCTGAGTACTAGGGCACAGGCAGGAGAAGATGGGAGTGAATCCTGCTACCTCTGCCATGGCTTAGCCCGGGAGGGCTGGGGTCTAGCAATTTTTCACCCCAGCTTTGCGGGAAGCCAAGTAGGAAGGGGGCACTGCAGGTGCACAACCCCCTGTCCTGCTGTGTCTGTGGGAAGGGTTCAAGCCCCTTGCTGGGTGAAGCCCTTCTTTAACTCACATTCTCAGTTTACAAACAATTCACCTTCAGCTTTCACCAGGGTTTTAGAAAGAAAAAGTCTAGTCCTGGAGTCCAGCTTTAGTAGAACCAAAGAGAGAACCAACTGCAATTTCCATCTTCTGAGGAGAAGGGAAGAGGATTTTCTTCTCCTCAGTTCTAGCCACATGAGCCCAGGGAGGAGAAAAAATAACCCTCCGCCCGCTGATTGTCCCCTGTCAGCTTCTGTAGCTTCATCTCCTGCCACAGCAGCTCCAGCTTTGAGCTACAAATCTCAAGGGGCTGGTGAGGAAATGAGGAGCTGGCAGCTCGGGTGAGTCACTTCCATGAGAACAAGAGGTGGGGTGTTCACAAGGTGCAGAGCAGGGTGCTACAAAGTTTTGAAATTTGTGTAGCTTTTTGCAGAAGAACAGTGCAGTGTAGACAGAGCCTGAGTGTTGCTCAGCACTAGTAGGAGATAGGGAGGGACAAAACGATCTAACGGCACCTGCAGCCTTTCAGAACAACCCCCATCCCCAACCCCAAGAACCAGCCCTTCCCTCCACCCTCACTGGGGTCTGCTGGGAACTGTCTGGACTCAAACCTACCCCGGTTTCACCCTAAGGATTCTCTGGTATGTAAAAGCTGCATCCTGGAAATGAGAAAGCAGCTAAAGTGACACTCATGGGACTTGAACCCACAACATTTGAATGGTTAGCTGGGCTCACACAAATCACTGCAGTTTAAACATCCAACATGCTTTCCATTGCACCACAGAGCCTGCTATCCTTGCTGTCTGCTTTGCAGCATGGCAATTGCTGGGAGAAAAGAAATCACAGCAAGAGGTCTGCCTCTTTTGGGAGAGCAGGTAGGCAGAGGAAGGGGGCCACTGAGCCCCTGACAGTGAAAGTAAGAGATGAGAACAAAGCTATAGTTGGAGAATGTGGGCATCGATCCCACTGCCTCTCGCATGCTAAGCGAGCGCTCTACCACTTGAGCTAATTCCCCTGCCCATGCAAAACTCTGCTACCTCACCTACCTTGTTCCAGAGCCCGTAAGGTCCCTGCAGCAAAAAAACTTCAGGACCAGACTTCAAAGAGGAACTGCTGAGCTACACTTCATCTTCAAGTTTGACACAATCAACTCAGGGTTAAACAAAGACTGTGAATGGCTCGCTAACTAGAAAAGCAGCTTCTCCTCTCTTGGAATTCACACCTCCAGATCAGCTACTAGAAGTGGGCCTCATCCTCCTTGATTGGATCCACCTCGTCATCTCCAGCCTGATCCTGGCCTGCATATTTATACCTGCCTCTGGATATTTCCACTACATGCATCGGACGAAGTGGGTCTTTGCCCATGAAAGCTTATGCTCCTACACTTCAGTTAGTCTACAAGGTGCCACAGGACTCCTCCCCGCTATAACGTCCCTGCGGCTGCCTAAGGCTTCTCTCTGAAAGGGCCACTTGTGGGACTGACACCTGTGGGCCGGCAAGGTCGGAGGTTTAGGATGTGGTGCTCATATCACACACACGCATCTTAAGAGCAAGGCCCTTATTTCAAACCATAACGGGCTCGCTATTCCGACGTCCCTGCAAACCTCATGGCGCGAGGAGTGAGGAGTGAGGGATCGGAATTGTGATTTATTTGGAACTAAGTGCTGGGTAGCCAGCGCCAAAATACAAAATAAGCTATTTCAAAATTGACTTGAAATAAGCTACCCAATTGCATCGCTTATTCTGAGCTATGGGACGCACCCTAGTGAGTTAGAGCCCAGCTCTGCCCCCAGCTTCCTGCCCACCCACAATGAGCTGAGGTGCTGCAAAAGTTCCTTGAAAGGGGAATTTTTCCCATCAGTGGAGAATGTGGGTATCGAACCCACTGCCTCTCGCATACTAAGCGAGCACTCTACCACTTGAGCTAATTCCCCTGCCATAGAAACAAAGCTCCTCTTGGAGGCTCTTCCCTTCTCCACAGGGACGTCTGTCTTCTAGTTCAGCTAGTCAAGGGAAAGGAGAAGGCTCCAACGAGGCTCCTCCTCACACTCGTGCTTGTGACCCTCGTTCTCCCTCTGGCCTCAAGGGCAGATCTCCAGAAGGAGACTCCCTGCAGCAAAGTCTTTGAGGTTTCCTCTGCCCTGCAGCCTGTCCCACCTGGCCATTGTCATGGACTCTCTGTGAGGTCATCACCTCCCAACCTCCTTTAGCCAATAAGCTGAGGGGCTGCAAAAGGCCCTTGTGATGTCACTGCCACACCCACCCCTGCCCTCCAGGGCTAATGTCCTGCCCAGGCAGCCCCTTTGCATGGCTGAGCTGCTCCCAGGGGTGAAAGTGACACATTTCTTACAGGGACTGTTCTATTGGGCACCACCCCATGGGCATAGGGAGGCTCAAGGCAGGAAGTTGGGGGAGGGGTTGTGATAGGACAGTACCTGTAAGAAATTACAGTGTGGAGTGGAGTGTGGGAGGCTCAAGGCAGGGATCTGGGGATTGTGTGTTGGGGGTGGGGCTCAGGACAGGGGTGAGGATGTGGAAGGGTAGAGAAGTCAGGGCACAGGATTAGGGATGTGGGGTGGCTTGGGGCTGGGACTGTGTGTGTGTGTTGAGGGGATCAATGAGACTAGAATATCAGCTCCCTCTGCTCCGGGCTCCCTGAGGCCCTTTAACACACAAGGGCTTTCTCTGCAGCGCACTGAGGAGAGGAACCCCTGAGCCAGAGATGCCGCTTTGCCCAGGTTGGCAGGGACAGAAAGCAGGCCGGGTGCCCAGTAACCCCAGACAGATGTGCACATCTGCATGAGAGCAGCAGCTGTTGAGGGACTCTAGAAATCTCCCCCTAGATCTAATTCCCCACGTGCCAGGCACCAGTCAAAGCCAGGGCTCCGGAGTCTCAAGCAGAGCACTGCGGGGGCGGGAGGAGGGGGCGGATTCATGTCTATTTGAGGCAGGTTCCTCACTCCCATGTCCCAGACACGTACTGTGGCACAAAGACCAACGGTCCCTTCACAAAGTGTGTCACAGGGATAAGCGTTAGCCCGGGAACAAGCATCGCCCTGCAAAGGAGACACCCCTGGTCTGGAGCCAACAAGCCTAGGAGCCGCCCAGCTCAGGATCCCCAAGGGCACTGACACAGACTCCCTGGCACAGGATAATCCCAAGCCTCAGTTCTGCCGGCCGGCAGTTTCCTCTCTTTTGCTTCTTGTCAGCTCCCTGCAAAACACCCCACAAGGGCGACTGTGGATAAACCCAGCTGTGCTGTAGAGCGGCTGTTAGGTGGGGAAAGAGAGGTGCTCCTGCCGCCTCCCCGAGCAACTCACATATGTAAGAAAACTGCATTTGAGGTATTTGTATGGGTGTCAGGACTGCAGAGTGGTGTAAGGTGCCAGACTCAAGGACCTGTCTTTCCTTAAGTTGGGTGTTCTGGTCTCCAAATGGAGCTGTGGGTTCCAATCCTACTCCTGACACATCCTCTGTTTTATATTTAGAGAGGTGACCTCATTTCCCCATCTCCCCTGACGTTGTAGGAGCCCTTCCTCAGCATTTCTCTGAGGCTGCATCTACACAGCAGCGTTCCTTGGCATAACGGCCATTACACTGCAATAACAATGGGAGCGTCTACACAGCAATTCCATTATTCCGACGTCTGTAACGCTCCATCCAGACCCTTGGTCTGAGGAGCCAGGAGGTTTCCAGGCTGCAGACAGACAAGCCCACAGGCAAAGACAAAGCAAAGTTCCAGCCACTTCCTGGGAGCGGGAGACTCCAACCTAAACCCTGAGACCAAGGGGTTTACAAGCCAGATAATCAAAGTTTGCTCCATTTCTCCCTTCCACAACCCTGCAGAACCTCAAAGGCAACTCCACAGTCCCAGCATGAGGGTGTGTGGTGTTTGCTCTCCTGTCCCAGCAATTGCAGCAAGAGCCCTGCCTTGACAGGGCCAGTCACAGCAGCCTCTGCACCCGCTCCAGGCTTCTGGTTTCCTTCTTCCCAATGCTCCTCCCCAATCTGCCTTTTCCTGAACCAGCAGTTCCATGGGTGGCCAGGGGAGGCCTCTTCTGTGTCCCAGAAGGGCATAAGTAAATGTGAGCAAGGTTACAGCAAGGCACCACTGGGACTTGAACCCAGGATCTCCTGTTTATGAGGCAGGTGCTTTAGCCAACTAAGCCATGGTGCCTGCCCCCAAACATCTTTTTAAAATGGCTCTTTATGTTTCCAGACAACACTTTTGACTCCCAAAGTGCAGCCGTTCCCCACTTCCCTCCAGCCATCGAGCCCAGGCAGTGTCATGCCTCCTGGGCACAGAAAGCTACAGCTCCGTGGGCAGGGGGCTTTGGCTTCCTTGCCCATGGGATGCTGTTGCAGGAAGGGCTGCTCAGCAGGGTTGGGGTTCACCTGTCGAGGAAGGGAAGAGTATTTGGGTGCAGACTGGCTAACCTAGTGAGGAGGCTTTAAACTAGGTTTGATGGGGGCAGGTGCCCAAAGCCCACAGGTAAGTGAACAACATGGACACCTGGGGGATGGGCCAGAAATGGGAGAGAGCAGGGGCTGTAACCGCAGAGATAAAGGAGGGATGCGAGACCACTGGGAAGCAAAATCTAATCTGTGTCTTAGATGCTGGTACAGACACACAGGACTATGGGTAATAAGCAGGAAGAAGTTGGTATCACAGGGACGTGGTGGGATAATACACTTTATTGGAATATTGGCACAGAAGGGTTCAGCTTGCTTGGGAAGGACTGGCAGGAAAAAGGGAGGAGGAGTTTCCTTATCTATGAAACATGCGAACACTTGGCCTGAGACAGAGATGGACACAGGAGCAGACTTCTCAGGAGTCTCTGGGTTAGGTTAAAGGGGTAAAACCCCAGGGTGATGTCTCTTAGGGTACGTCTAGACTACCGCGTTTTGTCGACGGAAGTTTTGTCGACAGATACTGTCGACAAAACTTCCGTCGACAAAGAGCGTCCAGACACATTGAGTTCTGTCGACAAAGCAAGCTGCTTTGTCGACAGAACTCCGTAGTCTGGACCCAACGTTACAGGCAATAATACCTTCTGTCGACAGAGTTCTGTCGACAGAAGGTGTTATGCCTCGTAAAATGAGGTATACCAGCGTCGACAAAACTGCTGAGTTCTGTCGACGTTCTGTCGACAGAACTCAGCAGTAGTGTAGACGCTGGTATAGTTTTGTCGACAAAAGTCCACTTTTGTCGACAAAACTAGGTAGTCTAGACACACCCCAAGCGTCTATTCCAGACACCTCCCCAGGCAGAAGAGGTGCGTGAGGCTTTTTAAACAATTAACAAAATCATCCAAAGCGCAGTTGGTTTCACACACACTCAGCCTCACCCACAGCTGGGAGGCAGTTTGCAGTGAGCTGAAAAGAAACTGCCTGGTAGAACCAAGGCTGAGGATGCTTCTGGGTCCAGATGTGCAAACAGCTGGCAGCCAAGTGCTAGTCTGTTCCTGCCCTCCCCAGGCAAGTGAATCCCCTCCTCTGGGTGTTACAGGCTGGATTTTGCCTGTCTGGCTTTTAGCCAGGGAACTTTTCTATGCCCGGCAAACATGACACCCACTGCACTGTAGAAACCAGTCCACTGCCTTTTGCAAAGAGGCCGCTAGAAGCATTTAGCCCCCTTGTTGTCTCTGCCTATAAAACAAAGGAAAAAGACCACTTCTTCTACTGGAGAATGTGGGCATCACATTCAAAGCAAGTGCTCTACCACTTGAGCTAATTCCCCTGCCTTTGAGCAAGTTCCTTGTCCCACCCACCTTGTTCCAGAGCCCACAACGTCCCTTCTGATAAACCCTCATATAAAACTCAGCAAATCTCCAGAGAAGTTGCGGTTCCCTTTACAAGACTCTGCACAGCTCAGTTCCAATCAGCCGGTCTTCCCTAGAGCCCGGAACATCGACCGCGGCAGCGTCGCTCTTATGCCCAGTGTAGACACGGCCTGAGAGTGTCACAAACCAGCCCAAGACACATTCCTGGCTAGGACCAGGCACAGTCTGGGCTCAGTGAGGGTCCGTCCTGCCTGAGACGTGTGTGACACAAAAGCCTCCTGTTCCCTGCCCAGTTCCCAACACTGGCTGCAGACCCAGTGATATTTGGTGCCTTGGCTGCTGTCCCTGCTGGCAGGGAGCTGTCCCGCAGCTGCAGTTCATCCACCTCCTGGAGAGGCAGCAGCTCTGTGACGGGGAGAAGTGCTGGGTGTATGTGGGGGGGATGTTCAAGGGGGGAGAAGCTGGGGCATTTCCCTGCATGTGTAAAAACCATCACTGCCGGCTCAGGCTGGGCCGGTGTTTGGAGCATCCCACCAGGGAAAAACTGAAACTGCATCAGGAGATAAGGAGTCAGGGTCTCTCCTGGCGAGCTATAGGGCTTGGGGTTCCTCCACTCCTCTCCAACAGGAAATATAGGACCAGGGGTCCCTCCACTTCTCCCCAGCAGGAGCTATGGGGCCAGGGGACCCTTCATCCCCTAACCTGAATTGGCAGGTGCCATGGGGGCTCACACACACACAGGTGCCCTCAATATTGGTGCCCAGGACAAAACTTGCTCCACTCCTGGAACAGGAACAGCGACTAGCAGTGAGGCCCCTCCCTGGCAGCACCGTGTCAGACGGTTTCTTCTTGGCCTGGTGCCTCCTGAATGCTGGGAGCAGCTGCCTGGCCCGAGGGGCTGCAGTTCCCTGGAGAGAGGGGCTGGGACCGGTGGCTGCAGGAAAACCCTTCTGCTGTGTCTGTGGCTGAGCGGCACAAAGGAAGATACAAGATCCCTGCGGGGGGGTCTTTGCCGGATGAACGTGCCTGAGGAAAGACGCTGGAAGCGCAACAGACACACAAAAGGGGACGAGGGACAGTTTGAGTCACACACACGGCAGGTGGCGCAGCTCAGTCAGGGACCTTATCCACTCACAGAGCTTCACAGCTTCTCCACCCCCCAAACCCCACCAGGCAAACTGCCCCATGGCCCTCGCCTGCACCATGCTCAGGGCCTGGGGATTTTCTGTCCGTTTGCCAGACCAAATAACTAGCCCCACCCCCCGGAGTCTCTTCCTCTCATGGGCCTTCTCATCCTCAGGCTCCGCTTTGTCTCCAGCCACCTCCCTCTGTCTGTCACTCCTCCGCCTTCTAGAGCAAAAAGTGCCCCTTCTCTCTGACTTTGAATACCTGGGCTTTTAGCACCCAGATCTACCCTAACACCAGTGCTCACTAGGGAGGGGTCTGGACAGTTTCTGTAGAGAAAGAGACAGCCCCTGTGGAGCATTCTTGTCAACTCTCTAAGAGCACACTATTTTTTGTCAGAGCCAACTGTCACCCCACACAGAACTTGAACCTACAATCCCTGGTTTAGCAGGCCAGTGCTTTTCCCATTAGGTTACTAGTGCACCAAGAAAACACTGCCAGAGACAGAAATTCACCTTTCTAAATGTCCCTTCTTCAACTTTTGCTCCTGATTAAGCCCCTCTGAAAATCAGCTTTCCATGGTTATCGGTAGCTGGATCCGAGTCATGGGCCTTGACATCTCATCTCCCTCCCGAAACCAGGGAAGTGTCTCCCACTGCTGCAGCCTCATCAGGGAATGGGCTGGGCTGGGGAATGGCTGGTTGTTACTGAAGGGGAAGGATAAAATGCAGCCACATTTCTGAGGGGGCAGGACGCCCGCCTGGTGATTCCCTGGGGGAGCTCTGCAATGTGACCCTGACTCCCAAGGCAGCAAGTGCAGAATCCCCCTTGATGAGCACAAGAGGTTCCAACTGGCCTGGATCAGGCTGGACAGGCCCACTGCTAGAGTGTCATAGCCAGACATTAGAGTTACAGGCACATCTCTTGCACCTAGAGAGCTCCTGTCACTCCCATAATGGGACAGGCGCAGGGGCAGGTCCAGCCTGTTCTATAAGAGCCTCACTGGAAATCAAAGAATAGCTGAAAGTAACTGTGGTGGGATTTGAACCCACAGCTTTCAAATGATTGGCCTGGCCCATATCAAGCACCACTACTTAGACGACCAGCACACTTGCCATTGGGCCACACAGACCTGATGAGCAGATAAAGCCTCATCTTCGCTCTCGACTTTGCAGCAGGGCAATTGCTGGGGTAGAAGAAAGGGAAAAGCTGAGCCAGAGGAACACACGCTCCCCCTCCCACACTCCGACCCCCCCATACCCAACCCCCTGCCCAGAGTGTCAGCTGTGCCTTAAACCTGGTTTCAGAGAGAAGAGGCCAATGCAAAGAGCCCCATGGCAGAGAGGGAGTCAGCACGTCGGTGGGCTTTACAGCTAATTGCTGCTGCTCTTGAGTCTGGCTGCAGAAGAAGGCTTTAGTTTACACCTGCTGAATAGCGACAGGCCTTCCAATAGGGTTACAGAAAAACCACATTGTTACAGATGACCTTTCCAGGCCAAAGATAGAAGGAAACCCTCAGGGGTGTTTCTAGACCAAGGTTCATTCAAGTGGTTTGTTTTTTTGTGGACCTGACCCTTCCACACCCCTAGAGACTCTGGAACAAAGAAGACACACGAGAAGAACCCAACTTTCTTCCTTTTGCTGTGACATGGATGGATCTAGCTCAGGTTTCACTCAAGGGGTCTGTCTGCATGTGAAGTACCTGTGACAGCCCCTGTGCTCCTCTGCCCCTCATCAGCAATGCCATCTACTTGGGGGAGACTTGCAGAAAGGACAACCTGGACAAAGAAGTAGTACTCAGGCACCCTTTGATAGCTCAGCTGGCAGAGCGGAGGACTGTAGTGTATGTGTGGCAAGTGATCCTTAGGTCGCTGGTTCAACTCTGGCTCAAAGGAGCTGTTCTTTTCCCTCCAGCCTGGCCTTAGCAGAAGACAACCAAGGTGGTTACCTTGGGTCCATGTCTTCAGAACCCTGCACTGCAATTGACAAAATAATGGTGGGGAGGAGCTGCCAATCACGTTTCTTGGGCTGTGCAGGTTCTGTCCACACACAAAAGTTCTTTTGGAACAATGGCCGTTATTCCACAACAACAATGCAAGAGTCTACACAGCAATTCCGTCATTTTGAAATAATTCTGAAGTATCAGACGGCTTATTCCGACTTCTGCAAACCTCATTCTACGCCTATTCCAAATTAGCTATTTCAAAATAAGGTCTGTGTAGATGCGCCACTAGTTTGAACTAGCCCCTTCTTGTGGACATACTAACTTATTCTTCTGAGACAGGTTGTCTACACTGGGGAGCCTGCCTCGGACTGTTCTGAGGTTTCCCTGCAGTGTAGATGTGCTAGTTCGAAATAAACTATTTTGGAATCACTATGGCTACGTCTACACTGGCCCCTTTTCCGGAAGGGGCATGTAAATTTCACTAGTCGTCGTAGGGAAATCCGCGGGGGATTTAAATATCCCCCGCGGCATTTAAATAAAAATGTCCGCCGCTTTTTTCCGGCTTTTAAAAAAGCCGGAAAAGAGCGTCTACACTGGCCCCGATCCTCCGGAAAAAGTGCCCTTTTCCGGAGGGTCTTATTCCTACTTCAAAAAGGGCACTTTTTCCGGAGGATCGGGGCCAGTGTAGACGCTCTTTTCCGGCTTTTTTAAAAGCCGGAAAAAAGCGGCGGACATTTTTATTTAAATGCCGCGGGGGATATTTAAATCCCCCGCGGATTTCCCTACGACGACTAGTGAAATTTACATGCCCCTTCCGGAAAAGGGGCCAGTGTAGACGTAGCCTATGTGTAGTCATAGCCAGAGGGATAAAGCAGCAGGAGGAAAGCCAGGAGTGCAGAGGCCAGCCAGAAAACTGAGTGTCCCCAATGTCCATGAAGAGGTCAGTGTGTAGGGCCCATGGTGTAAGGGGCAGCACTCAGGACTTTGAATCCTGCAATCTGAGTTCAAGTCTCAGTGGGACCTGCTGGTTTGAGCTTGTTATTGTGAGGTTTTTTCACATTGCACAGCTATGTCTATACTGCAGGCTTTTTGTGCAAGAATTGCCATTCTTGTGCAAAAACTAGCCGAGTGTTTACCCTGCATGTGCATTCTTGCACAAGAAAATGTGCAGTAAACCATTGGAAAAGAGGGCTTCTTGCACAAGAAGGCAGTGTGCACAGGCAAGAGGGATTTCTTGTACCTAAAACAGCCATTAGAGCTTTCTTGCACAAGAGAGTGTCCACAGATGCTTTTTATCAGGAGATAAACCATTTCATAGAGCTGAAAGGAACTTCAAGAGGTCATCTAGTCCAGTCCCCACGCTCATGGCAGGGCTAAGAGCCATCCCTGACAGGTTTGTCTCAGATGTCTCTAAATGGCCCTTTCAAAGATTAAACTCATAACCCTGGGTTTAACAGGCCAAGGCTCAAACCACTGAACTATTTCACCTTCTTGGACCAAACTGCATGGCAGCGTGGATGTGCTCTTGAGCAAGAACTCGTGCCGAGAACAGTGCTCCCTGTGCACTGGCCTTTTATCTGGGTGCTGGCAGGGGGGTGAGAGGTGGCAGGTACCGATGGGTAACAGGTTCAAAGGCGCATACAGAGAAGCCAGCTACTGCATCTCTGCAAGTGACCTCACTTTACACACCTCAGCTTTTCAGAAACACTCTCCTCCTGACTGCGCCTAACACCAGTGTTAGCTACTGAGGGGTCCTGTCTGGGGGGAAATGGCAGTTCCAGGGGACACTTGTCTAGTGTTCAAACATCTCACAGATAACATGGCAAGAAGGAAGCCAGAAAGACTTGCACCTACTAGGAAACATCACAACTACCACCTTCAATGGGACTTGAACCCACAATCCTATCATTAGGACACCAATGCATTGTCCATTAGGCCACAGTAGTGGCACTAAAATGACAGAAATTCCCTCTTCCAAATACACATTCCTCGACTTTTAGATGGCAGATTCGAGCTGTTGGAAGGAGCCAGAAACACAGGAAGGGCTGAAAATCAGCTCTCAGGAGGCACCTCCAGCTGCCCCCAGAGTGTGGGTCACCCCACACTAGCCATGGGCGAAACTCAACACCTTGACATCTCGTCTCCCACCCAAAGCCAGGGGCTTGTCTCCCACAGCTGCAGCCTCAGCAGGGAGCCGCACTGGTGCTCACGTTGCTCCTGGGGAAAGGAGCGGGTCCCACAGGGGCTGGAGCTGGCGGGAAATGGGCAGTTGTCACTGATGGGGAAGTATAAAATGCAGCCACATTGCTGAGGGCAGGGAGAGCAGCTGGTGCTGCGCTGGTGGCACCGTGGGACATCCCTGGGGGAGCTCTCCAATGTGACCCTGGCTCCCAAAGAAGCAAGTGCAGAATCCCCCTCGATGAGCACAAGAGACTCTGACCAGACTGGTCTGAATCCCACTGAAGGGCTCAAGTGCCCCAGTGCTGGAGTGTCAGAGGCCAGAAAGACACAGGAAAAAGTAAACAAACTTCACCACAAGGCACCACTGGGAGTTGAACCCAGGATCTCCTGTTTACTAGACAGGTGCTTTAGCCAGCTAAGCCATGGTGCCTTCCTGCATGTTCCTGGTGAAACTGTTCTACTCTATGGTCCCAGATAACACCTTTGCCTCCCAAAGTGCAGCCATTCCCCATTTCCCTCCAGCCCTGGCAGTGTCTGGCTCTCTAGGCACAGAAGGCTACAGCTCAGCGGGCAGAGGCTCTGACATGCACATCTCCCCCAGCTGCTTGGCCTGGGGAGTTGGCCTTGAGCTTTAGCACCGCTGAGGGGAGGGAGAAGTGCAGCAAACATTGATTGTCAGAATTGTAAACCCCTGGCTCTCAGGGTTTGGGCTGGAGACCCAGGTGGGGGCCCGGCCTCCTGCAGGTTGGTCCTTTCCTGAGGGCACAGAATTAATCATAGAATCATAGGACTGGAAGGGACCTCGAGAGGTCATCAAGTCCAGCCCCCTGCCCTCAAGGCAGGATCAAGCTCCATCTACACCATCCCTGACAGATGTCTATCTAACCTGTTCTTAAATATCTCCAGAGAGGGAGATTCCACCACCTCCCTTGGCAATTTATTCCAATATTTGACCACCCTGACAGTTAGGAATTTTTTCCTAATGTCCAATCTAAACCTCCCCTGCTGCACTTTAAGCCCATTACTCCTTGTCCTGTCCTCAGAAACCAAGAGGAACAAATTTTCTCCTTCCTCCTTGTGACACCCTTTTAGATATTTGAAAACCGCTATCATGTCCCCCCTTAATCTTCTTTTTTCCAAACTAAACAAGCCCAGTTCATGAAGCCTGGCTTCATAGGTCATGTTCTCTAAACCTTTAATCATTCTTGTCGCTCTTCTCTGTACCCTTTCCAATTTCTCCACATCTTTCTTGAAATGTGGCGCCCAGAACTGGACACAGTACTCCAGCTGAGGCCTAACTAGTGCAGAGTAGAGCGGCAGAATGACTTCACGAGTTTTGCTTACAACACACCTGTTGATATAACCTAGAATCATATTTGCTTTTTTTGCAACAGCATCACACTGTTGACTCATATTCAACTTGTGGTCCACTATGACCCCTAGATCCCTTTCCGCCATGCTCCTTCCTAGACAGTCGCTTCCCATCTTGTATGTATGGAACTGATTGTTCCTTCCTAAGTGGAGCACTTTGCATTTCTCTTTATTAAACCTCATCCTGTTTACCTCTGACCATTTCTCTAACTTGCTAAGGTCATTTTGAATTATGCCCCTATCCTCCAAAGAAGTTGCAACCCCACCCAGTTTGATATCATCTGCAAACTTAATAAGCGTACTCTCTATCCCAATATCTACATAATTGATGAAGATATTGAACAGTACGGGTCCCAAAACAGACCCTTGAGGAAATCCACTTGTTATTCCTTTCCAGCAGGATTTAGAACCGTTAACAACAACTCTCTG
The DNA here is from genome assembly GCF_049634645.1 of Pelodiscus sinensis. Classification (NCBI taxonomy): domain Eukaryota; kingdom Metazoa; phylum Chordata; order Testudines; family Trionychidae; genus Pelodiscus; species Pelodiscus sinensis. Next base: position 21,950,289 of record NC_134736.1, on the reverse strand, counting down.
ACTACGGTTATCCAGCCAATTATGCACCCACCTTATCGTGGCCCTATCTAAGTTATATTTGCCTAGTTTATCAATAAGAATATCATGCGAGACCGTATCAAATGCCTTACTAAAGTCTAGGTATATGACATCCACCGCTTCTCCCTTATCCACAAGGCTCGTTATCTTATCAAAGAAAGCTATCAGATTAGTTTGGCATGACTTGTTCTTTACAAACCCATGCTGGCTATTCCCTATCACTTTATTACCTTCCAAGTGTTTGCATATGATTTCCTTAATTACCTGCTCCATTATCTTCCCTGGGACAGACGTTAAACTGACCGGTCTATAGTTTCCTGGGTTGTTCTTATTCCCCTTTTTATAGATGGGCACAATATTTGCCCTTTTCCAGTATTCTGGAATCTCCCCTGTCTGCCATGATTTTTCAAAGATAGAGAAGTTACTCACCCTGTGAAGTAACGATTGTTCTTCGAGATGTGCCCCGTGGGTGCTCCACTCTAGGTGTCGGGTCCCGTCCCGGCGCCGCAGCTCGGAGACTTTTCATAGCCGTGCTCCCGCCGGCTCGCGCATGCGTGATTCACCAGGATAGCGTTCGCGCCTTTGATCAGCCGCGCGCGAGCCGGCAACCGTCCGTTCCTCTCATCCGCTCATCTGAAAGAGACAACAAGAAGAGAAATTTTCCCGGAGCGGGGAGGAAGGGCGGGTCGTGGAGCACCCACGGGGCACATCTCGAAGAACAATCGTTACTTCACAGGGTGAGTAACTTCTCTTTCTTCTTCGAGTGGCCCCGTGGGTGCTCCACTCTAGGTGACTTCAGAGCAGTACATAGAGCAGAATCACAGCGCTCCGGAACCAAGGCTATTAGCACGGTTTAGTACTGCTGTAGCCACGGAGAAATCTGAAGCAAAGTGTTCTACTATAGCGTAATGTTTTATAAAAGTTTCATATGAAGACCATGTTGCTGCTCTACAAATGTCGCGAAATGACACTCCACTGAGGAAGGCCGTAGTGGCAGCCACTGCCCTAGTTGAATGAGCTTTAGGGCGAGAGGGGAGAGGCTTCCCTCGCAGCGAATAACACATCGATATACATAAGACTATGAGCTTAGAAATGCGCTGAGACGTTAGGGGCTGTCCTTTCGAGTGGCCCGCTATCGCAACCAACAGACGGTCTGTTTTCCTAAAGCCCCGTGTTCTGTCGATGTAGAACGCCAATGCCCTTCTCACGTCTAGAGTATGTAAGAGCGCTGCTTGAGTTGAGGTATGAGGTTTCGGAAAGAAGCACGGTAAGACCACCGGTTCATTTATGTGGAATTCAGAAGACACCTTCAGAATAAAAGCTGGGTGGGTCCTCAAGGTTACTGCTTCTTTCGAGAAAACTGTGTATGGCGGAGAGGCCATGAAGGCTGCTATCTCACTCACTCTGCGAGCTGAGGTGAGGGCTAGGAGAAAAACCAGTTTGAGCGTAAGTAAGTGTAGTGTTACTGTTGCTAAGGGCTCGAAAGGGGGACGAGTCAAAGTCTGTAGGACCAGGTCCAGATTCCATGCGGGGGGGGGAGGTCTCCGCGGGGGATGGAGATTCAAGAGCCCCTTCAGAAATCTCTTCGTAGTGGGGTGAGCAAACAACGAACTATCACCAACCCTATGATGGAATGCATTAATTGCTGCCAGATGCACCCGTAGCGATGCAATTGTCAAACCGTTGTCATGAAGTTGCAAGAGATAGTCCAGTAGGCAAGGTAAAGGGGCAGAACGCGAGTCCACTTTATTGTCTGCACACCAGGTTTGGAACTTTGCCCACTTAGCTGTGTAAGCAATACGAGTAGATTGTTTCCGGCTATGCATCAACACTTGCTTGACTCGTTGGGAGCAGGATTGCTCGGAATCGGTAAACCAGTCAGCATCCACGCAGTGAGGTGTAGGATCTCCGGTCGTGGGTGACTGAGGAATCCGTTGTCCTGGGTCAACAGATTCGGAAGGGAAGGTAGAGGATATGGGACTCTCACTGACATCTGGTGAAGCGTTGAGAACCAAGGCTGGCGAGCCCATGCTGGCGCGAGAAGAATTACCCGAGCTTTGTCTACGTTGATCTTTTCGAGAACTCTGGGAATTAACACTACTGGTGGGAAAGCATACAGTAACGACGTCCCCCAATGGAGCAGGAAGGCGTCCCCCAGCGAATGACGTCCTATTCCGGCTCTTGAACAATAATTGGGACATTTCGAATTGAGTTCTGTCGCAAACAGGTCTATCGCTGGAAATCCCCACCGACCGAAGATGCGATTCAGTATGTCCGAGCGAATCTCCCACTCGTGGTCGTGTGGAAAGCGCCTGCTGAGAGAATCCGCTACTACATTGTCGGTACCCGGCAGGTAGGAAGCTGTTAGAACAGTGTTGTTGGTAATACACCAATTCCATAAACGGATGCTCTCCGTGCAAAGAGAACGGGATCGCGCCCCTCCTTGCTTGTTTATATAAAACATAGTCGCCATGTTGTCTGTTAAAATCCTTGTGGTTGTATTTCGAATGCGTGACTGAAAATGCCTGCACGCGTGTCGCACCGCTCTCAATTCTAGCACATTGATGTGCAAAAGCATTTCTCTTGTCGACCATCGTCCCTGGACCGTGAGATTGCCCATGTGGGCTCCCCAGCCTATGAGGGAGGCATCTGTCGTTATTTGTACAGTAGGTTGGGGACGATGAAATGGAACGCCCATGAGGAGATTGGTCGGGTTGACCCACCACTGGAGGGATTCCCGGACATACTGCGGCACCACTAGAGGTCTGTGGATACCGTGTTTCAACGGGATGTAGACCGTGGCTAACCAGTGTTGGAGGCAACGAAAACGTAACCTTGCGTTGGGCACGACGATGGTGGCAGCCGCCATATGCCCCAACAGTTGCAAACAGACACGTGTGGGAATCGTTGGAGCGTGGACCACCGTGTGCACCAATTCCTTGATGATTGTAAAACGTTCCATCGGTAAATACGCGCGAGCCGTGGTTGAATCGAGGCGTGCACCTATGAACATGAGATTTTGGGATGGAACTAGTGTTGACTTCTTCAGATTTATGAGAAGACCCAGGGTAGCAAACTCGTCGGACACTGTCCGAACCATATGACACGTTTCCGTGTAGGTCGTGCCTTTTAGAAGGCAATCGTCCAAGTAGGGAAATATCGTCACCCCTAACCTGCGTAGGTGGGCCGCGACCACTGCTAGCATCTTGGTGAAGACCCTGGGGGCACATGCCAGGCCGAATGGAAGAACCCTGTACTGGTAATGTTCGCTCCCCAGTTGGAACCGAAGGAAGCGTCTGTGTGCCACGTGAATCTCTACGTGGAAATAAGCGTCTTGCAAGTCGAGGACTGCAAACCAATCTTTTTCGTTCAACGACGGCAGAATGGTCAATAATGCTACCATCTTGAAGCGCTGCTTTCGAAGGTGCCGGTTTAGTCTTCGAAGGTCCAGGATGGGCCTCCATCCTCCCGACTTCTTTGGTGTGAGGAAATAACGGGAGTAAAAGCCTTTCCCCCAAAACTGCTTGGGAACTCTCTCTATCGCCCCGATGTTGAGCAAACGTTGAACTTCTTGCTCCAATAGATTCTCGTGAGAGGGGTCCCTGAAGAGGGACGGGGAGGGGGGAGTGGTAGGGGGAATAGAGAGAAAAGGGATGGAGAGGCCAGATTGAACTACCTCTAGCACCCATCTGTCTGTGGTGATCGTAGACCAATGGTGGTAAAAAGAGCGTAAACGATGGTGAAAAAGATGGTGCGATTCCGCATTGACTATGGAAGATTGGTTTGTATCCTCGACAAGCAAGTCAAATCTGTTGCTTGGTAGACTGTTGATTGCCCGAACGGTTCTGTTGTGGACGCTTGCGCTGGGGGCGCTGTCTAGGACGCTGGTTGTCGAAGGGCCGTGATTGTTGTCTAGGGAAATTGAAGTCATACCTCCGTTGGTATGGGAAATAACGCCTCCGTTTGAAGGAAGGTGTATACATCCCCAGTGTACGTAAAGTGGTGCGTGAGTCCTTTCCCGAATGGAGGACCTCATCGGTGTTTGCCGCAAAAAGTTTAAGTTTGTCAAAGGGCAAATCCTCAACCTTGCTCTGCCACTCCTTCGGTGCCCCTGCGGACAAAAGCCAAGATGATCTCCTCATGGCTATACCAGTGGCAGCGGCCCGAGCTGCTGTGTCAGCCACATCCATAGCGATCTGGAGCGCAGCGCTACACGATGTGTACCCTTCCTGCACTATCGCTTTCAGGAGTGGCTTCTTGGTGTCTGGGAGATGGTGCAATAAATCCGCTAGTTTGGAGTAATTATCAAAATTATGGTTTGATAGGTGGGCTGAGTAATTCGCAATGCGAAGTAAGAGTGTAGCTGACGAGTACACTTTCCTCCCAAATATATCCAATTTTTTATTGTCCTTGTCTGAAAGGGGATTTCTGTACTGTGGCGCCTTACTCCTACGTTGCGCTGCGTCCACTACTAGTGAATTGGGTTGGGGGTGATTAAATAAAAAGTCCAACCCCTTCGCTGGAACAAAATATTTTCTATCAGCCTTTTTACTTGTAGGTGCAATTGATGTTGGGGTTTGCCATATGTCGTCCGCTACTTCCATAATCGCCTCATCGATTGGTAGCGCTACTTTCGCACGTTGTTGAGGGCGTATATTCTTGAGAAGGCGATGTCTCTTAACAGGCACATCTGCTAATTGGATGTCTTGTGTGTCTGCCACTCGCTTGAAGAGGTCCTGGAAATGTTTCAGATCGTCCGGTGGGGAGATTTCAGCTGGGCAAATTGCTTCATCCGGGGAAGACGATGGGCAGTCCGCCGGGGAAGTTTCCGGTTTAGGGTCCTCCGTTTCTGATAGTTGACCCTCCTCTGGTTCGGATTGGTCTAATTGAATTGTTGAGCTTTTGGCTGGAGAAGGTGAGTGTAGTGATTGTGATTTGTGGTGTGAGTAGTCCGTTAACGGTGATTGGCAGATGTGAGAAGACCCTCTATGCGATAAAGGTGAACGATGACGGTAGAGGCGTTCGTCATACGATCTATGATATCGGTCACAGCAACGTTCAGAGCGTGACGGAGAGGGGTATCGAGAAGAACGTGCGCTATCATGCTGGATATAATAAACGCGGCAGGGGGAGCGCATCCCCGATCCGTATCTCGAGAGACGGGAGGGCGATCGGGATCGTGAACGGGATCGATGTGCATCCAAATACACCGCATCCCTATAACCATGCCGACTGTACATCATCCGAGTGGGGGAAAAATAGTCGTGATAGCGACTCCGCCCTCTTGGTGAAGCAGGTGGGGAAAAAGACCTGTGTCTGTGATGGGTCTTTGATAATGATTTCCTATGTGTTGGAGTCTGATCTCTACCCCGAGGTATAGGGGAACCAGTCACTGATTGAGGTCGGGACGGTGCCGGAGAGGCCAGCTGCTGCTGATCTAACGCCGGTGCCAGCAGGACGCCCGGTGCCAGAGTTGACATAGGTGCCGAGCCTGAGACATTAGCATGTTCTGCCTCAGGTCTCGGTGCTGGGGAAGACGGTGCCGACGTCACCGCCGGGACAGGGGAGACAGGCGCCGATCCCCCGGGCGCCGTTGAAGCCGCTGAAGCCGGTGCCGGGACGCTGGTCAGTTGCGGTGCCGGCGCGCTTGTCAGTTTCAAGGCGCGGGAAACTGAAGCCGCTGCCGGCTTGCTCTTAAATTGCGGCTCCGCTCCCGGTGTTGGTGCTGAAGCCGCTCTGACTCTAGACGATGAGGGCTCCTTTGTGCTGTTCCCCGGGAGTCGTGTGGACCCCCCGGGGGTCAATTTAGATGCCGCTGCCGGGGTTGAAGCTACCACAGGGAGGGATCGCGCCCGGGGCGGCTTTGCCGCTTGGGAGTCAGTCGGTCCCGGAGAAGCCACTCTCCGCTTGTGCTGGGAGATTTTTGTGGCTGCTGGAGGGGTAGGATCAGGCTGCAATGCCTTGCCGAACATGAACATACGGAGTTTCATCTCCCGCTCCCTCCGGGCTCTCGAAGTCAGTTTGCGGCAATGGGTGCACTTGTCGGGGACATGAGTGTCTCCCAGGCACCTAATACAACTATCATGGCTGTCAGCCAGTTGATCCTGGCATTTTGAGTCAAGTTATGGAAAGATTGAAGCTGGTTTAACGCGCTGCAGTTAGTCAATTTCACAGCTGCGCTTAGCCGCAGCGCTTCAGAGTAAAAACAGTTTTAAGAACTACTTTCTCTTTTTTTTTTTTTTTAAACAAGGGAACAGGTAAAGCAAACAGGAACACAGCTAACCCTAAGAACTCTAACTATTTACAGGTAGACAACTATCTAAACATGAGTAGATAAGAGATCAGGGAGCTCCGACCGCGACCTGAGGCGGTTGAGAGGAACTGACGGTTGCCGGCTCGCGCGCGGCTGATCAAAGGCGCGAACGCTATCCTGGTGAATCACGCATGCGCGAGCCGGCGGGAGCATGGCTATGAAAAGTCTCCGAGCTGTGGCGCCGGGACGGGACCCGACACCTAGAGTGGAGCACCCACGGGGCCACTCGAAGAAGAACATAGCTAAAGTCTCAGATACCTCCTCTATCAGCTCCTTGAGTATCCTGGGATGCATTTCATCAGGACCTGGTGACTTGCTGACATCTAACTTTCCTAAGTGATTTTTAACTTGTTCTTTGTGTATCCTATCTTCTAAACTTACCCTCTCTCTGCTTGTATTCACTACGTTAGGCACACCTCCAGACTTCTCAGTGAAGACCGAAACAAAGAAGTCATTGAGCATCTCCGCCATTTCCAAGTTCCCTGTTACTGCTTCTCCCTCCTCACTAAGCAGTGGGCCTACCCTGTCCTTGGTCTTCCTCTTGCTTTTAATGTATTTATAAAAGGTCTTCTTGTTTCCCTTTATGCCTGTAGCTAGTTTGATCTCATTTTGTGCCTTTGCCTTTCTAATCTTGCCCCTGCATTCCCGTGTTGCTTGCCTATATTCATCCTTTGTTAGTTGTCCTAGTTTCCATTTTTTATATGACTCCTTTTTTATTTTGAGATCGTGCAAGATCTCCTTGTTAAGCCAAGCTGGTCTTTTGCCATATTTTCTATCTTTCCTACACAGCGGAATTGTTTGCTTTTGGGCCCTTAACAACGTCCCTTTGAAATACTTCCAATAATTAAGAGAGAATTCCTTTACCCTGCACAAACTGAGTTGGCTGAAGAATAAGTAACAAATGTTTTGTTCACATACAAGTACAGGAGATCAGTCTCCCACAGTAGTGGTGGCCAATTGGTTAAGGAGTTTGATTAGAAACCCCTTGTAACCTCACTCAGAGGCTCCTGACAAGTCTGTCTCCTGTGTCCTTCTCCACCTCAGTCCCAGTGTGTGCATGATTTCATATCTGAGGAAACGCCTCCTCTCTTTTTCCCTGCCAATCCTTCCCGAGCAAGCTGTACCCTTCTGTGCCAATATTCCAGTCATGTGTTATCCCACCAAGACCTTGTGATACCAACTTATTCCTGCTTATTACCCATCATTCCTGTGTGTTTATACCAGCATCTAAGACACAATTAGAGTTTTCTTCCCAGTGGTTCTGTGTTGCTCCTTTATCTCTGCAGTTACAGCCTGTGATCTCTCCCATTTCTGGCCCATCTCCCAGGTGTCCATGTGATTCACTCACCTGGGGGCTTTGGTCACCTGCCCCCATCAAACCTAGTTTAAAGCCTCCTCACTAGGTTAGCCAGTCTGCACCCAAATACTCTTCCCTTCTTCGACAGGTGAACCCCAGCCCTGCTGAGCAGCCCTTCCTGCAACGGCATCCCATGGGCAAGGAAGCCAAAGCTCCCTGCCCACTGAGCTGTAGCTTTCTGTGCCCAGGGAGCCAAACACCACCAGGGCAGGAAGGCTGGATGGAAATGGCTGCATGTTGGGAGTCAAAGGTGTTGTCTGGAACCTTAAAGTAAAACAATTTTACACCTGTATGTGAGGGGGGCACCGTGGCTTAGCTGGCTCCGGGGTCTCAAGCAGAACACTGGGGGGGGGGGGGGGCACATGTCTCCTTGAGGCAGGTTCCTCACTCCCACGTCCCAGACACGTACTGTGGCACAAAGAGGAAGGGTCCCTGCAGAAAGTGGCTACATCTACACTGGCATGCTTTTCCGAAAATGCTTTTAACGGAAAACTTTTCCGTTAAAAGCATTTTCGGAAAAGCATGTCTAGATTGGCAGGATGCTTTTCCGCAAAACCACTTTTTGTGGAAAAGCATCCATGGCCAATCTAGACGCGGTTTTCTGCAAAAAAGTCCCGATCACCATTTTCGCAATAGGGGCTTTTTTGTGGAAAACAGTACTGTGCTGTCTACACTGGCCCTTTTGCGCAAAAGTCTTTCGGAAAAAGACTTTTGCCTGAACAGGAGCAGCATAGTATTTCCGGAAAAGCACTGACGATCTTACATGAGATCGTCAGTGCTTTTCCGGAAATTCAAACGGCCAGTGTAGATAGCTGGCAAGTTTTTCCACAAAATCATCTGATTTTGCAGAAAAACTTGTCAGTCTAGACACAGCCAGTGTGTCACAGGGATAAGCGTTAGCCCCAGGAACAAGCACAGCCCTGCAGAAGAGACACCCCTTTTCTGGAGCCAACAAACCCAGGAGCCGCACAACTCAGGATCCCCAGGGGCACTGACACAGACTCAGACTCCCTGGCACAGGAGAATCCCAAGCCTCACTTCTGCCGGCCAGCGGTTTCCCCTCTTCCGCTTCTTGTCAGCTCCCTGCAAAACACCTCACAACGGTAGGTGAGGCTGTGTGGGGATAAACCCAGCTGTGCTGTAGAGCAGCTGTTAGGTGTGGAAATTAATGGGCTCCTTTGGCCTCCCTGAGCAACTCACACATGTAAAAAAACTGCAGTTGAAGTTGTTTGCATGGGAGTCAGGATGGCCAAGTGGTCTAAGGCACCAGGTTCAAGGTTCTGTCCTTCCCTTAGTTGAGTGTTCTGGTCTCTGAATGGAGATGTGGGTTCAAATCCCACTCCGGACACATCCTCCATTTTGTATCTAGAGAAGTGACCTCATTTCCCTCTCTCCCATGACATTGTAGAAGCGCTTGCTTAGCATTTCTCTGAGGCTGCATCTACCCAGCAGTGTTCCTTGGGAATAACGGCCATTACACTGCAATAACAATGGGAGCATCTACACAGGAATTCCATTATTCTGACTTCTGAGGATTATTCCGTTATTCTGACCAGTGGTCTGAGGAGCCAGGAGGTTTCCAGGCTGCAGACAGACAAGCCCACAGGCAAAGACACAGCGCAATCCCAGCCACTTCCTGCTCAGCCCAGCGGGGTCTCTGTGTGGCCCCCAGACCTTTTGTTTGCCATTGTCCAGACACAGGGGCCCAGATTCAGCAACACTCACAGGCCCCACAGCAGGGGGCTGGTTTGCTGCTTCACCCCATGGCCCAGCAAGGAGCCCCCCAACTCCCTTTGTGCTCTGAGAACCCTGTTTCCTGAGACCCTCCACCCCTGCCTCAGACTCTGTTCTGCTTGAGACCCCAGAGCCCTCCCTTGGGCTGCCGGGCATGTGGGGACTCAGGTCTAGTGGTGGATTTGCAGAGTCCCACAACAGCTGCTGCCAGCGTGCAGATGTGCACGTCTGTCTGGGGTTACTGGGCACCGGCCTGATTGGGTGAGTCCCGGATTCTGTTCCTGCCATGATGGACATCCATCTGATTAACCCCCTTCACTTCCAGCCCTTCCTGAGAGTTGCTGCTTCCTTGACTAGAGTCCCTCCCCCTGTGTGTGTGGCTGGCAGGGGTTACTAGATGGATCCATTCACATGTAGCTTTACTGAAACCCCCCTCGTTTCTGCCTTGAACCTCCCTATGCCCAAGGGGTGGTGCCCAATAGAACAGGCCCTGTATGAAATGTGTCACTTTCACCCCTGGGAGCAGCTCAGCCATGCAAAGGGGCTGCCTGGGGCAGGACATTAGCCATGGAGGGCAGGGGTGGGTGTGGCAGTGACATCACAAGGGCCTTTTGCAGCCCCCTCAGCTTATTGGCTAAAGGAGGTTGAGAGGTGATGACCTCACAGAGAGTCCATGACAATGGCCAGGTGGGACAGGCTGCAGGGCAGAGGCCATCTCAGAGCCCTCCCCCCCCCCCCCCCCATGGCTTTGCTGCTGGGAGTCTCCATGAGAGTTGCCCTTGAGGCCTTTTTGGAGCCTTCTCCTTTCCCACGACTGACTGACCTAGAGGTCAGACATCCCTGTGGAGAAGGGAAGAGCCTCCAAGAAGAGTGGCTCTAACGTCGAAGGGGAATTAGCTCAAGTGGTAGAGTGCTTGCTTTGCATGCAAGAGGTAGTGGGATAGATGCCCACATTCTCCAGTGATGGGTGCAAGTCTCATTCTACTTTTTACTGGCAGAGCCACCCAGGGGGCTAAGAGGGTCCAGACCCTCCCCTCCCTCCCTTAATTCCTACTTGCTCTCCCCCAAAACCAGCTACGTTGGGGCAGAGAGCTGCTGGACGCCAGCCCTCCTGGGCCAGGCAGTGGCAGGAGCACTGGAGACAGGTTGCAGGTGGGGCAGAATTAGCTCCATCTTCTCCCACCTGCTTGCGGGGCCGGCTCCTTTCCTGCTGCCCCTGGCTGGGAGCCAGGACTCAGGACCCTTTCCCAAAATATACGAATTCCGCCCCCCACCTGCAATCCTCTGTTCTGCTCAAACAGAAGCCACAATGATACTCACAGCACATGCCACAACTTAAGTGTGGTTGTATTATGCTTTAAAAAAGTACCCAGGATCTTTTTCAAGGGGATAAGGCAACATGCCACATTTTTTGACCATACATAGATTAATCAATATTTATCATATGCATATGACACATCACACTCACGCACTCACACATACACACAAGCACACTCCGTCTTGTTGTTACCAAAAGCTTCTCCCCCTTACTGCACTGGCCAAGTGAGTTAGATGGGGGGGGTGAGGGAGGTGGAACTGCGCTTCTGCCCAACCGGATCAATGCTCCCATATTGACAAGACGAAAACCCAGGGTCCCTCTGCAAGACTCCTCATAAGAACATAAGAACGGCCATACTTGGTCAGACCTAAGGTCCTTCTAGCCCAATAGCCTGTCTGCCGACAGTGGCCAGCACTGGTTCCCCAGAGAGGGTGGACCGAAGACAACGATCAAGCAATTTGTCTCCTGCCATCTCTCTCCAGCCTCTGACAAACAGAGGCCAGGGACACCATATCTATCCCCCGGCTAATAGCCTGTTATGGACCTAACCTCCATGAAATTATCTACCTTCTCTTTAAACTCTATTATAGTCCTAGCCTTCACAGCCTCCTCTGGCAAGGAGTTCCACAGGTTTACTACACGCTGTGTAAAGAAGAACTTTCTTTTATTAGTTTTAAACCTGCTACCCATTAATTTCATTTGGTGTCCTCTAGTTCTTCTATTTAGGGAACTAATAAATAACTTTTCTTTAGTGGCCCTCTCCACACCACTCATGATTTTATAGACCTCTATCATATCACCCCTCACTCTCCTCTTTTCTAAACTGAAAAGTCCCAGTCGCTTTAACCTCTCCTCATATGGGACCCGTTCCAAACCCCTCATCATTTTAGTTGCCCTTTTCTGAACCCTTTCCAAGGTCAAAATATCTTTTTTGAGGTGAGGAGACCACATCTGTACATAGTATTCAAGATGTGGGCGTACCATAGTTTTATACAGGGGCAGTAAGATATTCTGGGTCTTATTTTCTATCCCTTTCCTAATAATTCCTAGCATCCTATTTGCCTTTTTGACCACCGCTGCACACTGCGTGGAAGTTTTCAGAGAACTGTCCATGATAACTCCAAGATCTCTGTCCTGATTTGTTGTAGCCAAATGAGCCCCCATCATACTGTACGTATGGTTGGGGTTATTTTTCCTGACGTGCATTACTTTACACTTATCCACTTGAAATTTCATTTGCCATTTTGTTGCCCAATCACTCAGTTTGGTGAGATCTTCTTGGAGTCCCTCACAGTCTGCTTCTGTCTTGACTATCCTAAACAGTTTTGTATCATCTGCAAACTTTACCACCTCACTGCTTACCCCTTTCTCCAGATCATTTATGAATAAGTTGAAAAGGATTGGTCCCAGGACTGACCCTTAGGGGACACCACTAGTTACCCCTCTCCAATCTGAAAATTTACCATTTATTCCTACCCTTTGTTTCCTGTCTTTTAACCAGTTCTCAATCCAAGAAAGGACCTTCCCTCTTATCCCTCCTATTTATCCCTCTCATGCAGCCAATTAGTCATCACCTCGCCTTTCCTAATGCTGCTTCAGAGAGAGTTCTTCCAAGGGCAGGCCCTTGCTGCTTGACTCCCAAGGAGTCTGTATGTCCAGTCTTCTTAATGAGCTCACTGCACAGGTATTGTCTTGGGTCTGGCTCCCAGACCTTCGCCACCCTGGCAACTGCTGCTGGAGGTGCCCCCCCTTTCATTCTCCATTCACACCTCATTCATTTCAACAGGGCAATAAAGGAAAGGAGAGAGCTCAAAAGACATTTTTTTCTTAAAAAGGAAAGTTTCTCTTAATACAAAGTTGTAGGAGAAATGTTACAGAGATTCTATAAGACCACTTAGAGATATATCTAAAAGGAGACGATCTTAATACACAGTTACATGAGAGTGATAATATTACTGGGAATTATCCACAGTTGTCTGTATATGCAAATATATATGCAAATATCTTCTTTCACGTTGATGGGCATGAATACAAAGATTAAGGCAAGATTACACAACACACAGGCCCTATGTAAGTCAGTTCTGATGATGTTAATAAAATGCAATATTTTCCCCATTTCCAACCATATGACAGCACTTTTAATGAGCAAGGGCAGTCCAGGAATTTAACTATTAAAACACATCTCAGCAGATATTGGCTTCACAATGTTAACAAATCAAACAAAACTGCCCATACGATATTTACTGAAATACAAGTAAACAACGTGGAGTTAAAGGCACTGGGGGGAGAGGTGGCCTGGCTAGAAAAGAAACCCAGGAATCCTGCTTCCCAGAATCGCTTCCTTTCCCCGCCCGCCCCACCAAACACCAGCTCCCACAATCCTCACAGGGCAGAGACTGGAAGCCCCAAATCTGACCAATACACCCACGGCCCACCCACAGGGAAGGAAAGACTTCAGAAGTTTGAACACCCAGTTCCTGGCTCTAACCCTCCCCTGGAGCCAGGCACCCCCCCAGGCCTCTGCTCTAGCCTTTCCCTCCCACAGAATGAGGGGAATAAATCTAGCAGGGTGGAGGGTAAAGTCCTGAATCTCACTGGAGCCGTGGGTGTGTCCCTCCAGGCGCTGGGGCCTATGCGCAGAGCGGCTGTGAACAGTCCCAGCGCAGGGCTCCAAACGTTCCATTGAAGGCACCTGAACTCTTTAGACTCTTTACTCCTTAGAAACCTCATGTTTTGAGGAGTTAGAGTTATTTTGAGGGAAGGATTTTCCCTCGGAATATCCCCGTTTTTTCTCTCGCAATAGCGCCGGTCTGCGATTATGCAAATGAAACACGGGATATTTAAATCCCCACTTCATTTGCAACTTTGGATGTCTACATTTGCATTCCTCTCTCGAAGGCCTAATCAAGTGCAGACAGACCCTCAGTAACAGAATATTTATCTACATTGAAGTACAGGAGAAGGTGCACTTATGGCTGTTTCTGTGGTGTCGTGGCTTTCACGTTTGCTTAATGGGCAGAAAGTCACTGACTCAAAGCCAGGCAGAAACAAAAAATCTTCTCCTATTGTGGTTCCCTTTAGTACCCACGAGGCAGTTCCAGGGCCTGCCCCCAGTGCAGGGGTGGTATGTGTGTGCTGATTGTCAGGAGCACAGAGGAGACAGCTGGGCAGGTTAGGCTGAGATGGGAGGAGGCAGCGTTGGGGTTGAGGCTCCTCAGTGGTACTTGGCAGAGATGAGGGCATTGCAGCCACATAACCCAAGGCCAATGGCAGCACCTCCAGCCTCTGGGACATCTGTAGCCTCTGCTGCAAGGGGACACAAAACCAGGTAAGGTTCCCCCCTGATGCTCAAATCCCCCAGCAGCCCCAGCTTGCTCCAATACCTTCCGTTCTCCCCACCCTCTCTCCTGGCCACACACGGCACTTCTTGGTGCGTCTCAAGCCAGGCCCTGCAAGGAGCCACCGGGGCAGGAACCAGCCCTTGGAGCTCGGCTTGCACCGGAACCGGCAGTTTCCCACCACGTCTCGCTTGAGAAGAGGCGACTTGTTCCCCTTCTTCTCACCTCACGTCTCCCTTGTTTCTGTTCCCTTCAAAGGTCTCCACTGCCTCAGGACCTGCCTCCTCAGGGCGCTGCCCCTCTGCCACTGGGCTGGGAGTGGAAGACCCCATAGTCTCTGCACTTGGGCTGAGAAGTCTCACTGGGACTCGTCTGTTGATGGGTTAGTCAGCCCGATGGCCAGCCGGATCCATTCCGTAGCGCTGCCCGAGAGGGAGCTTTCCCAATCTCCACTGGTATTTCCTGGGGCTTTGTGTTGGGGGATTGGGCTTGGCCAACTTCTCTGCTGGAAATGCCTCTTCTTTGGAAAGCAGCTCCCAGGAGTTCATGGAACTTCTTCTTCTCAGCTTGGGACAAGGACAAGCAAGGGGCAACGGGACAGGGGTTTATGTGATGATGACAGGGGTGAAGAAAGCAAATAAGAAATTATTTTTTCGCCTACTTAAGAACCAGGGTGACAGAATGAAACTGGTAAATAACCAAGTTAAAAAAGAACCATTTTTGCACCCAGTGGAACTCCTTGCCAGAGGGTGTTGTGAAGGTGAAATCTACAAGAAGGTCCAAAAAAGAACTGGATAATTTAATGCAGGAAAGGTCAATCAATGGCATTTCAACAGAATGGACAGGGCAGGTGTCCCTAGCTGATGTATATCTGAAGCTGGGAATGGAGGGATCACTTAATAACTGTCTGTCCTGAGGATTCCCTCCGGACAATGAAATTGGCTGCTGTTGTGAGACAGGATCCCGGGCTAGTTGGACAACTGGCATGGCCCAGTCTGGCTGCTTTGCTGTTCTATTTGGCTGTTCTTGTCCCCTCTGGGCAAGGGAGAATGGACCCCCCCCTCATCCTGAAGTGGACAGAAAATGGCCTGCGAAAGGCTAGTGTAGGTGACTTGTTTCATGTGTCCCTGATGGTCTAGTGCAGGGGTCTCCAAACTACGGCCCGGGGGCCGGATGCGGCCTGCGAGGCCCTCTCATCCGGCCCGTGGAGACCTTTTTGGATTCAAAGGCAGAAGAAGTGAGATTGTTTCAAAACCCATTTGAAGCAGATGTGGCCAGTTGCCCAGATGAACTGCAGCTGGAAGTCATTGAGTTGCAAGCAAATGACCTCCTTAGGGACAAGTTCAAAATAGGACTGGTGGGTTTTTACCAGTTTTTGCCCAAGGAAGACTTTCCTAATGTCAAAACTTTTGCATCAAGGTACCTTTCAATCTTTGGAACAACATACCTGTGTGAACAAACATTTTCAAGAATGAAATACGTGAAGAACAATTTGAGAACAAACTTGTCCGATGATAATCTCAGGTCACTGTTGATGTTAGGGACAACAAATCTAAAGCCAGAAATGTCTGCTATTTTGGCATCCAGGAAACAATTTCACCATTCACACTAATACAGGTGTTCATGTGTAGTGTATCAATGTGTTATTAAATAATAACTGAATAAAATAATATTAAATAAATAATTAAAAACAACATCCATGTTTTGATTGTTTTTTATTTGGACCTCAAGTGTGTAGTCGGCCCCCGAACTGCTGTTTGATAGTTAATGCGGCCCTCGGGCTGAAAAGTTTGGAGACCCCTGGTCTAGTGGTTAGGATTCAGCACTCTCACTGCTGTGGCCTGGGTTCAATTCCCAGTCAGGGAAACCAGCTGCAACTTTCCCAAAACATGTCCCTTGTCAATCTTCTTGCCACATGTTACAGCAGCTGAGACCTAGCATGGGGCTAACCCTAACCCCTCCTGCTTGCCTGGGCACTGCCTAGACTCAGGCCTCCCCAGTGCCAGCCTAAGGGCTCTGGAGAGGACGGGGCTGCTCCAGGGGCAGAGTCCTTTTTTCTGCAGTAGTTCAAACCCAGCCCCTTGGTTTCAACTAACTAACATTACTCCTCATTTTTTGCCCTCTGTGCCTCCCTCCCAACATCAACATACCCCAACACATCCCCTTCCCTCTCCCTCTCCCCTCTCCCCCCTCCCCCTGCTGGTAACACAAACAGGACTTTTCCTGGTAACACAAACAGGACTTTTCCCTGTTGAAAGAACAAACTCTCTGGTTTTTATGTGGGGAATGTAGAACTGGGGAGGGGCTGGGGAAAGGACCTGGGACGGGGTGGAGGCTGGGAGGAAGGGCTAAGGCTGGGGCTAAGGCACCTTCCTCTGATGGTCCCTCTGATGGTCCCACTGCCTCATGTCAGGGGCCTCAGCAGCGCTGGGGGGTGGCTCCAGGGGGAGAAGCTGGTTCAGAGGGTTCAGAGGAACATGAGCTGCTGGGCCACTGAAGCAGGCCACCAGCAGCAGCCTCTGTGCAGGGCACACACGCTCCAGGCCTCCCGGTCATATTGAGTCTCCCTGTGTGGCTTGGGCTCCAGAGCCTGCCCCCCACCTGGTGCCTTGAGGTAGCCACTGCAGCAGCAGGAATTTAGGCATCAGGTCCCCTGCTTTTGGGGACAGGAAGTCAGGCCAAGGCCCTTTTAGCCACTGGAGCTGTACAGGCTGGAGCCTCCCCCTACCAGCTCTTTGCCCTGCTTCCTGCAAAGCTCTCAGCCTTTTGCTTGTGTCTGTTTCCCTGTCTGTAGCAGGTAACTAAAGAAAGGGAAGTTACTGAACAGAACATCCCTTTAGCCAGCATGGGGCTTGAACCCATGACCTTGGCGTTATTAGCACCATGCTCTAACCAGCTGAGCTAGCCAGCCTATGAAAGGGCAGTTCACCAGTGGCCCTTTCAAGAGAGGCGCCTCAGGCAGCTGCAGGGACGTCTCTGAAGCTGCCAATAGCTTTTCTCTGACAGGGCCACTGGTGACTCACTGTGACGTGGGCTGGCTAGTCCAGTTGGTTTGAGGGTTGGTCAAGGTGGCTGATGGCCAGCAGACCCAGGGCAAAGAGAAGCCGGAATCTCTTGCTGCCAGCACCTTGCCTCCCAGCTTCTTCCCTGCCAGCAGCAGCAAAGTCCTGAGCGCTGCCCTTGACACCATGGGACCAACCTCCCCTCACTCAACTGGGCCAAGCTGGTGCCCAGTTCATGCCCACTGGGACCTGTTTTACTTGGGTTCCTTCCACCCAGAGCCCCCTTCTTCTCCTGGGCTGCGAGAAGCATCACTGGGACACTCTCTCATATCCCAGCACAGGGCCATCTCTCTGTGACAGGAGACGGGGCTGGTTTCAGGATTTCTTTTAGCGCAGCAGCAAGGGGACATGGAGGAAAATCAACCCCGTTTGCAAGCTTTGTGTGACAGGAGGGGTGTGAGCTGGGGAGCCTGCCCCCCCAGAAGGGCATTTGGGTGCACCCAGGGGCAGCAAGAATTCAGTCCCTCAGGCGAGTGCATTGGGGACAATGTGTGAGCCCTTCCATAAGCATTTTCTGCTCCCACTGGGGAAGGCAGCTGGGCAGGACCAGCCTGCAGCCCATGTCCCTTTCAGCCCCAGGTGAAGGAGGTAACAGAGAGGGGAGGAAAGTCCGTGGCCAGAGCCTCCTCCCAGCAGTCTGGCCCTGCACAGAGTCTGTGCATGATGGAGCCTCTCCCAGCAGGGTGATGGCCTGTTCTCTGCAAAGTGCTCAGCTGTTTCATTTTTCTGCAGGCCCATTGTATGTGTCCCTGGTGGCTTCATTTACAGTTTTCAATCTTTACATTTGCATCCCTTTTTGGAAAGAGGGTGCAAGTGTAAACATACCCTACATAGCGAGAGTTGGCCTCTGTCTGTTGAGCCTGCCTGTGTCCCTACTGCAAGAACCCAAAGGGAGCAAAGAGCAGAAGTCCTAGAAGCTCATGGGGTACCCTCTGAATTTGATTTCGTGAGTCTTAGTTGGACTTGCTAAATCAAACTCCAGAAGATTTAAAGATAGTGGCTATTCCTCCCCCACTGGGTGTGATTCTTGTTCTTCTGCACAGCACAGCCCAGGTATACCAAGGACCTTCAGATCACACCCTTCCTGAACTGATGGGAATAGAAACAGAAACACAGCAGATTTGAACTTGTTTCAGTTGAGATGGGTTTGCCTGGTTTATGTGCATTGACACAGGAACACATTAGGGGTTTGTAGTAATTTTAGGAATCTCTGCACAGCAGAAATCCAGACTGTGATACAACTGGAGATACAGGAGTTTCAATGAAGTTAATCAACCATTCAGGGGGCACTTGGAATTGAACCAGAACCCACTTTGCCTGTAGTCAAACACTCTACCACTGAGCTACACCCCCATTACACTTGCTTGCTTGCATCCAGTGTTAGGAAATTAGCCGCTGGCAGCACATTCTGCAGGAGCAGGTGGTGCCTTGCACACATGGTGGGGGGGAACGGCCCTCTATGGGGTCAGACATGTGTGGTGTCCCCCAACCTACGATCAGCATGACGCATCACGATAACACATCATCCCCTGTACTCCCGCCTGCCCTGTGTGTGTTGCAGCCTCACAGCACTCACCTGATGTTCCCTCCCCGGTGCCCGAAGACATTTGGGAGGCCTCCTGTATCTGGGGGACCGGTTCCAGGGGGAGGGTCACAACATTCCTGGAATCCTCCTCCTTATCCTGGAGCTGCTGGTCAGCAGGGTTGTCGTCCTGAAGCTGCGGCCGCTGCTGCCCAGGTGTCTTCATCCCAGACTCCACAACTGTCCCTGGAGACAGGGTTCCCCAACCCTCAGGACTTGGTCCAGTTCTGCACGGTGCTATGGTGCTTCCCCAGAGTGGGAGCTGTGCTCACGGGTCCTCATGTAGCCCTCCTGCAATTCCTTGACCATGGCTCTGACTTGGTCTGGGGAGGGGGGAGGTGGCCTTTCTTTGCAAGGCCATCAGCCATTTGGCCATAAATATCTGCATTCCTCCGCCTGGATTTCCAGGCCTGCAGAGACTCCTCCTTGGACCACAGCTTTATCTCTGGCCTGGACCATGACAGTGCCCAGCACTTGCTGCCACTTGCTTGGTCCTGCGATGTGTCCATGGAAGGGCCAGAGGGATCTCTGGGGGCTTGTGCCTGTGACATGGCTCTCCAAGAGGCAGGAAGCGCTCGATCTTTATGACAAAAAACATGAGGACAGCTCTTGGTCTGTACCTCTAGGCCATGCAGAGTGTCCGGCAGCCACTTCCCTGCCTCTCCCTTTGCTGCTCTTGAACTTAGCCCATGAGCCGAGAAGCTGTACTCGCCCACCCAGAAACCTCTGCTACTCCTATGCCACCCAATCCCTCACACCACAGAGAGCCACAAGGCTGTTACTGCCCAACATCACCCCCCCCCCCCACCCCGATTTTAGCCAATCGGGCAAGAGGTTATGCTTTACCCCAGACCACAGGGGCACCCTCTTCCCTCAAGTGTGCTTCATGGCAGCGGTGGACTTCCCTCACTAATTTTTACAAACAGGCTTAACACAGGCATTGGTGGTATAGTGGTGAGCATAGCTGCCTTCCAAGCAGTTGACCTGCGTTCAATTCCCAGCCAATGCAATGTGGGGAGGTAGCTGCACCATTCTTTGCAGAGCTTCTACTTTAACCCTGAAACAACAGGCACAAGTGGGTCCTGCTGCCTCTTGCCACTTTTATTCCTCTCTGAGAGGCAGGAAGTGCTCAATCTTAGCCAAACGGCCAAGAAGCAACGCCTTTTAGGTAATTCTGTTACAGTAAGTTATGACTGGATAATGAAATTATACTAAAATAATTGGTTAAGGTAGAACTAAGCGGTACTTGAATTTCTCTTTATACACTGGGGTCCAAGAAGGAGACCAGCAAGAAGAAGAAAAGGGGAGAAGAGTAGAGGAAGGAAAAGGGAAAGGAAGACCAAGAAGGAGGAGAGAAGACCTTGAAGCAGAACTCACCTCCAAGGCAACCTAAGACCAGAACAGCCAGGACTCCTCTGCACAGCTGTTGCAATGGTTTGCTGTGTGAATTCTATGGCAGGTGACGTTAGGCCTGCGCACTGGGATTATTTACCAGTTTCCCTGACTCTACTTTGCCTGGAGTTATGATGGCCGAGTGGTTAAGGCGTTAAACTAAAAATCCAATACGGTTTCCCTGCGCAGGTTCAAATCCTGCTCACAGCGAGGTCTGTGTTTTGCCCACACCTCTTCCTTGGGCAGCAAGGGACTCTGTGAGTTACCAGGAGTGGGGCTGTTACTGTTGGCATCAGGACTGGATTAAGGGGTGAGCTAGAGGGGCAGCTGCCATCAGGTACTGCGTGCCTGATTTCTGGCAGGCTGCAGCAGCTCCCAGCAGCTGCCCAAGGGCTGGGGCTGCATTAACCTCCACAGCACCTGTCAGCAGCGCCTTTCCCCAAGCAAGAAACAAAGAGAAAGGACAGAAATTCTCTGTCCCAAAGGCGCACCCCTCACATTGGCTGGGCAGACACGTCCCTCCTCTCTACCCCAGCAGACACGTCTGCAGCCCCTGGCAGGGAGGCGCCTGGGCAGGTCACTGGCAGAGCTGAGCCTGGGCTGGCAGCAGTGCAGGCTGGTCGGCCACAGCCCTGGGAGAGCAGCTGGGGGGCTCGGCTGGGGGGCGACGGGCCCGTGTGCTCTGCTGCTCACTGACGAGCTGGCTGCCCAAGTGCCCACACAGACGCTTCTTCAATCCCCACCCCTCTCAGCCACCCACCCCAGCCTCTTCCAGCACAGCCTGCCCCCTCCCACAGGGCTTCCACAGGGGCCTCTGTCCCAGGGGGAATGGGGAGCCCCTGCCCCCGGCACCCACCCACCCTGCTGCTGCTCCCCCCAGAGCAGAGGATTCACCCGGCACAAGTAAGTGCCTCTGTCCCCCCTGACCCCGGCTGCTGGGTTCCCTCCAGTTTAGCTGCCTGGCCCCAGGTAAGGTCACATGAGACTGCTCATATCACCCCCCCTCAGCACAGAGCCCTGGGCAGCCGCCCTGCTCGCTCAGGTCTCAGGCTGGCAGGGCCTGCAGAGATACTGGGTTTGAATGACAAGGTGTTGGGGAAGCTATTAAAAGGCTTCTTCCTTGGCAGGGTCATGGTGCTTATGGATTGGCTATTTCTTGGATGGCTGGTGCTTGCACATGCAGCTGGGCTTTAGCAAATCAGAACGATGCGAGTTGTGAGTAACCCAGCGCCTCTGGAAATGGGAGTGGAGAAAAAAGTACAATATTGTCTAAAAAAATAAAATAACTGCAGACTGGCAGTTTGTTACTACTGACTTAATGGGCTAGTGCTGTGTGCATCACAGAGCTTCCTGTAGCGCTGCCCATGCACCAGAGAGGAGGGCAGTTTGAGTCACCCAGCTCTGCCCCTTCTGAAAAGAGCAGGTGTTGTCTTAGCAGTGAGGGAGAGGTGGGAAGGATCCTGAAGTAACCTCTTGGGTCACAGCTGCTGTAACATGTGATAGTAAGAAAACTGGCTAGGCAGTTGTCATGTGAAGACTGAGGCTACATTCCCTGACTGGGAATCGAACCCAGGCCACAGCAGTGAGAGTGCTGGATCCTAACCACTAGACCACCAGGGACACATGAAACATACCACTTTCTCACCTACACTAGCCTTTCCCAGGCCATTTTCTGTCCACTTCAGGCCAGGGGGACCATTGTCCCTTGTCCAGAATGACAAGAACAGCCAAACAGAACATCAAAGCAGCCAGACTGGACCAGGCCAGTTGTCCAACTAGCCCAGGATCCTGTCTCAGGACAGCAGCCAATTTCAATCCTCAGGACAGAGTTATTAAGTGATTCTTCCCATCTCCCATTCCCAGCTTCTGGAATACACCAGCTAGGGACACCTGCCCTGTCCATCCCGGTTAAATGCCATTGATTGACTTTCCCTGAATTAAATTATCCAGTTTTGTTTTGGGCCTTCTTGCAGATTTCACTTTTGCAACATCCTGTAGCAAGGAGTTCCACTGGGTGCAAAAATGCTTCCTTTTGGTCTATTTTTAACTTGATTACTTATCAGTTTCATTCTGTCAGCCTGGTTCTTTAGTAGGAGAAAAAATAATTTCTGCACCCCTGTCATCATCACATAAACCCCTGTCCCGTCGCCCCTTGCTTGTCCCTTTCCCAAGCTGAGAAGAAGAAGTTCCATGAGCTCCTGGGAGCTGCTGTTCCAAAGAAGAGGCATTTCCAGCAGAGGAGATGCCAAGCCCAATCCCCTACACAGCGCCCCAGGAAATACCAGTGGAGATTGGGAAAGCTCCCTCTCGGGCACAAAGGCAGCACTTTTCCAATGGAGCTAATTCTGCCCCACCTGCCCCCTGCGTTTCTGGCTCTGCCTGGCCCAGGAGGGCTGGTGTCCAGCAACTCTCTGCCTCAGTG
Organism: Pelodiscus sinensis; assembly: GCF_049634645.1. Taxonomy (NCBI): domain Eukaryota; kingdom Metazoa; phylum Chordata; order Testudines; family Trionychidae; genus Pelodiscus; species Pelodiscus sinensis. The sequence goes on along the minus strand of NC_134736.1, from coordinate 21,927,753 downwards.
TGGCTGGCTTTTGGCGAGAGCAACTAGGAAGTAGGGGGGGCTATAGCCCCTGGCTGGCTCTGCCAGTAAAAAGATGATGATAATCTCCCTGAACACTGGAGAATGTGGGCATCGATCCCACTGTCTCTCACATGCAAAGCGAGCGCTCTACCACTTGAGCTAATTCCCCTGCTGTGTTAAGTTTGGCCTTCTTGGAGGCTCTTCCCTTCTCCACGGGGACGTCTGTCTTCTAGGTCAGTTAGTCGTGGGAAAGGAGAAGGCTCCGAAAAGGCCACAAGGGCAACTCTCAGCAAGGAGACTCCTTCCAGCAAAGCCATGGGGGGGAGGAGGAGGCAAAGTCTCTGAGATGGCCCCTGCCCTGCAGCCTGTCCCACTTGGTCATTGTCATGGACTCTCTGTGAGGTCATCACCTCCCAACCTCCTTTAGCCAATAAGCTGAGGGGCTGCAAAAGGCCCTTGTGATGTCACTGCCACACCCACCCCTGCCCTCCAGGGCTAATGTCCTGCCCCAGGCAGCCCCTTTGCATGGCTGAGCTGCTCCCAGGGGTGAAAGTGACACATTTCTTACAGGGACTGTTCTATTAGGCACCACCCCTTGGGCCGGGGGGATGTTCAAGGCAGGAAGTTGGGGGAGGGGTTCTGATAGGACAGTACCTGTAAGAAATTAAAGTGTGGAGTGTGGGAGGCTCAAGGCAGGGATTTGGGGAGCATGTGAGAGTGGTAAGGGCATCAGGGCAGAGGTGAGGATGTGGGAGCGTACAGAAGTCAGGGCACATGCAGCCTTTGTTACTCACCTGGCTCGGCTGAAGCTGACACTTTGTTCCTCGCTTCCCTTCTGCTGCTTCATATCTTAGGGTACCTCCACCTGCCCCATGCTGAGAGCCAGGCCCAAGCAGGAAAGAGGTGGGTGGGCCCTCTTGGCATCAGGGTCCCACCACCCATCTTCCCACCATCGGCAGCCACAGCCCCTTTCAGCCACTAGGTCAGCCCAGGAAGGGAGGCAGGAAATGGGGCCAAGTAGCGAGTCAGGCTGTGAGGGGCAGGCAAAGCTCATCTTGCCTTGCAGGGCCACCAGTAACAGCATCTCTCCTGTGCGCTGCTGTTGAGTAAAGCATCCCTGATGGAGAACCACTGCCATCAATGTACTCACTGCAGCTGCTGAAGTAGTTTAGGGAGGAGTGCATTAGTGAGAAGAGTTAAGAGTCTCTGGCTCAATCCCCGTCCTTGGTAGAAATCTTGGTGGTGCTCCTGTGGCTGAGCCCTTGTGTGGGTCTATCTATACTCGTAGTGCCTGTGGGTGCCATGGCGCCTGCTGGGCCATTTATGTGTGCCTGCCGAGTGACTGAGGCTGACCCTGCCCCCAGGTGCATAGAGCAAGTGCTGAGCTGGCCTTGGGCACATGGTGTATGGGTGTGGTGCTGGCCCTGGGTGCATGGCACAGGGGTGGTGCCAGCCCTGGGGGTGTGGTGCATGGGTGGTACTGGCCCTGGACACATGATGTAAGGGTGGCTCTTCCCCTGGGTGTGGGCGTGGCTCTGCCCTGGGTGCATGTATGGCCCTGCCCCAGGGCGCTGAGAAGCTCCAAAAGGTTGGGGACCACTGGTCTAGACTGTGTTGTTATTTCTAGCTAAGAATGCAAAGTAGAGAAAGTAGAGACACCAGAGTTGCAAATGAAGCTGGGATTTAAATAGCATGTGCTTCATTTGCATACTCTTACCCATGTGCTGTTTTGAAAGTGAAAGGGCGTCTGGGGCTGCTAGTTCAAGGCCCTTGGTTTGAACTAATGTGATTCTTCATTTTTTGCCCTCTGTGCCTCCCCCCCCACCAACATACCCCAATCCCCCCCCCACCTGTCCCCAACACACCCCTTCCTCACTTTCCTCTCCCCCTTCCCCTACTGGTAACACAAACAGGACTTTTCCCTGTTGAAAGAACAAACTCTCTGGGGAATGTGGGGAATGTAGAACTGGGGAGGGGCTGGGGAAAGAACCTGGGAGGAGGGTGGAGGCTGGGGGGGAAGGGGAGGTGGGGCTCAGGGCTAAGGCTAGGACTGACACCTTCCTCTAGTGATCCCACTGCCTCATGTCAGGGGCCTCAGGAGCGCTGGGGGGCGCTCTAGGGGGAGAAGCTGGTTCAGGGGAACTTGAGCTGCTGGGCCACTGAAGCAGGCCACCAGCAGCAGCCTCTGTGCAGGGCTCACACGCTCCAGGCCTCCCGGTCATATTGAGTCTCCCCATGTGGCTTGGGCTCAGAGCCTGCCTCCCACCTGGTGCCTTGAGGTAGCCACTGCAGCAGCAGGAATTTGGGCATCAGTTCTCCTGCTTTTCAGGAAAGGAAGACAGGTGCCAAGGCCCTTTTTAGCCACTGGATCTGTGCAGGCTGGATCTTCCTACCTGTTCTCTGCCCTGCTTCCTGCAAAGCTCCCATTTTTGCTTGTTTCTGCTTCCCTGTCCATAGCAGGCAGCTAAATGAAGGGAAGTCACCAAACCAAACATCCCAATGGCCAGCATGGGGCTTGAACCCACAACCTTAGTGTTATCAGCACCACACTCTAACCAACTGAGCTAGTCAGCCTGAGCTAGATGCCAGGATGTCTCTGCAGCTGCCAATGGCTTTTCTCTGATGGGGCCACTAGCGACTCACTGTGACGTGGGCTGGCTAGTCCTGCTGGTTTGAGGTTTGGTCAAGGTGGCTGGCGGTTGACACGGCGCACTGAGACCCAGGGTAAAAAGGCAGCCAGAATCTCTTGCCTCCCAGCTTCTTCCCTGTCAGCAGCAGCTGCAGCCCCTTTCGGCCACTGGGTCAGCCCGGGAAGGGAGGCAGGAATGGGGCCTCAGATTGCAGGATTCAGAGTCCTGAGCGCTGCCCTTGACACCATGGGACCTGAACCAACCACCCCTCACTCAACTGGGCCAAACTGGTGCCCCAGGTCATGCTCACGGGGACCTGCTTTACTTGTTTTCCTTCCGACTTCTTCTCCTGGGCTGCAAGGAGCGTCCCTGGGATTCCCTGGGACAGGCACAGGACTCTGCCTCCCCACAGTCGGCCCCACCCCAAAGGCTTTGGCAGAACGGAGGGGAGGGGCTCTGCTCACCCCACTGAATCCCACAGAGGTGCTGAGCTCGTGCCCTGCCCCCCTCAGCTTGGCTTCCCTCCTCTGCCCCATTCCTGCCTCATTTCCTCTTTGGGCCAGTCACACAAGGGAGGCAGCGGGAAGAGCCAGCCCCATACGCCAGCCTCCAAGGGCAGGGGAGGCCAAGCCACAAGCCCCCAGCCTGACCCATCTGGCTTCTCCAGGCTGGCACCAAGGGGCATTCTCAGCTGATGTCACTCCCCTGTCACATGGGATTTGGGCTCATCTCAGGCACAGGCCTGGCAGCAGGAGCTGCACTTACCTGGCCACCAAGGGGAGCTGCAATAAGAGAAGACCCTGTGTTTCTACCTGGCTTTGAACTAGAGACCTTTTGTATGTTAGGTAACCATGATGGCCACTATACCACAGAAACACACATTGGTAGAGGTGGAACTTGGCTGACTGTTCTGTTCCTAGCTCTTGGCTGACTGTTCTGTTCCTGGCTCTTTCCAACACCCTGCTCTGCAGGGGAGGGGAATGCACCTTGTGAACACTCCACCTCTTGTTCTCAGGGAAGCCGCTAACCCGAGCTGCCAGCTCCTCATTTCCTCACCAGCCCCTTGAGATTTGTAGCTCAAAGCTGGAGCTGCTGTGAAAGGAGGTGAAGCTACAGAAGCTGACAGGGACAATCAGCAGGCAGAAGGTTATTTTTTCTCCTCCCTGGGTTGATGTGGCTAGAACTGAGGAGAAGAAAATCCTCTTCCCTTCTCCTCAGAAGATGGAAATTGCAGTTGGTTCTCTCAAAGCTGAACCCCAGGACTATAATTTTTTTCTAAAACCCTGATGAAAGCTGAGAGTGAATTGTTTTCAAACTGAGAATGTGACTTGAAGGGCATCACCCAGCATACGGCTTGAACCCATGACCCTGAGATTAAGAGACTCATGCTCAACCCACTTAGCTAACCAGGATGGGTGCCAAAAAGCCTTTTCACACCCCATTACAGGGTATCAGGAGCCAAGTGTTCACCACTGCCTGACAAGTCTTTTTTTTGCCCCCAGTTACCAAGAGTCTTGGTGCCAGCCTGGGGAAGAGAGATGAGTGAGGCCGGGAACCTATTGGAGTATTGGAGAACCTTGTGGAATATTTGTCCAAGTTGAAGTCCATCAGAAAATGGATTTATAGGTGTTTCTGTGGCGTAGTGGTTCTCACATTTGCCTAACACACAAAGGTTAGGTTTACACTGGAGGGCTCATGCTCAAGAATGGCTGTTCTTGCGCAAGAATCCTCAGAGCATCCATACCGTCCACCTACTCTTGCTCAAGAAGATTTACAGTACGGCGTCAGAAGACAGGGATTCTTGTGCAACAGCTACGCTCTTTTCTGACAAGTGTAAGCCCTTCTAGTTCCTGTGCTTTGACTTCCTTTTCCACAGGCCGGGTGTCTGACGCACCCGGAGCTCAGTCTCTGGTTCGGAGGGGCCCTGGAACTTACAATCTGGCTGGAGCTTGCTGCTTCCCCTGATGTTCTCACGTGTGGTTCCAGCAGCTGCAAGACTCCAACTCTTGTCCCGATGGCGCTAACAGGTGCCCACCTCTAAGTGCTCATCTAAATTGGTCTTTATGGTCCCTTTCAGTGCATTTTTCTCCTCAGCAGCGCACAAGAGAGAAGCTGTTGCCAGCGGCCCTGCAAGGCAAGACGAGATTTTCCTGCCTTCCTCAGACTGACTCGCTACTTGGCCCCATTCCTGCCTCCCTTCCTGGCCTGACCATGTGGTTGAAAGGGGCTGCAGCTGCTGCCGACAGGGAAGAAGCCAGGAGGCAAGGTGCTGGCAGCAAGAGATTCTGGCTGCCTCTTTGCCCTGGGTCTCAGCGCGCCATGCTGGCCACCAGCCACCTTGACCAAACCTCAAAGCATCTGGACTAGCCAGCCCACATCACAGTGAGTCACTAGTGTCTCTGCCAGGGAAGAGCCCTTAGCAGCTGCAGAGACATCCCTGCAGCTGCCTGCGATACCCCCCTGAAAGTGTTACTTACGAGGTAGGTTTCTGTAGGCTGGTGAGTGCAGTTGGTTAGAGAGTGGTGCTAATAACACCAAGGTTGTGGTTTCTAGCCACAGGGCTGTTTGGTTTGGTGACATGCCCTTGTTTAGCTGCTTGCTATGGACAGGGAAGCAGAAACAAGAGAAGGCTGAGAGCTTTGCAGGTAGGCCAGAGAACTGGTGGGGGGATGCTCCAGCCTGCACCGACCCAGTGGCTAAAAGGGCCTTGGCCTGGCCTGCTTTCTCCAATAGCAGGGAAACTCTTCTCCTCCCTCCATTGTTCCCAATGGAGTGACAATGTCCAAATTCCTGCTGCCACAGTGGCTATCCCAAGGCTCCCTGCAGGGAGGAGGCACCCAAGCCAGAGAAAGGTTCAATATTTCCAGGTGGCCTGGAGCATGTACTAGGCACATAGTGCTGCTGCCAACTGCTTGGTTGTCTGCTTCAGTGGCCTGGCAGCTGGCCCTCCCCAACCCAAACTCACTCCCGCTCCAGTTCCCTCTGAGCCTGCAGCTGCCCCTGCTCCTCTGGCTTCTTCCCCTGGAGCCATTCCATGGCTACTGAGGCCCCCGCCCATGAAGCAGTGGGGCCACCAGAGGCAGGCGCCAGTTCCAGCCCCATCTTTGAGCCCCACCTCTCCCTTCCTCACCTCTTCACCAGCCTCCTCCTCCCTCCCAGGTTCTTTACCCAGCCCCTCCCCACAGCCCCTCCCCACTTCTACATTCCCCACATGAAAACCACAGTTCGTTCTTTCAGCAGGGAAAAGTCAAGTTTGTTTTACCGGCAGGGGGAGAGGAAAGTGGGAAAGGAGAGCAGGGGAAAGGTGGGGGAGGGGGAGAGAGGCACAGAGGGCAATGTAGAGGCCCCTTGTGGGGATGCCCAGGGGAGAGTCTCACAGGTGTCCTTGTCTGAAACTCTCCTCCAGAGCCTCTTGGAGATACAAGCCCCCAATGGGCTCCTGGTGGCATCATGGGCACCGAGTTCTTCGGTGGCCCCAGCCCAGGTAGGGCAGCTGCTGTATAGAAGAAACTGGCTCAGGGAGGGAATACTTGAATGACCCTGTGGGGGTTGGTGAGTTTTGGCTCGTTCGCAGCAACCCAGTCAGTGGAATGTTTCCCTGCGCTTAGGGCTCTGATTTGGGACCCAGTGGAGGAAGAGGGCCTGGGTCCCGCTATCTCCAACCCAGGGGCCGACCACTTTGCTAGCCCACGCTAAGAGTTCCCTGTCATTGGTCTTGAGCCGAGAAGGCTGTGCACTTGCTAAGTAAGGACATTTCTTGCAGGACCTTAGCCTGGAAGGCTGTGTTTCTGTTGATCCAAACCCCTCACTGGGGAGCCCCAGCCTGGAGAAGGCGAGGCTTGTGTTAATCAAGGACTCTATTCATAGACCTCAGCTGAGGTGGTGATGCTTCTGTTAATTAAGGGGCTGGGTTTCATTAATAAAAGGGCCTCTGCTGGACAATTGGAAACAGGATATTAGGATTTGTTTTTCGGGGATTCCAGGACACAGCTTGGGCTCAGCCCGACTGCGTGACAGGGTACCCACAGGGAGGGAATGTATGACACACAATCTCTGTATTGGTACAAAAAAGTTAGCTCATGTGGCCAGAGTGAGGCTCAGGGGATTTGGATTGTGGGAAGGGACTTAGGGTTGGGGCAAAGAGTTGGAGAACAAAGGTGTGAGGTCTGGCTCTGGGGTGGGGCTAGGGATGAGAGCCTCAGGGATGAGGTTTGCAGTGTGGAGGGTTGAGGGCAGGGTTCCCTCAGGCTGAAGCCCACCCACCTCCAAAGCAGAGCCACACAGTGAGTACTCAACTGCTCCAGGGTGGGCTGTGCGGCAGACGGTGCTTATTCTAGCAGTCCTGGACAGTGGCAGAGCCACAGCCACAATGGGGGCCTGCTTCAGCCATAGCTGTGTTGTGGGTACTGCATGCTTTGACAGACTTGGCCAGGGTCTGAGCCGCAGCAGCATCACAGGCAGTGAGGGCTTCAGCAGCCCCGGCCCAGAGCCATGTGGTGGGGGGGCTCACTCCAGCAGCTGCTCCAGTAGCCAAAGCCAAGGACCCAGAGTGGTGAGGGACTGGCTGCTCTAGAGACTGGGGCCATGTGGTAGAGGTCTGGTTCCAACTCCACTTCATTAAAGATCGCCACCTTGGGATCTCAAAGGTAAATCTGCAGGTTATCTGAGGGATAAAATAGATGGCAGATGACTAGAGAAATGTTCTGCGCCCTGTTCATATTTAACAGCCTAAATCATGTCAAGGAGAACAATTCTCTCTGACCCTCAATATTCTTGTCATTTGTGAAGGCATCAATCACATCAATAGTGTTGATTGTGCCAATGATTATTTTTGTCCCCGTGGAAGTTATTTCTCTCACTCTCACACACACACATGCACTATGTAGAGGCAACTAAAACTTTAATGCTGTTGATTATCTTCTATTGATGCTAAATCAATATGCAATTGATGATATATTAAAGGGACTTTTCTATGACTGATGGGTCTAAAGCATGCAGATACTATAAGAAATACAATCTATAATTAGATTGTGTCCTATATACAGTGAAGTAATGTGGTCTGAAGAAAAAGAGCTGGATAAAGTTTTCTGGTGATATCCCTAAATTCATCTTCTGAATGTCATTAACTTGCAGCTGCAGAATGAGCTTTAGAGTCAATGGCTAGGGATGGTGCATTCATTTTTTATCCTTTACAAATTACTACACTATGACTAGATTAGACTGGGAGGAAAGTGCAGGGGTTCGGATGAAGGGGACACTGCAGAAGTTAGGGGCACAAGGCAGGGTTGGTGGCAAAGGGTGCACAGGATGGGGGTGCAGGAGATGGGGAGCTCATGGATGCAGGAAAAATAGAGCAAGGCTGGGTTGGAATGAGACTGGGTGCCAAGCTGGTACGTTTTCAGGGTGCATGTGTGCAGGGTCACGCACCTTGCTAATTATCCTTTGGTTTAGTATATTTCTTCCATAATTTAAATTGCATGTGTGTGTGTGTGTAAAACTCATTAACTCATGGGTGCCATGTAGGCACACATCTGAACAAGTGCACAGGATGTCACTCTTTGTGCACAAGAAAAAACTCACTCTACTCATGGATGGAAAATCTTAGGACTACTGGTTGAAGGCTCTAGCTGGGGCTGTGATCTTAAAGATGGAGGGGACTGACATGTAGGCCACTGAAAGGCTACATCAAGGAGAAAAGACTCCCACGAGCTCTCGCTGCCCCAGCACACGTGTTACTGTGAAGGGGGAGGAGGGAGACCCACCTCTCCCTGCCATGGTAACTCTGGCCCTGGGGCCATGGGATAGCCAACTGTCCTCTAGCCACAGCAGGACTGGGCTGGGGTTGAGACCAGTGGGTAGAGGTATCTCTCCCCACCAAAGCCCTATAAGCTCACATGGCATTTAATAGGCTGAGGCACAGCCACCTAGCCACATAGCTTACAGGGAACTCAGGTTCTAGGTTTCTTCCCACTGTAGGTTCTCCAATGGCTAACAAGAGTTGAGCTCTGACTGAAGCTTTCCCCACAGTCAGAGCAGCTGAATAGTTCTCTCTCGTCTGTAGGTTGTCTTATGTTTAACACACACGTGGACAAGGGGGAATCTAGTAGATATAGTGTACTTAGATTTCCAAAAAGCCTTGACAGGGTACATCACAAAAGGCTCTTGTGGAAATTAGGTTATCATGGGATAATTGGGAAGATCCTTCCATGGATTGAGAACTGGTTAAAAGACAGGAAACAAAGGGGAGGAATAAACGGTAAATTTTCAGAATGGAGAGGTGTAACCAGTGGTGTTCCCCCAGAGTCAGTCCTAGGACCAATCCTATTCAACTTATTAATAAATGATTTAGAGAAAGGGGTGAGCAGTGAGGTAGCCAGGTTGCGGACGTTACTAAACTGTTCAAGATAGTCAAGACCAAAGCAGGCTATGAAGAACTTCAAAAAAAGATCTCACCAAACTGAGTCACTGGACAACAAAATGGCAAATGAAATTTAATGTGGATAAGTGTAAAGTTATGCACATTGGAAAAAATAAACCCAACTACACATACAATATGATGGGGGCTAATTTAGCTACAACTAATCAGGAAAGAGATCTTGGAGTTATCGTGGATAGTTCTCTGAAAGTGACCTCAGTGTGCAGCGGCAGTCAAAAAACCAAATAGGATGCTAGGAATTATTAAAAAAGGGACAGAAAATAAGATGAATATCTTACCGCCCGTATATAAATCTACAGCACGCTCACATCTTGAATACTGTGAACAGATGTGGTCTCCTCACCTCAAAAAAGATATTTTGGCATTAAAATAGTTCAGAAAAGAGCAACTAAAATGATTAGGGGTTTGGAATGGGTCCCATATGAGGAGAGGCTAAAGAGACTGAGACTTTTCAGTTCAGAAAGAAGGGCCTGAGGAGGATATGATAGAGGTGTATAAAATCATGAGTGATGGGGAAAGGATGAATAAAGAAAAACTATTTACTTGTTCCCATAATATAAGAACTAGAGGACACCAAATGAAATTAGTGGGTAGCAGGTTTAAAACTAACACTGGTCTACAATTTTTTAAGAAGTCATCTGCTTCAGAGATAAAATGTGCTATTTATTATGTATTTTGATGTGCTAAATTCAATAATGACAATTAAAACAACTGATTGGCTTCTGTTTCCAAGATAGTTAAGTTTTTACATTTTATGTCTATGTATATTGTGTAGATAGTAGAGTTTTAATCATAAATTGTAAACCTAGGTCTTTTCATGCATTTGTTTGCTTTACATGATAATATTTCACCTGTCCTTTTTATGTAACACTTTAAAAATCAGCAAAAGGGTTATATAAATAAAATTTATTATGAAACAAAAAGCAAAAAACTATTATGTACATAGTTTAGTCCTATTCAGTGTCTACATGGCGTTTCTGGGCTTGTCTCTTGTATTCATTAAATGGACCATCTCTTGTCACTGTCCAGCAATAGTCTGCAAGCATTGATGGGCTCCATTTGCCCTAATAGCGTTTCTCCATTGTTGCAATGTCCTGGTGAAATCGCTTGCCGTGCTCATTGCTCACTGCTCCGCAGTTCAGTGGAAAAAAATCTAACTGAGAGTGCAAAAAATGTATCTTTGGTGACATGTTGCAACCAAGGCTTTTGTATGCCTTGAGGAGGTTTTCCACCAACAACCTGTAGTTGTCTGCCTTGTTGTTTCTGAGAAAATTTATTGCCACTAACTGGAAGGCTTTCCATGCCATTTTTTCCTTGCCATGCAGTGCATGGTCAAATGCACCATCTCAAAGAAGTTCACGAATCTGAGGACCAACAAAGACACCTTCCTTTATCTTAGCTTCACTTAACCTTGAAAATTTTCTACGGAGGTACTTGAAAGTTTGTGTATCCAGTCTGCAGACCAAGCAAGAGAGCAACACCCTTCAAATCGCCACAAAGCTGCCACTGATGTTGGTCATAGTTTATGCACCTCAAAAGTTGTTTCATGTTGTCATAGGTTTCCTTCATATGGACTACATGACCAGCAGGAATTGATGGCAAAACATTGCCATTATGCAGCCAAACATCCATGACTTCTAGGAATAACATGATGAAATTCATACCAGCTTCAGATTGCATCATTCATTGTTTTGCCTAAAAAGCAAGTACTGTCCAAACCCAGTCATAGATTTATTCATAGATCCAGTCAAAGGTGTATTTTAGTCATTTCTGGTTTAAATTGAGATCCCTTCCCTTTATAACTCACTTATCCTCCGCCATTCGCAAGTCAAGGGTCGTATATACTGACCCAATAGCATATCTTGAAAACTAGAGCCAATCAACAATTTTAAGCATCATTTTCGTTCTGTGACCCAGAATTAGTAAAGTTTGACTACAGTTATTTCAGAAGCATTTTGGCTGTAAAGCAATGTAATAATAGAAAGTTCTTCTTCACACAGCACACAGTCAACCTGTGGAACTCCTTGCCAGAGGAGGCTGTGAAGGCTAGGACTGTAACAGAGGTTAAAAAAGAGCTACATAAAATCATGGAGATTAGGTCCCCCATAAAAGGATATTAGCGAGGGGGTAAGCAATGGTGCCCCTCGCCCTCTGTTTGTCAAAGGCTGGAGAAGGATGGCAGGAGAAAAATTGCTTGAGCATGATCTTCGGTCCACTGCCTCAGGGGCACCTGGTACTGGCCACTGTTGGAAGACAGGATACTAGGCTAGATGGACCTTTGGTCTGACTCAGTATGGCCGTTCTTATGTTAATGTTTGACCTGTGTTTGAAACCTTTTCTGCAATCAGAGCTGTTATGAGGCAACTCTCTTGTATGTTTTATCTGATGGTTAGTAAGGCAGGAGCACCGACTATAGCTTTCCCTGCAGTCAGAGCAGGTGAAGGGTAGCTCTCATGTGTGGGTTCTCCTATGTCTAACAAGGTGTGAGCTTCTACTGAAGTTTTTCCCACAGTCAGAGCAAGTAAAAGGTTTCTCTCCTGTGTGGGTTGTTCTATGTCTAACAAGCACTGACTTCTGACTGAAGCATCTCCCGCAGTCAAAGCAATTGAAAGGTTTCTCTCCTGTGTGAGTTCTCCTATGGAGAACTAGGTCTGATCTCCCGATAAAACTTTTCCCACAGTCAGAGCAATTGAAAGGTTTCTCTCCTGTGTGTCTCCTCCTATGTGTAACAAGGTTTGACTTCTTCCTGAAGCTTTTCCCACAGTCAGAGCAATTGAAAGGTTTCTCCCCTGTGTGGATCCTCCTATGGATAACAAGCTCTGAATTCTCATTGAAGCTTTTCCCGCAGTCAGAGCAATTGAAAGGTTTCTCTCCCGTGTGGGTTTTCCTATGTCTAACAAGGTGTTCACTTCTACTGAAGCTTTTCCTACACTCAGAGCAATTGAAAGGTTTGTCTCCTGAGTGGGTCCTCCTATGGTTAACAAAGCATGAATTCTGATGGAAGCTTTTCCCACAGTCAGAGCAGTTGAAGGGTTTCTCCCCCCTAAAAGGCTCTCCTATGTGTAACAAGGTGTGAGCTGCTCAGAAAGCTTTTCCCACAGTCAGAGCAATTGAAAGGTTTCTCTCCTGTGTGGGTTCTCCTATGTCTAACAAGGTGTTCACTTCTACTGAAGCTTTTCCTACACTCAGAGCAATTGAAAGGTTTGTCTCCTGAGTGGGTCCTCCTATGGTTAACAAAGCATGAATTCTGATGGAAGCTTTTCCCACAGTCAGAGCAGTTGAAGGGTTTCTCCCCCGTACAGGCTCTCCTATGTGTAACAAGGTGTGAGCTGCTCAGAAAGCTTTTCCCACAGTCAGAGCAATTGAAAGGTTTCTCTCCTGTGTGGGTTCTCCTATGTCTAACAAGGTGTTCACTTCTACTAAAGCTTTTCCCACAGTCAGAGCAGTTATGGGGTGTCTCTCTTATATGTAGTATCTGATGGTTCGTAAAGCGCAAGTGCTGACTGAAGCTTTTCCCAGAGTCGGAGCACTTGAATGGCTTCTCTCCTGTGTGGGCTCTTTGATGTTCAATAGGAGTTTCACAGTCACTACAAGTGCAGGGTGACTGTCGATGGGGGATTTTCTGTTGAATGGTTTCTGTATTTCTTTTCTCTCCTCTGCTCCTGTGACTTGATTTATCCTGTCCCCCTCCTGGATGGTTTCCATGCTGCCTTTCTGGGCTATGCTGACTCTCACAAGTCTCTCCCTGCTCACGTATCTGGGAAACATGCCCTTCAGGTCTTCCCAGTAACATCCCACATGGAGACACTTGCTCCGATCCCTCCTGCTGCACAAGATCACGGTTCTCAGGCAGCATCCCATCACCTGTTGGGATAGAGAAATAATCCAGACAGGAGTTATTCTCTATGATGAGCTGAAAGAAAACTCTGAAAGAGGAATAGAAAAGGGGACACACGCTCAAATAATGATTGAATTATCATGAGCTGAGTTCACCCTCCTTCTTCAGAACTCTTCCACAGAAGAGAAAACCCAGCCTTTCCTCATCCACCACACTCTGGCTCAAGTTGAAGACAGGCTGAAGAGTCAGACAGACTTCATGAAAACACACAAGTAACACCTGCTATAAGCTGGTTTCTGAGGAAATGTAACTGATTGGCATCCACACAGGTGAGCACTGATGATCTCCCCTTCCTCACAGCTCTGGTGATCTGGGACCTGCAACTCCTCCTCTCGCTCCACCCAGATCACAGGAGCTTCAGAGAGTGGAAATCCTGTTTGGAGAGTAATTAATCAAGGGCTGATCTTGTTCATTAAGGTCTCTGCTATTACTGCTTCCAGAGCCAGGATCTGAGTCACCCATCCAGAGAGGCTCCTTTCCCCACCTTGCAGAGACTGGGATCTGGCTGGTACAAGAGCCAAGGACACGCACACAACTGCAGTACAGGTGCATCCCCTCCCCCCACCTTGAGAATGGCCCAGCTCTTTCCCCAGGGGAGCTGAGCACTCTGCTGCACTCTCTAGGGTACAACTCAGTCCCCCTCAAAGCCCATTCCATCCCCCTCATCCCCAGTATCTCAGGGCAGGACAGGGACACACTGCTCAGAAGGGGAGCCCTAGGGAGGGCTGGCAGGTCTGACACCAAAGCCCCCAGACAGGGCTCAGACTGTAGCGGCCACATGCCAGGTCACTAGGACTTGGAGAAGAAGGACTAGCTCTAGCTCCCCAAGGCTCTGTCCACAAAGCTCCTGGCTGGTGGGCTGGGCTCCCCCTGCTCTTTGGCTCAGATGTTCTACTTGGGCCAGAAGAAGGCCCAAGATAGATATTGGGATAGAGAGTACGCTTATTAAGTTTGCAGATGATACCAAACTGGGTGGGGTTGCAACTTCTTTGGAGGAGAGGGACATAATTCAAAATGACCTTAGCAAGTTAGAGAAATGGTCAGAGGTAAACAGGATGAGGTTTAATAAAGAGAAATGCAAAGTGCTCCACTTAGGAAGGAACAATCAGTTCCATACATACAAGATGGGAAGCGACTGTCTAGGAAGGAGCATGGCAGAAAGGGATCTAGGGGTCATAGTGGACCACAAGTTGAATATGAGTCAAAAGTGTGATGCTGTTGCAAAAAAAGCAAATATGATTCTAGGTTGTATCAACAGGTGTGTTGTAAGCAAAACTCGTGAAGTCATTCTGCCGCTCTACTCTGCACTAGTTAGGCCTCAGCTGGAGTACTGTGTCCAGTTCTGGGCGCCACATTTCAAGAAAGATGTGGAGAAATTTGAAAGGGTACAGAGAAGAGCGACAAGAATGATTAAAGATTTAGAGAACATGACCTATGAAGCCAGGCTTCATGAACTGGGCTTGTTTAGTTTGGAAAAAAGAAGATTAAGGGGGGACATGATAGCGGTTTTCAAATATCTAAAAGGGTGTCACAAGGAGGAAGGAGAAAATTTGTTCCTCTTGGTTTCTGAGGACAGGACAAGGAGTAATGGGCTTAAAGTGCAGCAGGGGAGGTTTAGATTGGACATTAGGAAAAAATTCCTAACTGTCAGGGTGGTCAAATATTGGAATAAATTGCCAAGGGAGGTGGTGGAATCTCCCTCTCTGGAGATATTTAAGAACAGGTTAGATAGACATCTGGCAGGGATGGTGTAGACGGTGCTTGGTCCTGCCTTGAGGGCGGGGGGCTGGACTCGATGACCTCTTGAGGTCCCTTCCAGTCCTATTATTCTATGATTCTATGATTCTAAGACAGAGGAAGTTGCCTGAGCAGCTAAGTGAATCCTTGGCAGGCTGCTTCAGGCCCTACCTATGCTCTTGAGCCCTGATCCCAACTACCTGTGTCTGGGTGAGCCCTGCTAGCTGCCCACAACAGCTGCCGTTCCTGTGGCTGCCCAGGGTGGCGCTAGGCTTCTCCAGCAACCAGCCAGGGTGAAGCTGGGCCGTGCTGCTTCTCTGATGCTTGTGGCTGTTACTCAGCTCCTTGTCTGTAGCCTTGGTACTACTCTGCCAGCAGCAGCCTTTGTGTGGTTTCCCAGCCTGCCTCTTCCGGTGAGCCTGGCCTTTGATTTCGGGCCGCTCCAGGGAGACACACAATCTACCACATTTGCACCTTGTGAGTGCCTTCCCCTCAGCTTTGCTTCCACCCCTTCTTGGACCTGCATTTAGTGTTTGGAAGAGCCACCTGTGATGTGACCATGGAGACCATTGTACTACCAGTGTTACACAATCGCAAGAAAGCTTGTGCGAAGCATGCTGTGTGCCGAGTCAATGGGAAAATTCTGATCTGATGACTAGGATTATCTTGTTTATGTCCATTATTTTTTAATTAAAACAAGCCAGGCTTTGGCAGAATGGTGGAGCACTGCTATCAACTAATCAAGAAATCACATTCCTGAGCAGGAGGAGGGCAATCAACACCGCTCTCTGCAGGGACTGCAAACACACAGTCCTACCAAATAGCTCACTGACCCTTGTGCACATGAACGGGATGAGGGGATAATGGATATGGATGTTTTGTTCAAACAAACAGGGAGAAGGCCAAGGGGGATAGCAACACATTGAATGCAACATTAATTTTGTTTGTGTCAATGTGAGAAAAGAAGTCACAGAAGGGGCATGTTGATACTGGCTGAGGGGCAGTGTTCTAGCTGCTGACTGAGCTGGTATCATTATTGGGTTGGAACAAGTCTCATTATACCTGTGCCTGAGGTGCTGGGACACTAGCACCCTGCTCCTTTCACAATAAACCTGGCCGAGTGCCTTAGCCTCTGAATGGAGCATGGGTCTTTCTTAGCAGTAACCCTGTGGTGTGCTGCTTG
The DNA here is from genome assembly GCF_049634645.1 of Pelodiscus sinensis. NCBI lineage: Eukaryota > Metazoa > Chordata > Testudines > Trionychidae > Pelodiscus > Pelodiscus sinensis. Next base: position 21,911,869 of record NC_134736.1, on the reverse strand, counting down.
GATAAGCTGCACGCTCTGACAGTGCTGCTGGCATCAAGGCTCCAGAAAGAGCCACCCACCCTGAACAGCTGTAATGATGCTCTGTGGCGCTAGCAGCAATTCATAGGGCACTGCAGTCGCTATGGGAAGCAAAATTATCAAACCCAGCAGCACCTGGGAACTCTGGTGTAAATCAGGACCCCACTGTGCTATTGGGATGCTCATATGGAGTTAAGCATCACCCCTCTTTAGTGTAGGTATCCTTCCCAGTCCTGAGAAACAAGGACACACTATAATAGCTATTACAGAGAGAGGCGACCGCACACAGAGAGTCTAAGGGACTTGATCAAGGTCACACAGGAAGTCTATGACAGAGGCAGAGAACTGAACACAGGTCTCCTGAGCATGAAGCCAGACATTCACACAGGAAGAAAAAGTTCCTACCTGAAGATATAAAAAGACAAGACAGATGACATGATTTATCTCCACTGCACAGAGAGGCAAGTGAACCCCAGAGAGAATGAAGCTGAACTTTTGAAAGGAAACCCAGCCTGTGCCTGAAATGCAAGGGGAGCTCTGCTCACGTTTCTCTACTACAGAGCTACCTCAGACAAAATACTTGCAGAGCGTCAACTGCCTCATCCATCCTCCCTCAGCGCCAGCATCCAGCCCCTCCCACTGACAAATACCAGCATGTCACAGAGATTAGCTACAGGCAGGGAGGGACTCTGGGAACCGCACCCTCCTTCCAATCGCTGAGCACACTGCTGCACGGGGACCCTGAAGCCACTAACAGCAGCCAGATCAAGACCTCTGGTACCAGCTGTTCCTGCCTGAGCCCTTCCACTCACACGTCTGGTCAAAATACAAGATGGGCAAGATAGCGGGGGAAGTGCAGCGAAACCTTAGGTGTGGGAAGAGCCATTGTTATATCCTTGAACCTGCCTTCCCTGGGAGGGAGCATGGAGGGGACAGTCTTTCACACAAGAGCCAGGATTATTATGGCAGATACTCCTGACATTGGGGGCAGAGGCAATGAGTAACCCTGAACCAAACACAACCCAGATGCTCCAGAGCCCACCCACCTGCTGTTACCCAAGGGGACAGGAATCCTTACTCAGCCAGTTCACAGCCTCATAATTCTCCTGCATCACATCCCTGTAGAGGGCTCTCTGGCCCGGGTCCAGCAGAGCCCATTCCTCCTCAGAGAAGTACACAGCCACCTCCTCGAAGCTCACAGGCTCCGCCACGGCCATTTCCTGTCCCTGGCTCTGAAGGCTGGGAGCTGAGCTAGAGACAGACATGGGTGTTCTGCAGCCTGGCAGGGGGAGAAGGTGAATTAGAGACATTTTAGAAGGGGCTTTAATCCTTTCCACACCCCCATTCTGCCCAGACTCTGTCCGTGGTGAGACACATGCTAGACTCTGCCATTGTGGGTAAAAGTTTTAGTCTAGATATTCCAGAAACAGAAGTTAGATCCCAAATCCATATTCATTTCTCTCTGTACCTGGCGTGAGTTACAACATTACTGCGTCTGCAACAATGGGATTTAGTTCTCAGCACCCAGTGTTTCTGATAACAAGCCACATATTCATCTGCCTGAACATGGACATAGGCCAAATGCAGACTGCTGTATTTAAAACCCTTAGTCTTCATTCACAGATTTGCAGCATAAACTTTGCTCTCTCATCTGACAGAGACGTTATAAACCCTTTCCACAACAGAGAGTCAGTGAAGTTAACACCACCATTCAGATGCTTATTATTAAACACGTGTGCTGAGTGTTTGCAGGAAGAGCTCTTAAAATTCATGGATTCATGGGATCAGAAGATACCCTTAGTCATGCAATCCCCCTCTGTGGCACAAGCCATTACACTTAGTCCGGTTACCCAGGCACAAAGCTCTGATTCCCCACAGTGTACTTTCAAGAAAGTCCCCCAGTGATTTGAAGACATCAAGAGATGAGAGAATCCACCAGTTCTTTGTTCATTTGTTTCAGTAGCTAATCTGCTTCCCTATCAAACATTTGTGCCTCTTTTCTAGCCTAAAATAGTCTGGCTTCAGCTTTCACTTATTGGCTCTCACTGAGCCGTATCCACCCGATGGTGTGGGCAATACATTTTGATGGGGGGCAAATGGAAAGTGGCTGAGAGCTGCACTCTTCCATGACATTAATGCACAAAATGCAGGGTCTGGGATGGACATTGGGAGAAGAAGGAAGCTTGGGATAATGGTGTGGGATGCAGGACAGGTAGAGGGGTCTAGGAGGGAGTTTGGGTGAAGGAGGCAGGCTGTGATCTAGGACGCTGGATTAGCCAACTACTCATTAGATATTTAAAGTAACTTTAATTTAGAGAAATGACTTGGTGGACTAATAAGGGGCTGTGGGTTTCTGACCACTGAGAGCTCTTGCATATATAGCTGCAGGAGGAGGACAGAGTTTGGGTATGCAGAGCAGAGGGCAGGAGTGGGGAGCAGAGATTAGGAGGGGAAGGGAGAGGTTGGGGTGGCAGAGGCAAGCTCTGGATAGGAGACTTATCTGAGTGACTCCTGGCCAGAGCCCAAGCATCGTAGGCAGGCAGGGAGCCTGCCCGACCCTCTCATTGGCTGCAGGGCCATGTGCATGTGTGAATAATTATAATCCAGAGGGGAGGGGGCACGGTGCTTTGTTTCTGGCCAGAAACCAGCCAATGAGATTGTCCTGGGGGTAGAAGCAGCACCTGAAGCCTTCTCCCCTCCCCTCTGGGTTCACAGTCACTTTCTGAATGACTTGCAGATGGGGAGTGGCATCCGTGGGGTGGATCTGGCCCATGGGCTGTATTTTACCCAGGCCTGCACTAGACTTAACAGCCCTTGGGGATCCAGCAGTTTCTTGCCTTGAACAAACTGATACAGTGGAAGCCAGTCAGCTACAAGCCTTTCAGCCTATTCATTGTTTGAAACCAACCCCAGATTGAAACTGACTGAGCAGTGAAATCTGAGCCTGAAGGTGCCGTCCATTGTGTGCTTTAACTTCACCCCTTTAGCATCACAAACTCACAGACCAGTGTTTCTCAAAGTGTCCACAGGTCCCCATGCAGCACCCCTGGGACTCCTCACTGATCAGTGGGTGAGATTTAGGGCTGTGTGCACCGTGGTCGCTGGGTTTGGTTGGTAACTTCAATGACAATCCCATTAAGATGTTTTCACAGGAATTTTCTCATCATTTAAAGAATCTCCACCTGCAAACTCACCTTGTCTGAAAGCTCCCAGGGATTTTAATCTTCCTCTCTCCAGTGCAGAGGACAGAGTGTCTAGTGGGCGAAGGGATAAGAGAGGTGAGATTCTAGGTTCTCCTCTTTATAACAATGTCCCCACTCTGAACTCTGCATTTCAATTGTATCAGAGACCAGATACACACACACTCAGGTATTTAGTATAAAAGAGTCTGAAACTTTCATTTCCTCTCTCACTCGGGCACCTCCCAGCCATGCATCCAACATCCCTGCAGCCTCACACCCATCCCAGGAGAGAGAAGCTGTGAGACTTACTCTTCCCTCCTCACCCCCTCCCACTTGGTTTCTCATTCACTCACTGCCTCTTATCATATCCTGGAGCGGTGGTGGTGGGACACGTAGCCATCACAGTAACTTTGGCCATTTTGATCTCTGAATGGGAGGTTCAGTGTTTGCAAACCCCTGGCTCTATCTGCAAGCACTTGGGTCTGTTCGCTCAGTGTCTCTAAGGAGAGCAGAGTGATGTGGCCGTCATTCTCCATGTGGGAATTGAGGCAGGGGAAGGTTGGCTTCAGAGTCCAGATTCAATAATCTCAGATACTTGAACCACTTTCCCCTCATCCATCCCTTCCAGGTACCTTTGAACTGCCTCAGAGTCTCCGACAGAGCAATCGTTTTCTGGGAGAAACTGCTGACTTGTTCTTCCAGTTCAGGGGAAATCTCTGGCAGCTGGAACTGCCCCGTCTCACACCTGGACAGAAACAATTCCATGTGATTGTATTTAGTTTACTGCTGATAAGTTCTGGCTAGTAAGTCTCAGCTCTAACAGGCCTGGGGTTAGAATCCTCCAATTCTCCCAGCCTGAGAGCAGGGACAACACATCCCATGGCCGTGCAACCTTCCCCTCAAAGGTCCCATTGCTGTTCTTCACTTCTGGTCTGGGGAGACTGGCTGGAGGACTAAAGGGGAATTGAGTCTCTGCGGCCAACTTACTCCTTGGCCCAGGCACCGAGGAACAGAAGGTTCCCAGGTGAAGGGCTGAAAGAATCTGTCCACTAGGGACTACAGTGAGACACCAGCTCCCCCCTCCCACGCTCCTTCACACAGGTCTCCAAACAGCCCTCAGGTGGGACAGACTCTTGGTCCCTGCTGCTCTGGGCTGAATGTGCCCAGCAGTGACATGCCCATGTTCCACCCCACAGTCCTGAAGTAGCCAGTCCCCAGGGAGGTGAGAGCTCTAGGAAACACCTGAGGTCAGACTGTGTCCTGAATGGGGAATTCCAGAGTCTAAAGTGCGAGGATGAGACCCTCAGAATTAAATGAGTCAGAGATATTTGTATCTAACACCTGGCTGTAGAGCCCTGTGGAGATGTGGTGCTAACATCAGTTCCAAGCCCTTTCCCTGCGCTCTGCAGTGTGAGGAGAGTGAGAGCCACGTACCTACTCAGGGCGCTTCTGACGTCCTAGAAAAAAAGACAAAGAATCTCAGCTCCATTGGACACCCACAGGGGACCTCACAGAAAGGATTTTGCAAACATGGGAAGAGGCCCTGCCCTGGCCCCAGGAACATGGATCCCCTGAGCGAATGGGGCTTTGCCATCTCTAATAGCTCTGTGCCTGTAACTCTACAAAGCACAAGAGTCACCCACATGGCAGCAATGCGCAAGGTATTATACTGAGATCTGACAGCTGGACCCCAGCACCTGTGATTCAGGAGCCTCCCTTCCCTGTGTGAGGAGCTGGGATGTTTCTCCCTCAGTCTCACCTGCAGGAATTCACTGGCTGGCTTCTGACACTTCCCCTCCAGCTCACCGATCCACTCACTGAGGCGGGAAATCTGCATGGAGAGGTTCCTGATAGTGTCAGTCTGGAACCTCCCAATCTCCTCATCTAACTTCTCCAGCTGGGCCAGCAGGAGTCGCTCTTGTTCCTCCAGGAACAGCTGCAGCTGCTGAAACTCGGCCACAATCATCTGCCTCTTTGCTTGGGTCCATTTCTGTGTGAAAACAGGGAAAGGGCTGGTGAGGGGCATGGACAGAGCCCAGAGCTCTTTCATGGGGAACAGCACGCAGCAGCAAGAATTTCTTGGAAAACCCTAAAATGTGTGACATTTGACTCTACTTTGTGATTACTCGGCAGAGGCGACTCTCCCAGCATCTCCTTTGACCCATGTCCCTTAGTCATGGGCAACATCTTCTGTCATTCATGGGCTCTGGGAATTCAGACCCAGAGCAGCAGGAGGCAGGACTCAGCACCAGCCTGACAGAGATACCCAGAGAGGAAAAAGAAGCAAACACGTTAATGCACCAAGTGAGCAGATAGACCTTCAGGGGACATTCAGCTCACTTGGGAAAGCCACAAAGGCTGGACACGAACTCATGCTGACATGGATGCTCAGGGCCTGCCTACACATGGATCTCAGCCAGCAATCCATAATCCAGGAGAAACACAAACAAGCCCAACCTCACCAAGGCCACACAGGAGTCTGCCTCCTATCACAGCCCTCCCACTGCCAGTCCCTGCTGGTCCATAGCCACAAGCACTTACCAGATACTCCTGGCTTTTCCCTTCTGCTGTTGTTTTCCTTCTCAGCAGCTTTTCTCTCTCCTCCCTCAGAGTCTTCAAATGAGTCTCCAATTTGTCCTGAGGAAGCAGATGTAAGCACGAGGGCAAACCCCATTAGATGTTGGGAGCCAATTTATCTGCCTTTAAGAGAGTCCCAATTTTGTGGAACTCTGCCCTTGTCCAGCAGGGACTCAGCCCTGGACGTGGGTTTGTCCATAGAAAAAGAGACAGGAAAAGACTGAGGGTATGTCTACACAGCAAAGTTAATTTGGAATCACAGCTTGGAGGGAGCCTGCCATGCACCCCGGGCACCCAGAGACATGCCAGCAAGCTTGTCGCCAGTGTCGTCCAAGGCCAGGGAGGCCTCGACATGTGAGTGCCATCACTGTCCCCTTATGTGGGGGGGGGGGGACCTAGGGACTGCGCGTGTGGTCCTTGCTGACCACAGATCATGCAGCAACCTGTGCATGTGCCACACAGGGGCCCTGGCCTGTTACCCACACGAATATATGTATGAAGGCACATGACATGCTCCTGACCCCGGGGACAGACACTGCACAATGCCCTCTCTCCAGAAGCTCCCTCTGTGCAGCAGAGGCAGGGCACATCTCCCCTCCCCTGCCACCACTCCCCCACACAATATACAACACAGGGGCATGGGTGCAGTCCTGGGCCAGCTCACACTCCCAGGGATAGCAGGACATGATGGTGCGGAGACCTGCCGTCCTCACCTTGCAGAGTGGGGCAGGGTTTCACCCACTGTGTCCCCAGGGATAACTGAGCAGGTCTCGTTTCTCCACAGCTGCACCAGCTGCGAGTGCAGGGCGCAGCACCCCGCCCAGGACAGCCTCCCGCACCCGGGCCAGCTGGATGACCCGGCACCTGGAGGAGTATCACTGGCAGCACCTGGCACTATATGTCAGGCAGGTCTGCTGCCAGGAGCGCTGGGTGGAGGAAGACCTGCAGCTGCAGCAGGAGGGCTTGCAGGAGCTGCTGGAGCAGGGCCGTGCCATCCACGACAACCTGTAGACCCTGGTGCAGAGACTGGTGCCGGCTGCCGCTCCAGCCCCTGTGGCTGCCCCAGCTATCGCTCCTCCTCCGACTCCTGCTCCCCCTCCCCGCTTCTTCTTCCTCCCCCACCACCTGTTCCCCCTCCCGCCCCCTCGGGGACGCCAAGGCCCCCCCACACGCAGTGCTGGGAGACAGGAGGGCCGGGAAGACCCCCCAACCCTGAGGTTCTCCTCCCCCTTCTTCTCCTTGCCTTCCCCTTCCAGATCCTTCCTCCCAGGTGTCCCTCTCCCTCCTCCCCTCTCCAGCCTCCTTTCCCAACTCTCACCAGGGTTTCATCCCCCCCAGTTTTGTTAAATAAAGAGCTTTTGTTCATGAAAATACAGGTATTTTATTGGACATCAGGAAGGGGGGTTAAGGAGGGGTAAGCGGAAGGACATGAGGGAGGAATGAGGCACAAGCCCCCAGTGGGGCAGACCAGGGAGGCTGAGTGCTCCTCAGGGTGGATGCTCTCCCGCAGGGCCTCCTGGATACTGACAGCCCCCCCAATAGATATCCTGGATGGCAGCCTGCAGCAGGTGCAGCCAGGCTGACAGCAACGCATCCACAAGATGCACCCGAGTGCCCAGGGGTTGCTCTGGCTCCATGTTGCAGAGTGCCAGGGTGTCTTGAGTGAGAGCAACCAGAGCACTCCGAGACACAAATGCTTTGCTGTCCCGCAGCAAGGCAGGAAATCAAGCAGGGACACCTGAGCATTGGCTGCCTGGGGAGGGGGGGAAGGGGGGGGAGAGAAGGGGGGTTATGTTTGTGTCCCCTTAAGCACAAGCCTCAGCCTCAGGCAACAGCCACACAAAGATACCCCTGACCTGGTTCCAGCCGGCCTTAAATCCAATTCTGTGTCCACTCAGTATGGATGCAGTAGTTCAAATTAGCAAAACGCTAATTCAGACTGCATTTTGTGTGTACACGCGTTAATTCGAGTTAGTTAATTTGAATTAAGCTATTTCGAATTAAGATAACTCAAATTAACGCTGTGGTGTAGACATACTCTGAGGATGCAGGAGGACACCTGTAACGGTTGAGAATGGATCAGTGGTGGCACCTTCCTAAAGAACGTTGCAGGTGGGGATTAGGGAGGTAAAAATACTTAACAATACTAATCACCACCTCGTCATCTCCAGCCTGATTCTGGCCTGCATATTTATACCTGCCTCTGGAAATTTCCACTACATGCATCTGACGAAGTGGGTCTTTGCCCATGAAAGCTTATGCTCCTACACTTCAGTTAGTCTATAAGGACTCCGTGCCGCTTTTGCAGATTCAGACTAACACGGCTACCCCTCTGATACTGAATACTAATCATGTAACCGATTACAATTTTATCAATGACAATATTTTTTAACCTGCTGACAGGCAGGGCTGGTAGTGGAAATAGGCTCTCCTGGTATCGGGGATCTCTCACAAGGTCTGCTGGGGGCAGCCACAATAACTGCTGGCCAATAGGAACTCCCAGCAGCTGCAGACTGACAGTAGCTGCCAGAGGCAAGCGGGCACTGCTGGGACAGTGGGAAGTTTAACCAGTAACTGGCACCAATAACCATTAGCTCATCAGTTAACCAGTTTGAACTCTTGCTACAATCCAGTTGAATCCCAGTTCTGCCTGGCATAGACCTGTGCTTCCTGAAACCCTGCTATGGGTGGAGTGAAGGCGCTCAGGGCCCCACACAGCATCCAGCCCAGCAACCTCATCTAGTGCCCAGCTGCTGCATCAGAGTTTAACCCCTCATGGAGCAGCCCAGGAGTTCAGCATCTTAGCGGGAAACCTCCTCTCCCTCCGGGGCCTGGGGCTTTATCAAGGCATCTTTCCCTCATAAGGGCCACACTTCACTGTTCAGTGATGCTGAGGGGCAGGGAGCTAGGTCCCTACCAGTTAGGGCAGGGATTTTCCCTTGCTGGGTGTTGTGCAGGGCCCAGATGCCACTGCGGGTCTATAAGGCAAATGCCAGATAATTAGTCCTGTTCCTCCAATCAGTAACAGCGTGTAACCTCCTCTTCTCCAGTCCCAAGGCAGCTCACTGACCGAGTGGCCTGTTGCTCCTGTGATCTAAACCTCTCTGATTGTTAACAACTTCCCTTGTGCAAACACCCCTTCTGCCACCAGTGAGGGCTGGGTTTCAGGATTCAGAGCCTCAGAGAAACATTTCCCACATCAGGTATCTGTAAAGACTTGATGTAAGTTGCCACAAAGCCAGAGCGTTTACTTTTTACAGCATCACTTGTACCATGAAGGCTTTACAGAGCTGTGCCACACCTGTGCCCGGTAACAGTCAGTGAAATTAGCCTGTAATTAAAACCCAATGTTATTTCCCATCACACTGGACAGTCACTCTGTACCTTGTACTCCTGGGCAGCTTCCTGTACAGGCGCCATCGTTAGATCCCAGGATCTGTCACACCCCACACAGATGGGAGTTTGATCCTCTTCACAGAACAGCTTCAGAGCCTCCTGGTGCTCCCCACACACCCCGTCCCGTCTTGCTCTCTCTGCTGCCTGGAAACTCAGCGGCTTGGCTAGTTCCACCACGTTTGCCAGCTGCCAGTTGGGCCGGAGGGGTCCCTGCTGCTCAGTGTCTCTGCCCTGAGGGCTGAGGGGGGCCTGGCAGGAATTGTGCCCACACTCCAGAGTGACAGGGGCTGTGAAATCCTCCAGGCAGACGGGACGCGGCGCTTCCTCCCGGACACTTTCCACGGGGCTCTCTGCAGCCATGGCTGCCGCTGGGCTGGGGGACCGGGGCCGTGTCACTGTCCTGAGCTCAGCAATGGGGGGACAGGTCCGGGGGGGGGGGGGTCTGAGGCACCAGCACTGAGAATACAAAAAATCAAAATTAAAAACCAAAAAACCCCAAAAGCTTCGCTCCCCCCCTGCCCCCTCACAGGCCCCCCCTGCCCCCTCACAGGGCCTCCCCTGCGCCCCTCAGCCCGCTGCCCAGCCAGGCCCCCCCGTGTTCAAATCCCCCCCACAGTCCCCCGCGCACCCCCCGCCCGGCGGGAGCATCAGGAGGGGCCGAGAGCCCGAGGGGGGCCGATCCCCAGCGCCGGACCCACCCGCAGCGCAGGCCGGGGGGTCGCAGCCCCTCCCCCAGCTCCCTCGCGCTGCGCTGCGGCCAGCCCCTCAGCGAGTAACGGCACCAACGGCCCCTCCCAACGGCTCCCGCCTCAGGGCGCGCGGCGCGGGGCCTGAGCACGGCCGGGAACGCAGGGAATGGGGCGGGCGCGGTCAGACCGCGCATGCGCAGCGGTCAATGACTCCGATGAGAATCCAGCGCCAGGGCATAGCTCAGACCGAGGGGCTCCCCTCAGTGACGTTCCTCGCTCCGCCCCTTGCTCTGAAACCCGAGTGACAAGGGAACCCCCGGCTGTCAGGCCCGAGTGACGTGCGATTTCCCCGCCCCCGTATGGCGTCATCAATGACGTTTATTGCCCCGCCCCTTGCTCTCCCGCCCGGGTGACGGGGATTCCCCTGCCCAGCTGCAGCGCCGGGAGTGACGGGGCTGGGCCAGAGACACTGATGGCGGGGGGCGAGGGATTCGGAAGGGGGCCGGATCCGGGGCTCCATGAACCAATCAGAGCGCGGAGCCACAGCGACGTCACGGGCCCCGCCTCCTGGCGCGTGAGACCGAACCGCCGCTCGGGACCCTGCGGCGGGAGCGCGCGAGCTCGGGCCCCGCCCCCCGCCCAGACCCGGAGCCCGGGCCCAGAACGTGTCACCCCGGCTGGGCCGGGCCCTGGGCCGGGGCAGGCAGCTCCTGGGACCCCCCCCCCGCGCAACCCTGCTGCAACCGTGACACCCCCTGCGAGCCCCCCGCAACCTCCCCTGTGACCGTGACACCCCCTGCGAGCCCCCCGCAACCCCCCCTGCGACCGTGACTCCCCCCTGCGAGCCCCCCGCAACCCCCCTGTGACCGTGACACCCCCTGCGAGCCCCCCGCAACCCCCCCTGCGACCGTGACACCCCCTGCGAGCCCCCCGCAACCCCCCTGTGACCGTGACACCCCCTGCGAGCCCCCCGCAACCTCCCCTGCGACCGTGACACCCCCTGCGAGCCCCCCGCAACCTCCCCTGTGACCGTGACACCCCCTGCGAGCCCCCCGCAACCTCCCCTGCGACCGTGACACCCCCTGCGAGCCCCCCGCAACCTCCCTGTGACCGTGACACCCCCTGCGAGCCCCCCGCAACCCCCCTGTGACCGAGACACCCCCTGCGAGCCCCCCGCAACCTCCCTGTGACCGTGACACCCCCTGCGAGCCCCCCGCAACCTCCCTGTGACCGTGACACCCCCCTGCGAGCCCCCCGCAACCCCCCTGTGACCGTGACACCCCCCTGCGAGCCCCCCGCAACCCCCCTGTGACCGTGACACCCCCCTGCGAGCCCCCCGCAACCTCCCCTGTGACCGTGACACCCCCCTGCGAGCCCCCCGCAACCTCCCCTGTGACCGTAACACCCCCTGCGAGCCCCCCGCAACCTCCCTGTGACCGTGACACCCCCCTGCGAGCCCCCCGCAACCTCCCTGTGACCGTGACACCCCCCTGCGAGCCCCCCGCAACCCCCCTGTGACCGTAACACCCCCTGCGAGCCCCCCGCAACCTCCCTGTGACCGTGACACCCCCCTGCGAGCCCCCCGCAACCCCCCTGTGACCGTAACACCCCCTGCGAGCCCCCCGCAACCTCCCTGTGACCGTGACACCCCCCTGCGAGCCCCCCGCAACCTCCCCTGTGACCGTGACACCCCCTGCGAGCCCCCCGCAACCCCCCTGTGACCGTAACACCCCCTGCGAGCCCCCCGCAACCTCCCTGTGACCGTGACACCCCCTGCGAGCCCCCCGCAACCCCCCTGTGACCGTAACACCCCCTGCGAGCCCCCCGCAACCTCCCTGTGACCGTGACACCCCCCTGCGAGCCCCCCGCAACCTCCCCTGTGACCGTGACACCCCCTGCGAGCCCCCCGCAATCCCCCTGTGACCGTGACACCCCCTGCGAGCCCCCCGCAACCTCCCCTGCGACCGTGACACCCCCCTGCGAGCCCCCCACAACCCCCCTGTGACCGTGACACCCCCTGCGAGCCCCCCGCAACCCCCCTGTGACCGTGACACCCCCTGCGAGCCCCCCGCAACCTCCCCTGCGACCGTGACACCCCCCTGCGAGCCCCCCACAACCCCCCTGTGACCGTGACAACCCCTGCGAGCCCCCCGCAACCTCCCCTGCGACCGTGACACCCCCTGCGAGCCCCCCGCAACCTCCCCTGCGACCGTGACACCCCCCTGCGAGCCCCCCGCAACCTCCCCTGCGACCGTGACACCCCCTGCGAGCCCCCCGCAACCTCCCCTGCGACCGTGACACCCCCCTGCGAGCCCCCCCGCAACCTCCCCTGTGACCGTGACACCCCCTGCGAGCCCCCCGCAACCTCCCCTGTGACCGTGACACCCCCCTGCGAGCCCCCCGCAACCTCCCCGTGACCGTGACACCCCCTGCGAGCCCCCCGCAACCCCCCTGTGACCGTGACACCCCCTGCGAGCCCCCCGCAACCCCCCTGTGACCGTGACACCCCCTGCGAGCCCCCCGCAACCTCCCCTGCGACCGTGACACCCCCTGCGAGCCCCCCGCAACCTCCCCTGCGACCGTGACACCCCCTGCGAGCCCCCCGCAACCCCCCTGTGACCGTGACACCCCCTGCGAGCCCCCCGCAACCTCCCCTGCGACCGTGACACCCCCCTGCGAGCCCCCCGCAACCTCCCCGTGACCGTGACACCCCCCTGCGAGCCCCCCGCAACCCCCCTGTGACCGTGACACCCCCTGCGAGCCCCCCGCAACCCCCCTGTGACCGTGACACCCCCCTGCGAGCCCCCCGCAACCTCCCCTGCGACCGTGACACCCCCTGCGAGCCCCCCGCAACCTCCCCTGTGACCGTGACACCCCCCTGCGAGCCCCCCGCAACCCCCCTGTGACCGTAACACCCCCTGCGAGCCCCCCGCAACCTCCCCTGTGACCGTGACACCCCCGGCGAGCCCCCCGCAACCTCCCCTGCGACCGTGACACCCCCTGCGAGCCCCCCGCAACCTCCCCTGTGACCGTGACACCCCCTGCGAGCCCCCCGCAGCCCCCCTGTGACCGTAACACCCCCTGCGAGCCCCCCGCAACCTCCCCTGTGACCGTGACACCCCCGGCGAGCCCCCCGCAACCCCCCTGTGACCGTGACACCCCCTGCGAGCCCCCCGCAACCTCCCCTGCGACCGTGACACCCCCTGCGAGCCCCCCGCAACCCCCCCTGCGACCGTGACACCCCCTGCGAGCCCCCCGCAACCCCCCTGTGACCGTAACACCCCCTGCGAGCCCCCCGCAACCCCCCTGTGACCGTGACACCCCCTGCGAGCCCCCCGCAACCTCCCCTGAGACCGTGACACCCCCTGCGAGCCCCCCGCAACCCCCCTGTGACCGTGACACCCCCTGCGAGCACCCCGCAACCTCCCCTGTGACCGTGACACCCCCTGCGAGCCCCCCGCAACCTCCCCTGTGACCGTGACACCCCCCTGCGAGCCCCCCGCAACCCCCCTGTGACCGTGACTCCCCCCTGCGAGCCCCCCGCAACCTCCCCTGCGACCGTGACACCCCCTGCGAGCCCCCCGCAACCTCCCCTGCGACCGTGACACCCCCTGCGAGCCCCCCGCAACCCCCCCTGCGACCGTGACACCCCCTGCGAGCCCCCCGCAACCCCCCTGTGACCGTGACACCCCCTGCGAGCCCCCCGCAACCTCCCCTGCGACCGTGACACCCCCTGCGAGCCCCCCGCAACCCCCCCTGCGACCGTGACACCCCCTGCGAGCCCCCCGCAACCCCGCTGTGACCGTGACACCCCCTGCGAGCCCCCCCGCAACCCCCCTGTGACCGTGACTCCCCCCTGCGAGCCCCCCCGCAACCTCCCCTGTGACCGTGACACCCCCTGCGAGCCCCCCCGCAACCTCCCCTGTGACCGTGACTCCCCCCTGCGAGCCCCCCCGCAACCTCCCCTGCGACCGTGACACCCCCTGCGAGCCCCCCGCAACCTCCCCTGCGACCGTGACACCCCCTGCGAGCCCCCCCGCAACCTCCCCTGCGACCGTGACACCCCCTGCGAGCCCCCCGCAACCCCCCCTGCGACCGTGACACCCCCTGCGAGCCCCCCGCAACCCCCCTGTGACCGTGACACCCCCTGCGAGCCCCCCCGCAACCCCCCTGTGACCGTGACACCCCCTGCGAGCCCCCCGCAACCTCCCCTGTGACCGTGACTCCCCCCTGCGAGCCCCCCGCAACCCCCCTGTGACCGTGACACCCCCTGCGAGCCCCCCGCAACCCCCCTGTGACCGTGACACCCCCTGCGAGCCCCCCGCAACCCCCCTGTGACCGTGACACCCCCTGCGAGCCCCCTGCAACCTCCCCTGTGACCGTGACACCCCCTGCGAGCCCCCCGCAACCCCCCTGTGACCGTGACACCCCCTGCGAGCCCCCCGCAACCCCCCTGTGACCGTGACACCCCCTGCGAGCCCCCCGCAACCTCCCCTGCGACCGGGACACCCCCTGCGAGCCCCCCCGCAACCCCCCTGTGACCGTGACACCCCCTGCGAGCCCCCCACAACCTCCCCTGTGACCGTGACACCCCCTGCGAGCCCCCCGCAACCCCCCTGTGACCGAGACACCCCCTGCGAGCCCCCCGCAACCCCCCTGTGACCGTGACACCCCCCTGCGAGCCCCCCGCAACCCCCCTGTGACCGTGACACCCCCCTGCGAGCCCCCCGCAACCCCCCTGTGACCGTGACACCCCCTGCGAGCCCCCCGCAACCCCCCTGTGACCGTGACACCCCCTGCGAGCCCCCCGCAACCTCCCCTGTGACCGTGACACCCCCTGCGAGCCCCCCGCAACCTCCCCTGTGACCGTGACACCCCCTGCGAGCCCCCCGCAACCCCCCTGTGACCGTGACACCCCCTGCGAGCCCCCCGCAACCCCCCTGTAACCGTGACACCCCCTGCGAGCCCCCCGCAACCCCCTGTGACCGTGACACCCCCTGCGAGCCCCCCGCAACCTCCCCTGTGACCGTGACACCCCCTGCGAGCCCCCCGCAACCTCCCCTGTGACCGTGACACCCCCCTGCCACCAACCCCGCAACCTCCCCTGCGACCGTGACACCCCCTGCGAGCCCCCCGCAACCTCCCCTGTGACCGTGACACCCCCTGCGAGCCCCCTGCAACCTCCCCTGCGACCGTGACACCCCCTGCGAGCCCCCCGCAACCTCCCCTGCGACCGTGACACCCCCTGCGAGCCCCCCGCAACCTCCCCTGTGACCGTGACACCCCCCTGCGAGCCCCCCCGCAACCTCCCCTGTGACCGTGACACCCCCTGCGAGCCCCCCGCAACCTCCCCTGCGACCGTGACACCCCCTGCGAGCCCCCCCGCAACCTCCCCTGCGACCGTGACACCCCCTGCGAGCCCCCCGCAACCTCCCCTGTGACCGTGACACCCCCTGCGAGCCCCCCGCAACCTCCCCTGTGACCGTGACACCCCCTGCGAGCCCCCCGCAACCTCCCCTGTGACCGTGACACCCCCTGCGAGCCCCCCGCAACCCTTCTGCGACCGTGACACCCCCCTGCGAGCCCCCCGCAACCTCCTCTGTGACCGTGACACCCCCTGCGAGCCCCCCGCAACCTCCCCTGTGACCGTGACTCCCCCCTGCGAGCCCCCCCGCAACCTCCCCTGTGACCGTGACACCCCCTGCGAGCCCCCCCGCAACCCCCCCTGCGACCGTGACACCCCCTGCGAGCCCCCCGCAACCCCCCCTGCGACCGTGACACCCCCTGCGAGCCCCCCGCAACCTCCCCTGCGACCGTGACACCCCCTGCGAGCCCCCCCGCAACCTCCCCTGCGACCGTGACACCCCCTGCGAGCCCCCCGCAACCTCCCCTGCGACCGTGACACCCCCTGCGAGCCCCCCGCAACCTCCCCTGCGACCGTGACACCCCCTGCGAGCCCCCCGCAACCTCCCCTGTGACCGTGACACCCCCTGCGAGCCCCCCGCAACCTCCCCTGTGACCGTGACACCCCCTGCGAGCCCCCCGCAACCTCCCCTGTGACCGTGACACCCCCCTGCGAGCCCCCCGCAACCCTTCTGCGACCGTGACACCCCCCTGCGAGCCCCCCGCAACCTCCTCTGCGACCGTGACACCCCCTGCGAGCCCCCCGCAACCTCCCCTGTGACCGTGACACCCCCCTGCGAGCCCCCCGCAACCTCCTCTGCGACCATGACACCCCCCTGCGAGCCCCCCGCAACCTCCCCTGTGACCGTGACACCCCCTGCGAGCCCCCCCGCAACCTCCCCTGTGACCGTGACACCCCCCTGCGAGCCCCCCGCAACCTCCCCTGTGACCGTGACTCCCCCCTGCGAGCCCCCCGCAACCTCCCCTGTGACCATGACTCCCCCCTGCGAGCCCCCCGCAACCTCCCCTGTGACCGTGACACCCCCTTGCGAGCCCCCCGCAACCTCCCCTGTGACCGTGACACCCCCCTGCGAGCCCCCCGCAACCTCCCCTGTGACCGTGACACCCCCTGCGAGCCCCCCGCAACCTCCCCTGTGACCGTGACACCCCCTGCGAGCCCCCCCGCAACCTCCCCTGTGACCGTGACTCCCCCCTGCGAGCCCCCCGCAACCTCCCCTGTGACCGTGACTCCCCCCTGCGAGCCCCCCACAACCTCCCCTGTGACCGTGACACCCCCCTGCGAGCCCCCCGCAACCTCCCCTGTGACCGTGACACCCCCTGCGAGCCCCCCGCAACCTCCCCTGTGACCGTGACTCCCCCCTGCGAGCCCCCCGCAACCCCCCCTGTGACCGTGACACCCCCCTGCGAGCCCCCACAACCTCCCCTGCGACCGTGACACCCCCTGCGAGCCCCCCGCAACCTCCCCTGTGACCGTGACACCCCCTGCGAGCCCCCCGCAACCTCCCCTGTGACCGTGACTCCCCCCTGCCAGTCCCCCACAACCCCCCCGTGACCGTGACACCCCCTGCGAGCCCCCCGCAACCTCCCCTGTGACCGTGACACCCCCCTGCGAGCCCCCCGCAACCTCCCCTATGACCGTGACAGCCCCCTGCGAGCCCCCACAGCCTCCCCTGCACCCGTGACACCCCCTGCGATCCCCCCGCAACCTCCCCTGTGACCGTGACACCCCCTGCGAGCCCCCCGCAACCTCCCCTGTGACCGTGACTCCCCCCTGCGAGCCCCCCGCAACCTCCCCTGTGACCGTGACACCCCCTGCGAGCCCCCCGCAACCTCCCCTGTGACCGTGACTCCCCCCTGCGAGCCCCCCGCAACCCCCCCTGTGACCGTGACACCCCCCTGCGAGCCCCCACAACCTCCCCTGCAACCGTGACACCCCCTGCGAGCCCCCACAACCTCCCCTGCAACCGTGACACCCCCTGCGAGCCCCCCGCAACCTCCCCTGTGACCGTGACTCCCCCCTGCGAGCCCCCCACAACCCCGTCTGTGACCGTGACACCCCCCTGCGAGCCCCCCCACAACCTCCCCTGCAACCGTGACACCCCCTGCGAGCCCCCCGCAACCTCCCCTGTGACCGTGACACCCCCTGCGAGCCCCCCGCAACCTCCCCTGTGACCGTGACACCCCCTGCGAGCCCCCCGCAACCTCCCCTGTGACCGTGACTCCCCCCTGCGAGCCCCCCGCAACCTCCCCTGTGACCGTGACACCCCCTGCGAGCCCCCCGCAACCTCCCCTGTGACCGTGACTCCCTCCTGCGAGCCCCCCACAACCCCCCCGTGACCGTGACACCCCCTGCGAGCCCCCCACAACCCCCCCTGCGACCACCCCCACAACCTCCCCTGTGACCGTGACACCCCCTGCGACCACTCCCGCAACCTCCCTGCGACCGTGACACCCCCCTGCGACCACCCCCGCAACCTCCCCTGCAACCGTGACACCCCCCTGCCACCACCCCCGCAACCTCCCGTGCGACCGTGACACCCCCTGCGACCACTCCTACAACCTCCCCTACGACCGTGACACCCCCCTGCCACCACCCCCGCAACCTCCCTGCGACCGTGACACCCCCCTGCGACCACCCCCGCAACCTCCCCTGCAACCGTGACACCCCCCTGCCACCACCCCCGCAACCTCCCTGCGACCGTGACACCCCCCTGCGACCACTCCCACAACCTCCCCTGCGACCGTGACACCCCCCTGCCACCACCCCCGCAACCTCCCTGCGACCGTGACACCCCCCTGCGACCACCCCCGCAACCTCCCCTGTGACCGTGACTCCCCCCGCGAGCCCCCCACAACCCCTCTGCGACCGTGACACCCCCCTGCGAGCCCCCCCAACCCCTCTGCGACCGTGACACCCCCCTGCGAGCCCCCCCAACCCCTCTGCGACCGTGACACCCCCCTGCCACCACCCCCGCAACCTCCCGTGCGACCGTGACACCCCCTGAGACCACTCCCGCAACCTCCCTGTGACCGTGACACCCCCCTGCGACCACTCCCGCAACCTCCCCTGCGACCGTGACACCCCCCTGCCACCACTCCCGCAACCTCCCCTGCGACCGTGACACCCCCCTGCCACCATCTCCGCAACCTCCCTGCGACCGTGACACCCCCTGCGACCACTCCCACAACCTCCCTGCGACCGTGACACCCCCCTGCCACCAGCCCCGCAACCTCCCTGCGACTGTGACACCCCCTGCGACCACTCCCACAACCTCCCTGCGACCGTGACACCCCCCTGCGACCACCCCCACAACCTCCCTGCGACCGTGACACTCCCTGCGACCACTCCCACAACCTCCCCTGCGACCGTGACACCCCCTGCGACCACTCCCGCAACCTCCCCTGCGACCGTGACACCCCCCTGCGACCACTCCCGCAACCTCCCCTGCGACCGTGACACCCCCTGCGAACCCCCCACAACCTCCCCTGTGACCGTGACACCCCCTGCGACCACTCCCGCAACCTCCCTGCGACCGTGACACCCCCCTGCGACCACCCCCGCTACCTCCCCTGCAACCGTGACACCCCCCTGCCACCACCCCCGCAACCTCCCCTGCAACCGTGACACCCCCCTGCGACCACTCCCACAACCTCCCCTGCGACCGTGACACCCCCTGCGACCACTCCCGCAACCTCCCTGCGACCGTGACACCCCCCTGCGACCACTCCCGCAACCTCCCCTGCGACCGTGACACCCCCCTGCGACCACTCCCGCAACCTCCCCTGCGACCGTGACACCCCCCTGCGACCACTCCCGCAACCTCCCCTGCGACCGTGACACCCCCCTGCGACCACTCCCACAACCTCCCTGCGACCGTGACACCCCCCTGCGACCACTCCCGCAACCTCCCCTGCGACCGTGACACCCCCCTGCCACCACCCCCGCAACCTCCCTGCGACCATGACACCCCCCGCGACCACCCCCACAACCTCCCTGCGACCGTGACACCCCCCTGCGACCACCCCCACAACCTCCTCTGTGACCGTAACACCCCCCTGCAAGCCCCCACAACCTCCCCTGTGACCGTGACACCCCCTGCGACCCCCCCGCCACCTCCCCTGTGACCATGACACCCCCCTGCGAGCCCCCCGCCACCTCCCCTGCAACCGTGACACCCCCCTGCGAACCCCCCACAGCCCTCCCTGCGACCGACACCCCCTGCAACCCCCCTGCCACCTCCCCTGCGACCGTGACACCCCCCCGTGAGCCCCCCACAACCTTCCCTGCGATCGTGACACCCCCCTGCGAGCCCCCCACAACCTCTCCTGCAAGTCCCTTACAATCGTCCCTATGGGCCCCCCACAACCCTACGAACCTCCCACTTCATCCCACGGGGCTTTGACAGACACCCCAGTATCCTACAAATCTCAGCACTGAAGTGTCCTGGGCTCTCACTTGGGGTTCCCTGTTCTGTTCATTCCCTCTGGGGCACCCGCATTGCCCACTGCCAGCAGACAGGACACTGGGCTGGAGGGGCCTTTGTCTGACCCAGCCTGGCCGCTCCTGTGTGCATGAGACCCGTAAAGTCATTAATATCAGCAGGGTTATTGACACTGACGCTCCTTTAGAAGGAGCCAGAGCAGCCTTAGCGCACGTCAGAATCAGGCCCTTGAAACATGGATTTCAGCTGGAATAAGCGTTTGGCCTGAGAATTGGGTGTCACTGGGCTTGAAGGGAGCAGACCTTTGTTCTTAGATGCCAGGGAACCTCAATTTCACTGTCCACTCACAAACTGAGGGACAAATCTTTCCATTCATAGTAACTGAAAGTTACACACAGGCCCAGAAAGAACAGAGGCTGCCTGAGAACTTCTTAGAGTTCAAGGACTTGACTTAGTCTGTTTTGGGAGTCACATTGACAATTTGTGGTTTACTCTTTGAATCTCAGTGTCTGTCACTGAATAGTTACTGTCTGAGCCAAATATTGCCTGCCCCTCCCCCTAACTTTTCCCACTGCTGTGAAAATTGAACATGGTAAAACTGTGCAACTGGGAGCATGTAAGTAGATACACACAAATACTCAACTATTACTTTGTGTGTCCACATCACACAATGAATTCTGCACAAGCCTCACTCTCGCTCCTTACACGCACAGTTCTGGGAGCTGATCAGCCCAGCCCGGTGGACTCTGGGAAACGTGATGCCCCAGGGACCCTCCACATCATCCCAGGAGTGGGTGCCAGGGCCAGAGCCCTAGTGGGACACTGCTCACCAAAGCCTCCAGGGCTGTGTTGTCCTCATTGGCTCCTTCCAATCCAGCAAACAACCTGAGTCAGCTCCAGGGAAGGGCACAGCCAGTTGTTGCTGGAGGCGGGGCATAGGCTGAGCTCAGGAAATTGAAACTAACCCTGTTCCCCAGCCCGGAGGAGCCATGGCTGCAGTGAGCCCTGTAAAAAGCCTGCAGGAGGAAGCGACATGTCCCCTCTGCCTGGAGTATTTCACAGACCCGGTGGTCACAGCCTGCGGGCACAATTTCTGCCGCACCTGCCTCAGCCGGTGCTGGGAGGGACCCAACCCCGCTGCCTCCTGCCCGCAGTGCAGGGCCCCGGTGCAGCAGGGCCCCCTCCGGCCCAACAGGCCACTGGCAAACATGGTAGAACTAGTCAAACAGCTGAGCCTGCAGGCAGTGAAGGAGTCGGGCGGGGGCGGGGTGTGTGAGGAGCATCAGGAGGCGCTGAAGCTGTTCTGCGAGGAGGATCAAGCCCCCATCTGCGTGGTGTGCGACAGGTCCCGGGCTCACCGCGAGCACACGGTGCTGCCCATAGCTGAGGCTGCCCAGGAGTACAAGGTAGGGAACTGCTGCCCTGTCTGCTGGGAATTACTCTGGGTTTTACTCACTGGCTAATTTCCCTGACTGTTCCTGGAAGAGGCTGTGACAAAAGAAATGCTCTGGCCAGGGGCAACTGAGGCAACAGAGCAAGTCATTAGAGACACCGGCTGAGAGAAACTTCTCTAAGATGCTCAGCGGAATCGTTTTAGACCCAGGCCCCCCTCCCCCGCAGAGGAAATGAGGGGCCGTTACCCAATGGGAGGGGTATGGGTCAGCAGCAGGCTGGCTATGGGAATGTGCTGCCTTCAGACTGGAGAAGGGGGGTTACAAGCGGCTGTTACTACAGATTTGAGGACTAGAATTTATGGTTATTACTTGTTTGCATCAGTCGCCCTGACAGACCCCACGTGAGATCCGGGCTCTGCACAAAACCCAGCCAGGGACAATCCCTGCCCTGAGCAGTTTACAGTCTAGGTCAGAGTCTCCCAATTTTATTTGGCCACGGAACCCTTTTAAACTCAGAACCCCTCCAGCTGGGCCTAGGGTACCCAGGGGGAAAAAAAACACAATCCCTCTTCTCCCCCCAAGAAGACAGTCTAGTCTCTGGTATATGGAGCTGAAAAAGTAGACCACAAATAAGTAAGGATAATAATAATGAATAAATGCTAAATAAGGTCATGAGATCAACATTTAGTTTAATTGGACATATTTAAAAACAAAAATCACATTTAATGTGTACAAAAAATAAAGCTAAAAAACTAATATGAATTATATTGGCAGTTTTCAATGTGAAGAGTGATTTTTCTTTTTTTCTTGGCAAATTATTTTTATATTTGATTTTATTCTAAAAAGTTGGATTTGCATATCTGGAGGTGCATTCAGTCGATTTCTGTATTTTGTTTTTGTTGCGCATAATTTGAGAACCCAGTTTCACACAAGTATGTGCTGGTGAAGGGTAACAACTGACGAAGTGCATGTCTTGATAAAGCTGAATATTCTTGACAAAAGCCGCCCCAAAATGTAATCAGAGAAACGTCTTTACATTTTTGTATTAATTGGGCATCTGAAGTGATTTTGATTAGGTTTTCATAATCTTTCATAGAAAAACTGACTGGCTTTCCTGTTATACTGAATGGATTTCAAATCCAGTTATTGTTGTCATTTATGGTTGGAAAATACTTCATAATGTTTGTGTATAAATCACAAAGATGATCTGCAATGTCCTGGCCAGTAGGAAGAGTACAGGAGAATGCTTGCGGCGGAGTGTCTGGCCAGGAGAGAGGGTACAGGAGGGGTCTTGAGGAAGGATGTCTGGCCAGGAGGGGGTCTTGGGGCAGGGTGTGTGGCCAGGAAGGTCTTGGGACAGGGTGTCTGGCCAGGAGGGAAGGTACAGAAGGGTCTTGTGGCAGGATGTCTGGCCAGAAGGGAGAGTACAGGAGGGGACTTGGGGGCAGGGTGTCAGAGCAAGTTGGGAATGTGGACTCTTGGTGGGGGAAGGGTAGTGAGGGGGATATGGGTGCAGGGTCTGGGCATGAGGGGGAACGCATACCTGGCTTGGCACCCTGCTACAGCAGGGAAAGCCTCCAGGCAGCGTGCTCTTGTTCCTCGGGGGGGGGGGGGAGCTCAGTTTCCCCCTCTCCTGCCCATGCAGCAGGGAACCCAGTGCAGCTGCAGCACCATCAGGCTTCCTGCTGACAGGCGGGGAGGGTGTAGAAACCCCAACCTTCCCTGCCAGATCAAACTCTGCCACTTTCTCAGCAGGCTGGGGAGGGGCTCAGGGGAGAGAGAGCAGCAGCACATGGGGGGCAGTGAGCCCAAGCACACCCCAGGTGGGTGGGGAGGGCAGCAGAGCCCAAGCCAGGTTCCACGCAGATGGCAGTTTAAAAACGCCAAGGTCTAGGAGCAGCTCCTCAGCTCTGGCCACTGCTCCCCCTCCCAGCAGTAGCAGTCACTGTAAAAGCTGCCGCCTGCACACGAGGAGGAGGAGGCTGCAAGGCACTGGGACAGGGCAGTCCTATGGAGTGAGGAGGGGCTGCGTCATGCGCAGGGATGGGGCAGCCGCAGTGGGTGGTGGAGGGCCAAAGCCGCATGCCCCCAGAAGCCTGATTCGCCGGCAAAGCCCCAATGGGAGCTGCCTACGGGTTCTGTAGCGGGCAGGGGAGTAGAATTTTTTCATGGAACCCTGAGTTCCACTTCACGGAACCCCAGGGTTCTGTGGAGCACCATTTGGGAAACACTGGTCTAGGTAGACAAAACGTGGAGAGGGAAACTGAGGCACAAAGGCTCAGGAGTCACTCAGTGAGTCAGTGGCTGAGTTCAGCATAGAACTCCAGACCCAGTCCATGAGCTTAACCACTAGGCCATGTTGCTATCTCAGTGATGAAATGTGTGAGTTAGGAGGGAAAGACGCCTTGCTACCGGCCCAGGCCCAGCAGGGAGGGGAGGTTTCCCACTGGGCTGCTGAACTCCTGGGCTGCTCCATGAGGGGTTAAACTCAGATGCTGCAGCCAGCACTACATGAGATCACAGGGCTGGACACTGTGTGGGATCCCGAGTGCCTTGAGTCCACCCACAACAGGGCTACAGGCAGTGCAGGGCCGTGCCAGGCACCACTGGGATCAGACTGGGTTGGAGCAGAACTACCCCCAGGCTGGAGCTGCCCGGTGCCGGTCTGACCTGTGCCAGTGGGTACCTGGGCACAGACCAGCCAGCAAGGTTCCGTTAGTCCCACCAGGCAGCCTGTGGGAATCTCCCAGAATGCACTGCTGCCGGGAGCTGTACCAGGGACTGGGGCAGCGGGTACCTGCCCAGAGGGCGTTGCTCTAAAAAGGGTTTAGGGCAGCGCTGGGGCAAACCTGAACCCTGCTTACTACAAATCAGCCTGTTTAATTATGGGGGCCACTGACCCATCCCCAGAGCACAGGACATGCTCACGTCTACCTGCCCAGGCCCACCCTCAACGCTTGGTCGGCCTCTGTGGGCCTGTCCCTGCCTCGGTCAGACCATCCCCGCCTACGTCATTCTGCGTGGAGGTGCCGCCCCCTCCTGCTGCACCCTCAGTCTCCCCTTGTCCCTTTCTCACCAGACAAAGCCACGGCCAGGGCTGAGTCCCCACCGGGCAGGACAGAGCCCCACAGAACTGGGACTGTGCAGCGTAAAGCTGGACAAAAGGCCTCCTCAGGCCCTCAGATGGGGAAGGGGGGGAGACAGAAGAGCCTGGTGATCTGCCCAGGGGCACATTGACGTTGCTCTGCTGAGCCTCCCTATAACTAATAGGCTGGCCCTGGGGCCAAGTCAAGCTGTGTCCAACCAGGGCAGCCCCCAGAGCTGAGCTCCCAGCCCCTGTGTAAGCCCTGGTGGTTCCTGGGTTTGGCATCACTTCGCTATTTCAATCCCCTCACACAGAGATGTGTTGATTCAGCCCCAGTGCGAGTCAGGGCCGGTCCCGGGCTGCGCCGCCAATTTTTTCACACACACCAACAATACGCACTGATAACTGAGATCTCTCTCTAACCACTAAACAGACTCAACTTGCCTCGGTAACAGTCAGATTCTGACACACTCCCAGGCTGTATTAATAAGGTTTCATCTGCTTGGGGGCCCTGATGTCACACAGCGACTGGGACCAACAGTCACTGGGGCTGTGGGTGGGAAAACGCCCCGTTCCCCACCCCTCTCAGCCTCACAATGAAACCTCCCAGCTCATTTCTGTTTCCTCAGGGGAAAATCCAGGCCCATTTGAAGACTCTGAGGGAAGAGAGAGAAAAGCTGCTGGGATGGAAAGCGACGGGGGAGGGGAGAAGTCAGGAGTGTCTGGTAGGTGCCTGTGGCTATGGACCGGCAGGGGGAGGTCTGAATGTTGGGCAGCAGCTCAGGAGAGATTCAGATGGTGCCCATCTGATTAGAAGAATGTTCACAGCTGGATTATGTTTCAATTGGTGGTGCACATGTACATGTCTCAGTGCACATTGACAAATTTATTCCACACATGGATGGAGAAGATTAAAGAGAACACTGGTGCTGAGTTCTGTCCCCTGCAGCTCTGGGTGTGATTTCCCAGAGCCCAAGAATAACAGAACTTGCTGCTTATGGCAGGCAGGGAATCATCCCTTTCAGAGGGATACAGGGGACAAACAGGAGACTGAGGGATGCCCCAGCCTAGAACCCAGAGATGTTATTACAGGTTCTCAGGCTCTGCCCATTCCCCTGACCAGCCCTTTCCCTGTTTTCACACAGAAACAGACACAAGCCGAGAGGCAGAAGATTGTGGCCGAGTTTCAGCAGCTGCGTCAGTTCCTGGAGGAACAAGAGCGACTCCTGCTGGCCCGGCTGGAGAAGCTGGACGAGGAGATTGGGAGGCTCCAGACTGACACTGTCAGGAAACTCTCTGCTCAGATTTCCCGTCTCAGCGAGCGGATCAGTGAGCTGGAGGGGACGTGTCAGAAGCCAGCGAGTGAATTCCTGCAGGTGAGACTGGGAGAGAAACGTCCCAGCTCCCCACTCAGGGAAGGGAGGCTCCTGAATCACAAGCATTGGGGTCCAGCCTTCAGATCTGGGTGTAACTCGGCGGGTGCATTGCTGCCATGTGACTGTTGTGCTTTGCAGAGTCACAGGCACAGAGCTACTAGAGATGGCAAAGCCCCATTCGCTGAGGGGATCCATGTTCCTGGGGTCAGGGCAGGGCCTCTCTTCCCAGGTTTGCAAAATACTTTCCCTGAGGTCCCCTGTGTGTGTCCATAGGGGCTGAGATTCTTTTCTCTCTCTCCCCTCTAGGACATGAGAAGCACCCTGAGCAGGTAGGTGTCTCTTGTTCCCCTCACACTGCTCAGTGCAGGGAAAGAGCTTGGAGCTCACGCTGGCACCACATCTCCCCAGGGCCCTGCAGCCAGATGTGAGGGGAAGGTGACAGGCTGGGCACAAATCTCTGATCAGCGTTCAGCCTGCGGCTCTCCCCTGGCCCAGCAGACTCTGGAATTCCCCATTCAGGGCACAGTCTGAGCTCAAGTGTTTCCTGGAGCTGTCACCTCCCTGGGGACTGGCTGCCTCAGGGCTGTGGGGTGGGACATGGGCCTGGCACTGCTGGGCACTGGGCACATTCAGCCCAGGACAGCAGGGACCCAGAGTCTGTCCGACCTGAGGTCAGTTTGGAGACCTGTGGGAATGGGCTGGGGAGGGGGGAGCTGGTGTTTCTGTCTAGTCCCTAGTGGGCAGATTCCTACAGCCCTTCCCCTGGGAACCTCCTGCCCCTCAGCGCCTGGAGGCCAAGGGGTGAGTTCCCCTTTTGTCCCCCCAGCCAGAGCTGCAGACTGTTCATGGGACCTTTGAGGGGACGTTGCAGGGCCAAGGGCTGCGCTGCCTCTGCTCTCGGGTTGGGAGAACTGGAGGATTCGAACTCCAGGCCCAGCAGAGCAGCGACTCACTGGCCAGAGCTGGGGAACTGAGTCACTCAGTGCAGTGTCACCATGTGATGTTGTCTCTCCCCAGGTGTGAGACGGGGCCGTTCCAGCCGCCAGAGGAGATTTCTCCTGAACTGGACAAGCGAGTCAGGGGTTTCTCCCGGCAAACGACTGCGCTGTCAGAGACACTGAGGCAGTTCACAGGTACCGAGAAGGGACGGGGGAGGGGAGAGTGAGTGACGTGTCTGAGGCCAAGGAAAGAGACCGATTCTGGTCATTTGGTTCCCTGTTAGATGAGGCTTCTGTTGAATTGTGAGGTGAGAATGGCACCCACTTGCCGTCCCAGACACTTGGGTTGAACCTTATTTGTTCCAAAAGCCACTTTGTAATAACAGCAACTGTTGGAACACAAAATGGATGACACACGGACAGAAACACGCCCAGCTCCGTGCTGCTCTCTGCAGGGACGCTGAGTACACAGACCCCACGGCTCACAGGTAGAGCCAGGAGTTCACAAACTCTGAACCTCCCGCTAGTGTCAAAGGACCCAAGTGGATGAAGTTACTTGGAGGCCAAAGTCTTGGCAGGATTTGGGCTTAGGCTGTGACAAATATCAGGAAGTGAATGAGCCAAAACCTGTGGAGTCTGAAGGGCAGGAGGGATGTTGAGGAGAAAGCGAATCTCTTCACACATTGTCCTGGGCTGGTTGTGAGGCTGCAGGGACGTTGGTTCCTTTGCTGGGAGAGGCCTGAGTGAAGGATGAAGTAGGAGGATTCAGACCCTTTTATATTAAATACCTGAGGGTGCATCTACACAATTTATGTTAATTGAGTAGCTGAAGTTGATGTAGCTTAACTTGGCTGTTGCCAGCAGACAGAGAAAGGAAGAGCATTCTCCGTCCGACTTCCCTTACTCCTCATGAATTGAGGGCTACGAGCACTGACACGAGCACCCCTCAGTTTGATTAGCTGTCTTCACTCAACTGCTAATTCAAGCCCTGGGAGATCAACAGGCGCAGCCTCCATCTTCTCTGCAGTGTAGACGTACCCAAGTGTGTCTCTGCTGTAACGAAAACCCAGGTCTGTGTGTTAGGATTGGGGATGTCGTGGGCAATATGGACTCCTGAAGTCTCACCTCTCTTCTCCCTTCCCTCACCAGACACGCTGCCCTCTGCACTGGAGAGAGCAAGAGGAAAGTCCCTGGGAGCTTTCAGACAGGGTGAGGTTTCAAGTGGAGACTGAAAACACCTTCCTGAGCGCGTAGCTCAAGTCACCAACCAAAACCCCAGTGACCACGACAGGCAGAGCCCAAACCTGCCCACTGAGCGGTGAGGAGCCCCAGGGGCACTGGGTCAGAAGGACGACGGGTGATGTCCTGCCCCTTTTAAGCAATGGGATGGTCGGACCCCCCCATTTCCCACTATGGGCACAGTTTGCAGGCAGGGGGCTTTGCAGGCAGGGGCTGCGCTTTGTGTCGGGGCAGCTGATCAGCGCAGCCCCTCCTTGGGCACCAGCCTCTGCCCTGGGCTGGCCCCTCCCAGTGACCCCACCCCAGATCCCCTTCCCCAGAGCCCTGCCCCCGGCCAGGCCAGAAGCCAGAGCTGGGCTCCTCCCACTGAGCCCGGCTGCCCTGAGGAGCCCTGGACCCTCCACCTGCCCTGGGGGTGACTAATGCCCAGGCCCTGCTCTCTGGGGTGAGGCGGCTCTTCCCCCGCGCTGCCCCCTCCCCTCTGTGCCCTGGGCGGGGGGTGGAGGCTGCAGCAAGGGAGGGAGTTTCCCTCTGGGGGTTAAAGCTGGAACCTGCCTCCTGCCCCCCCCCCATTGAACCCTCCTGCTCTGGGCCTGGCCCTGGGGGTGGAGCAGCCCGAGCTGGGGGCAGGAGGCTGCAGCCTCTGCACACAAATGAGAAACTGACGAACCGGGTCCCATTGCCCAGGCTGAGGCGCTGCAGTGACAGCTCGGCTCAGTCTCAGGGCCCAGGGCAGAGGCAGCTCCCTGGGGCCCAGGCCTGTCCCGGCCACAACAGGGCTGCTGGGGAGGGTGAGAAATGGCCCCAGCCGCCCCCAGGGCTGAGCTCTGCCCCTCACACCCTGATTCTCTCTCCCCAGCGACGGTGACTCTGGATCCAGACACGGCTCATCCCCACCTCGTCCTGTCTGAGGATGGGAAACATGTGAGATGGGAAAACACACGGCAGCCACTGCCCCACAACCCAGAGAGATTTGACCCTGAGCTCTGTGTGCTGGGCCGTGAGGGGTTCACCTCGGGGAGACATTGCTGGGAGGTGGAGGTGGGGGATGGGCGATACTGGGCTGTGGGGGTGGCCAGAGAGTCTGTGAGCAGGAAGGGAGGGATCAGCCTTAGCCCTGAGGGGGGGATCTGGGCTGTGCAGCGGTGGGGGGGTCAGTTCCGGGCTCTCACCTCCCCTGTGACCCCGCTGTCCCTGAGCCCCCCCTGCAGGATCCGGGTTTGTCTGGACTGTGGCCGGGGGCAGGTGACATTTATCGATGCTGGTGATGAGGCCCCGATCTTCACTTTCCCACCGGGCTCACTCCCTGGGGAGAGAATCCGACCCTGGCTCTGGGTGGGGCTGGGATCCCCGCTCAGCCTGTGCCCCTGAAATCAGCCTCTCTGTCCTCACACAGCCCAGGTTCTGTGACCTCACAGGACTCCCCTCACCCAGCCCCTGGCTCCTCATCTCTATGATGCCTGAAAGCTCCTCCCCCTCCCTCGCTGCAGTCCCAGGGATGGGAAGGGGAAGAACCCCTGGGGCTGCAGGAGGAGCAAATGGGCAGAGACGGGGGCTGGGCAGGGGCAGAACTAACAGCCGGGCTGGGGACAGGTGGAGGTGGGTGTGGTAGGACACAGAATTAACCAATCAGAGTTTGGGGACCGGGGGAGGTGATTGGGGATAAGCTGGTCAGCAGCAGGGAGCGATTTGTACCTGTCTGTGTCCTGTAATCTCATTGGGGTCTCCAGCCAGAGCTCCCGCCACAGGAGCCATAGTTGCCTTCCCCTGTGACTGTGGGGCAGCCGGCAGCACTTGTAACTAGTGTCTCACTAAGAGTTTTCATCCATGAGTGGAGGGAGTTTGGTCTCATGCACCAACACTGAGGTCATGGGCGCTTGTTGGGCGTGTGCCATGAAGATTCATATTTAAACATGAGTCTTGTTACTTCTGTACAAACAACTTTTGAAGAAAATGTTATTTGTTTCTATTGAGTATGGAACACGACTTTCAGCCTGTCTCCCTGAGTCCATGTGGGTATTTCCCTTAATATGGGCATTTTCATTGAAGTTCCTTTGGAGAATACTGCTGGTAGATTTCCTAAGCTGTGACATGTTCCAAAACAACACCAATAGCTTTTGTCCAAGCCCCACATGTACCACAAAACGCAAGTCTCAGTTTCCTCTCCCCTGCTGAGGGCTTACTTTAATTCTTGCTGCTTTCTAAGGGTACGTCTACACGGAGGAGCTATTTCAGGATCCTGCAGCTATCCCGAAATAGCTATTCTGCATCTATTGAAGCAGCCCATTATTCTGAAATAGATTTCAAAATAACATGTGGCTTATTCTGACATCCTGGTAACACTCCTTCCACAAGCGTTAAGGGGTGTTTCAGAGTAGCAAGTTATTTCAAAATTTGGCACTGTGTAGATTGTGCTAAATTATGAAATAAGGTATTTTGAAATAGCTTAGCACATATTGCGTAGCTTATTTTGAATTAAGAGTGCTGTGTAGATGCACCCTAAAACTTTACAGGAGATCTGCAATGTGGTCCAGATATTTGTATTTAAAACGGGGCTTTTCATTTTACATACTGCAGATCTATAACACAAATATAACAGCACCCCCCCATGTTGATCCACAAACTCCTCCAATACAAAGTAAGAACAGGGGCAACAGGCTGTTAGTGTTGTACTATACACGAGACACTTCCCAAAGGATAACGTGTAGCATGTCCCTACTGGACTCCTGTAGCAGGAAGGCACGGCCACACTCCACCACAGGGAAATCCTGACGGGCCCACTGTGCTGGACAGCAACGGAGCTTGCACCTGGTGTGGCCTGGTCATCTCACTGGAGCTTGGCTTGTTTTGCAAGGTATTTACAGGGACTTAGGTCACCTCTTCCAAATGCTCTTTGAGGTAGAGCTGGAGGGAAACTGTGTTTTGTTTATTTGTTTCAACACAGTAGAAAAATGCTGAGTTAGAAAAACAGCCTGTTCCTAGACGGCTGAGAATCAGCTGAGCCACGTCATCCATCCCCGAGGGGTTTTTACTCTCCTCGGCTCGAACACGTCTCATCCTGAGGCCAGACTGAACGGTGAATACACCATCACTGGGACCCTTATGTGGGCCGCCCCTTTTCCTCCAGTGTCTCTCGCGAGAACACTCCACTGGCTATGGTTGTGTGAGGAGATCTTCTCTAATAAGCAGTGACATTGGTACTTGGTGATGGTGGCCGGGGGTCGTTCTGAAAGGCTGCAGGCACCATTTCATCCTTTTGTTCTTCACTGTGAGTATGTCTACATGGCAGGGCTAAAGCCGAAAGCCGAGTGGTGGGTGTCAGAGGGACTCTCACGCCTGCAGACTCCCCCGCACTGCTGGGAATCGGGTGGGTCTGACGTCTCTGTGTCTGTGACTGGCCATTGAACGTCGCCCTGCTTGGGCCTTTCTCCCCTTGAGAACAAACCTTTAGGCTCAGACACTGACAGGCGGAGGCAGCGCAACATTTTGTGTGTGATACAAACCCGGCCACGTGCTGCCCCTCTGGGGCCGGGAGAACAGTCTGTGCCTGGGAGCAGGGTTCAAACGTGCGTCTCCCTGCCCCAGGCCCAGTGCTGATGGGAGCCAGGGAGCTGGGATGCAGCCCAGCCCTGGGACCAGCAGCCTCTCTGTCAGGAGAGAGAAATGGCATTTGCAGGGAGGCTACCCCAGGCCTTCCCCCGCCCTCCTCCGCTCACACAAGCAGCAGAGCTCCAGGGCACAGCCCCTGCACCTGTCCCCTCAGGCCAGCTGCTCTGAGTCCTTGCTCTAGGGCCTGAGACACCTGCTCTCACCTGGGCCTGGGAGGGAGGGGGGGAGTAGCCCAGCCAGAACTTTAGGGCTTTGCTGGAGGCCAAGGCAGCACTAGAAGGGCCCAGGGAGGTCTGAGCTCAGGGGGCAGGAGGAGGAGCCCTGAGGGCTGACGTGACACCGGTGGCCTGGCTGGCCCTGCTCCCTCTGGGCACCTTTCCCCTCAGGTGGCTGCCAGGCACTCGGCCCTTATTGCTTCCCCACAGCCGCTGGGTTTCCCAGAACTCCCCCTCTTCTCCCCTGGCTTCCTCAGCCCCCGGCCCCATGGCCCTTCCTGCCTGCTGGATACTGCATGTTCCAGGCCATTTTCTGTGGGTCTGAGCCTCCATGGTGCTTCCTAAGGGCTGCCTGAGGGAACAGGGGCTGCATGGCCTGAGGGAGAAGGGATCTGACTGGCGACCAAAAGCCTGAGGGTTTGAGTTCCATGGCAGCGGCTTTGCTGTGCCTGGGGCCCTGCCATCTTCAGCCTGGAAACCTCCCACTCCCTGTGCTTTGGCTTCCTGGTCCTCAGGCTGGTGAGAAGAGGTTTTTGTGCCTCCTGCTGGGTGTCTGATGCCCACCTGCGCTTGGTCTCTTATCTGGCTGGCTCAGCAGGAGGCTGGGATGTGCTGGGGCCATGGAACCTACCAGCCTGGATAGAGATGCAGGGGGCCGAATCTTGCTGCTTCCCCGGCTGCCCTCATGTTTGGTCCTAGCAGCTGCCAGGCTCTCCCTATTGCCCCCGGCACGAAAGGCAGGCAGTCTCAGGCCCAGGCCTCAGAAAATGTGGGTTCCCTGCTTCTGAGAGAGGTGAAGAAACCTGTTCGACTCCCTGCGCTGGCTCTAGGCTGAGGGAAATCACCACAACATACATTTGGCTGCGGAGCTATTGCCTTGGGTGTAGGAACTGTCTGGGAGAGGGAGCAGCATAAGTAAGAGGCTAGACCAAGATCCACTCAAGTGGTTTGTTTTTTGTGGCTCTGCCCCTGCAGCGTCCCTAAAGATCCTGGAACAAAAAGGACCCACGATAGGAGCCCAACTTCTTATCTTCTGCTGTGACATGGATGGATCTAGCTCAGGTTTCACTCAGGGGTCCTTTTCCATGAGACGTACCTGTGACAACCCCTGTACTCCTGAGTTCTTCAGCCCCTGGCCTGTGATGCTGCCCACCTGGGTTAGCACTTGCCCTGACACTTGTAGAAGGGCCAAGCTAGACAATCCAGCATCTCTCAAGCTTCCATTGGTAGCTCAGCTGGCAGAGCAGAGGACTGTAGTGTATGCTTGGCTAGTGAGTTT
The DNA here is from genome assembly GCF_049634645.1 of Pelodiscus sinensis. Taxonomy (NCBI): domain Eukaryota; kingdom Metazoa; phylum Chordata; order Testudines; family Trionychidae; genus Pelodiscus; species Pelodiscus sinensis. Next base: position 21,879,006 of record NC_134736.1, on the reverse strand, counting down.
TAGGTTGCTGGTTCAACTCTAGTTTGAAGAAGAGAGTCTTTCCCCTCCTGCCCAGCTTTAGTGCAAGGCTAGCAAGATGGCTGCCTTGGGTACAAACTGTCAGAGCCCTGCACTGCAACTGACAATAGGATTGTGGGTACCAGCTGCCAATCACATTTCTTGGACTACACAGGCCTTGAGACCCTGCCAGGGCTGCAGGGAAATGGGGAATGGCTGCACTTTGGAATTGAAAGGTGTTGTCTGCAACCATAAATTAGAACAGTTTTAGAGAGACTTTTTTCAGAAGAGACTTTTCCAACATTTGGTCCATCTACACGGAGCCAATCCATGGGGAAAACCTCCTCTTTCAGAAGAGCCCTTATTCCTAATAAAATGAGGAATACAGGTCTTCCGAAAGATCATGCCAACTTTTTTGGAAAGTGATTTGAAAAAGTGGACCTGTTCCCTGGATGTGGCAGAGTTTTCCTGGGCTAAGAGAGTTATCCTGGAAAAACTCTGTAACGTAGACTTAACTAAGGAGGGCACCATGGCTCAGCTAGCTAAAGTACCTCCCCCCTAAATAGAAGATCCTGGGTTCAACTCCTGGTGGTGCCTTGTTGTAGCATTTGCTCACATTTTCCTGTGTCCTTCTGGGACACTGAAGAGGCCTCCCCTGGCCACCCATGGAACTGCTGGCTCAGGAAAAGGCTGGTTGGATAGGAACATTGGGAAGAAGGAAACCACAAGCTTGGAGTGAGTGCAGAGGCAACTGGCAAGGCAGGGCTCTGGCTACAATTCCTGGGACAGGAGAGCCAGCGCCAAGTGCCCTTGTGATTCCCTGGGGGTGTCAGCTCCACCCAGAGATCCTGCAAATGTAACCTCTGTAGCTCCTGCACCTGCTCCTGTGTTTTATATTGAGGAAAAGCACAAGGCCTTGTAAATTAAGCCCTAATCAAACAAATCACACTCCAGCATTCCTCTAATCTCGTTAACATGGACACAAGACAAGATTCTGTCTCTCACTTACTAAACCTTAGAACAAAGAAATAGATATTGAACCAAAGGCCTAAAACTCTATCCCTGCCTTAACAGAAATCCCACATTGCTACATCATTAAACCAGAAATACAAATGTAAACAGATATCAAATTCTTACTCCAGCCAGACGGCAGGGGCTGCAACTCAGGAGCGAGGGCACCACAGGGCCAGGCTGGCAGGGGCTGCTCAACAGGCGTCAGGGGAATCATGGATCCTGGAGCTGCCCAGGCAGGGAGCAGGGGGCTGCAGATGAGGAGTGAAGGCCCCAGAGGGCTCAGTTGGCAGGGAAGCGAGTCGCTCCAGGAGTCTTCCCAACAGGGTCTAGCTGCCCAATTTCCTCCCCACGGTGCCGACCACTTCAGCCACTGGGTCAGCCCAGGAGCTAAGGCACAAAACGGGGGAGAGAGCGAGTCATATGGGGGGGGAGAGAAATGCTGGTCCTGCCTTCCTGGGCAGTGCACGGCGACAGCTCTTGTGTGGGGCAGGGCTGCCAAGCACCTGGGAAAGAGAATTAGAGGCCAAGAAAACCAGCTTGTAGCAGCCACGGTAGCTCAGCTCAGTGAGCATTGGACTGGCCATCTAAAGGTCCCGGCTTCAGTCCCGTGTTTTGGCATTTCTCTAGGTGCAGCAGGCTCCTCTCTGTGCCCGTTGAAATGCTGGAGGGCCCTGGAAAAGACATGGCAGCTCCATGGGCAGAGTCCTGAGCCCCTGACTAGACAGGGCTCAGGGCTCAGTGAGCAGCTGTGGGGCTGGGCGGGGCTCAGGGCTCAGTGAGCAGCTGTGGGGCTGGGCGGGGAAAGCGCTGTGGGCGGATGGGTTCGTGGTTCGCATGGCAGCCGGCCAAGCAGTTAGGCTGGGTTTGTGGATGTTCTTTACTGCTCCCCTGTCTCTGTTCTGACTCGCCCCTTTCCCGTCCCCGTCCCCTGGTCCTGCCCAGCTCTGACTCCCTCCCAGCTGCCTGGCTGCCTCCCGCATGGGCTGAGCTCAGGAACCAGATGGCTGATTTACTCCACTGACACCTCCCATCAGTCTGCTCCATCACTCAGAGCATCCCAGGCAGCTGAGCGATTGTGCCCTTGAGTGGCATTCTCAGCCAGCCAATCAGCTTTATGATGAGGATCATGGAGGCAGGGCAAAGAGCTCTCTTGTTAGGTCAGCAAGGAAGCAGCCAAGGCCCCACCCCCAGGGATCTGGCTGGAGACCATGTGGAGGGAACCACTGCCCCTCTCCCCCCTCCCCTGTGTAGCAGGCACTTTCCCAGTGGGGCAACTCTGCCCCCTGGGGCCTGTCTCCACCACTTCAGTCACTGCCAGGCTGAGTCCCAGCAGCCTTCTGCCCCCAGCCTGGCTGGTTTTGGGGGAGACAAAGTAGGAAGCAGGAGGGGGCCACTGGAGACATTTAGCCCTCTGGCTGCCTGTACCTTTGTGAGAGGAAAAATGGGGCTTTTTCCCATTAGTGGAGAATGTGGGTATCAATCCCATTGCCTCTCATATGCTAAGCAAGCGCTCTACCACTTGAGCTAATTCTCCTGCTGTAGTAGCATAGCCCCTCTTACCTTCTCCACAGGGACGTCTGCCTTCTAGGTCAGTTAGTCGTGGGAAAGGAAAAGGCTCCAAGGAGGCTCCTCCTCACACTCGTCCTTGTGACCCTCATTCTCTCTCTGGCCTCAAGGGCAGATCTCCAGAAGGAGACTCCCTGCAGCAAAGCCATGGGGGGCTCTGAGACTCCCTGCAGCAAAGTCTCTGAGGTTTCCTCTGCCCTGCAGCCTGTCCCACCTGGCCATTGTCATGGACTCTCTGTGAGGTCATCACCTCCCAACCTCCTTTAGCCAATAAGCTGAGAGGCTGCAAAGGGCCCTTGTGATGTCACTGCCACACCCACCCCTGCCCTCCAGGGCTAATGTCCTGCCCCAGGCAGCCCCTTTGCATGGCTGAGCTGCTCCCAGGGGTGAAAGTGACACATTTCTTACAGGGGGAAGTTCAAGGCAGGAAGTTGGGGAAGGGATTGGGATAGGACAGTACCTGTAAAAATTAAAATACCTGTAAGAAATTACAGTGTGGAGTGGAGTGTGAGAGGCTCAAGGCAGGGATCTGGGGATTGTATGTTGGGGGTGGAGCTCAGGACAGGGGTGAGGATGTGGGAGGGTAGAGAAGTCAGGGCACAGGATTAGGGATGTGGAGGTGCTTGGGGCTGGGATTGTGTGTGTGTGTGTGTGTGTGTGTGAGTGGTGAGGGGATCAATGGGACTAGATTCCCAGCTCCCTCTGCTCTGGGCTCCCTGAGGCCCTTTAACACACAGAGCTTTCTCTGCAGCGCGCTGAGGAGAGGAACCCCTGAGCCAGTGATGCCGCTTTGCCCAGCTTGGCAGGGATAGAAGGCAGGCCGGGTGCCCAGTAACCCCAGACAGATGTGCACATCTGCATGCGAGCAGCAGCTGTTGTGGGGCTCTAGAAATCTCCCGTTAGATCTAATTCCCCATGTGCCAGGCACCAGTCAAAGCCAGGGCTACGTGGTCTCACTGCGAAGGGCGGATACGTGTCTATTTGAGGCAGGTTCCTCACTCCCACATCCCAGACACGTACTGTGGCACAAAGACCAGCAACCGTCCCTGCACAAAGTGTGTCACAGGGATAAGTGTTAGCCCTGGGAAGAAGCATCGCCCTGCAGAAGAGACACCCCTGGTATGGAGCCAACAAGCCCAGGAGCCACCCAGCTCAGGATCCCCAGGCACTGACACAGACTCCCTGGCACAGGACAATCCCAAGCCCCAGTTCTGCCAGCCAGAGTTTTCTCCTCTTCTGTTTCTTGTCAGCTCCCTGCAAAACACCCCACAAGGTGAGTGGGGATAAACCCAGCTGGGCTGTAGAGTGGCTGATAGGTGGGGAAAGAGAGGTGCTCCTGCTGCCTCCCCGAGCAACTCACACATATAAGAAAACTGCCACTAGAGGCACTTGCATGGGTGTCAGGATGGCTGAGTGGTCTAAGGTGCCAGACTCAAGGACCTGTCTTTCTCTTATTTGGGTGTTCTGGTCCCCAAATGGAGACGTTGGTTCAAATCCCACTCCTGACACATCCTCTATTTTATATCTAGAGAGGTGACCTCATTTCCCCATCTCTCCTGACATTGTAGGAGCCCTTGCTCCTCCCACATGCTCATGAAAGCATTTCTCTGAGGCTGCATCTACACAGCAGCGTTCCTTGGGCATAACGGCCATTACTCTGAAATAACAATGGGAGCGTCTACACAGCAATTCCATTATTCCGATTTCTGTAACGCTCCATCCAGACCAGTGGTCTGAGGAGCCAGGAGGTTTCCAGGCTGCCGACAGATAAGCCCACAGGCAAAGACAAAGCAAAGTCCCAGCCACTTCCTGCTCAGCCCAGTGGGGTCTCTGTGTGGCCCCCAGACCTTTTGTTTGCCGTTCCCCAGGTGCAGGGGCCCAGATTCAGCAACACTCACAGGCCCCACAGGAGGAGGCTGGTTTGCTGCTTCACCCTACGGCCCAGCAATGAGCCCACAGACTCCCCCTGTGCTCTGGAAGCCAGGTTTGCCGTGTGAATTGTGTGGGGGTAGGTAACATCAGGCCTGGGCACTGGGATTATTTACCAGTTTCCCTGGGGGCCCTGCTGTTTTTACAGCACAAATATCTTTCCCATCACCCCTTAGTCGTCCCTTTCCCAAGCTGAGAAGAAGTTTCATGAACTCCTGGGAGCTGCTGTTCCAAAGAAGAGGCATTTCCCGTGGAAAAGATGGCCAAGCCCAATCCCCTACACAGAGCCCCAGAAAATACCAATGGACACTGGGCTCTTGCAAAGCTCCCTCTCGGGCAGCGCTACGGAATGGATCCGGCTGGCCATCGGGCTGACTAACCCATCAACAGACGAGTCCCCGTGAGACTTCTCAGCCCAAGTGCAGAGACTGTGGAGTCTCCCACTCCCAGCCCAGTGGCAGAGGGGCAGCGTCCTGAGGAAGCGGGTCCTCAGGCAGCAGAGACCTTTGAAGGGAACGGAGACGTAAGGTCAGAAGGAAGGGGAACAAGTCACCTCTTCCCAGGTGAGATGTGGTGGGAAACTACCAGATCCGGTGCAAGCCAAGCTCCAAGGGCTGGTTCCTGCCTGGTGGCTCCTTGCAGGGCCTGGCTTGAGAAGTGCCAAGGAGCCATGTGTGGCCAGGAGAAAGGGGGCAGAAGGAACATGGATGCAGGAGCAGGGTGGGGGAGCAGGAACAAGGGAGGGTGGCAAAGCAAGCTGGGGGTGCTGGGTGGGAAGAAAGTGAGGGGAATGGGGTGGCTGGGGTCTGGGCATGAGGCGGGACATTAAGTAGTTTTGTGTCCCCGTGCGGTAAAAGCACCAGCCACACTGCCCCGAAGGTGCACAGCTGCAGTAGTGGCACTTCCAGGGTGGGCTCTGGACTGAGTGGCCGCAGTGACCTGGTCCCAGGTAAGTGACTGCTGAGAAGTCTCAGCCCCAGCCCTGCATCTTCCTATCTCAGCCTAACCTGTTTACCTCTCCCACATGCTCCTGAAGGCCAGCACACAGGCCACCCAGCCCTGCACCAGGGGGCAGGCCCTGAAACTGCCTTGTGGGCACCCAGAGGAACAGCAATAAGAGCAGACCCTGTGTTTCTGCCTGGCTTTGAACCAGAAACACATGTAACAGTCTCTTCTGCTGCTGCACTTAAGCTTGGGCAAATATTCGGTTGCTAACCCTTCGGCCAACAGAGATTGCTGCAGGGCAAAGGAATTCTCTGTTGTCAATTTTGTGCCCTCAGGAAGGGACCAAACTGAAGGAGGCCGGGCCCCCACCTGGGGACTCCAACCTAAACCCTGAGGCCAAGGGGTTTACAAGCCAGAGAATCAAAGTTTGCTCCATTTCTCCCTCCCACAACCCTGCAGAACCTCAAAGGCAACTCCACAGTCCCAGCGGCTGGGGGAGATGTGCATGTCAGAGCCTCTGCCCACTGAGCTGTCGCCTTCTGTGCCCAGGGAGCCAGACACCACCAGGGTGGGAAGGCAGGAGGGAAATGGGGAATGGCCGAACTTTGCGAGGGAATGGTGTTATCTGGGACCATACATAGAATGCTTTACAAATGGGCTTGAGTAGGGCACCATGGCTTGGCAGGCTGAACACTTGTGTAATCAACAGTGTATCCTGGGTTCAATTTCTGGAGTTGCCTTCTTGCAGCCTTTGCTCACATTTTCCAACACCCTTCTGGGGCACGGAAGAGGCCTCTCCGGTCACCCATGGAACTGCGGGTTCAGGAAAAGGCTGATTGGAGAGGAGTGTTGGAAAGAAGGAAACCCCAGATGTGAAGCAACTGACTCCCACATACCCTGACTCTCCATGGCTGCAGGAGCTGCAGAGGTTGCACCCTCAGGCTCTCTGAGCACGGACACCCCCAGGGAATCACAAGGGCACGTGGTGCTGACTCTCCTGGCCCAGCAATTGCAGTCAGAGCCCTGCCTTGCCAGTACCAGTCACAGCAGCCTCTGCACCTGCTCCAGGCTTGTGGTTTCCTTCTTCCAAACACCCCTCCCCAATCAGCCTTTTCCTGAACCAGCAGTTCCATGGGTGTCCAGGGGAGGCCTCTTCTGTGTCCCAGAAGGACATAGGAAAATGCCAGCACATGCTGCAATAAACCATCATTGGGACTTGAACCCCAGATCTCCTGTTTATGAGGCAAACACTTGAGCCAGCAAAGCCATGGTGCTTTCCTCCAAAACCTCTTTACAATGGTTCTTTATATTTCCAGACAACACCTTTGACTCCTAAAGTGCAGCCATTCCCCAATTCTCTCCTGCCTTCCCGCCCTGGTGGGGTCTGGCCCCCTGGGCACAGAAAGCTACAGCTCCGTGGGCAGGGAGCTTTGGCCTCCTTGATGCTGTTGCAGGAAGGGCTGTTCAGCAGGGACAGGGTTCACCTGTCGAGGAAGGGAAGAGTATTTGGATGCAGACTGGTGAGGAGGCTTTCAAGTAGGTGTGAGGGGGTCAGGTGCCCAAAGCCCCCAGGTAGGTGAACAACATGGAAAGCCGGGAGATGGGTTAGAAATGGGAGCAAGCAGGGGCTGTAACAGCAGAGCTAAAGGAGGGATGCGGGACCACTGGGAAGTAAACTCTAAACTGCTCCCTGTGAGGCAAAAGGGACACCCCCAGCACTGTGGAAACCAGCCCACTGCCTTATGGAAGAGGGAAGGAAGCACTTAGCTCCTGGCTGGCTCTGCCTGTGGAAAAGAGAAAGCAGCAAACATCTGTTACTGGAGAATGTGGGTATCGATCCCACTGTCTCTCACATGCAAAGCAAGCGCTCTACCACACAAGCTAACTCCCCTCCCTGTGAAAAGTTTTCCTGCCCCACCCCTCTTGTTCCAGAGCCCACAACGTCCCTTCTGATAAACCCTCATATAAAACTCAGCAAATTTCCAGAGAAGTTGCGGTTCCCTTTGCAAGACTCTGCACAGCTCAGTTCCAATCAGCCGGTCTTCCCTAGAGCCCGGAACATCGACCACGGCAGCGTCGCTCTTACGCCCAGTGTAGACACGGCCTGAGAGTGTCACAAACCAGCCCCAGACACATTCCTGGCTAGGACCAGTCACAGTCTGGGCTCAGTGAGGGTCCGTCCTACCTGAGACGTGTGTGACACAAAAGCCTCCTGTTCCCTGCCCAGTTCCCAACACTGGCTGCAGACCCAGCGATATTTGGTGCCTTGGCTGCTGTCCCTGCTGGCAGGGAGCTGTCCCACACCCGCAGTTCATCTGCCTCTCGGAGAGACAGCAGCTCTGTGAGGGGGAGAAGCTGGAGAATTTCCCTGCATGTGTAAAAACCATCACTGCCGGCCCGGGCTGGACCAGTGCGCTGGCATCCCTCATGTCTGGAGCATCCCGCCAGGGAAAAACTGAAACCACATCAGGAGATGAGGGGTCAGGGCCCCCCCCAGCAGGAGCTATAGGGAATGGAGTACCTCTACTTCTCCCCAGCAGGAAATACTGGACCAGGGGTCCATCCACCCCTCCCCAGGAGGAGCTATGGGGTCAGGGGACCCTCCCTCCCAGCAGGAGCCAATGGGCGCCATGGGGGCTTTCACACACATAGGTGCGCACGCCCTCAATATTGGTGCCCAGGACAAAACTCACCCCACTCCTGGAATGGGAACAGTGACTAGCAGTGAGGCCCCTCCCTGGCAGCACCGTGTCAGACGGTTTCTTCTCGGCCTGGTGCCTCCTGAATGCTGGGAGCAGCTGCCTGGTCCGAGGGGCTGTAGTTCCCTGGAGAGAGGGGCTGGGGCCGGTGGCTGCAGGAAAACCCTTCTGCTGTGTCTGTGGCTGAGCGGCAAAAAGGAAGATACAAGATCCCTGGGAGGGTCTTTGCCGGATGAACGTGTCTGAGGAAAGAAGCCGGAAGCGCAACAGACACACAAAAGGGGACGAGGGACAGTTTGAGTCACACACACGGCAGGTGTCACAGCTCAGCCAGGGACCTTATCCACTCAGAGAGCTTCACAGCTTCTCCACCCCCCAACCCCACCAGGCAAACTGCCCCATGGGCCTCGCCTGCACCATGCTCAGGGCCTGGGGATTTTCTGTCCATTTGCCAGACCAAATAACTAGCCCCCCCCCCCCCCCCCCCCCCGCTCTGGAGTCTCTGCCTCTCATGGGCCTTCTCATCCTCAGGCTCCACTTTGTCTCCAGACAGACCCTGCTCTGCTACAGCCACCTCCCTCTGGCTGTCACTCCTGGGCCTTCTAGGGCAAAATGGACCCTTTCATTCTCACCTTGGATACCTCAGCTTTTAGCACTCAGATCTGCACCTAACACCAGCAGTTGTTAGTGAGGGGTCTGAACAGTTTCTGTAGAGAGGGAGAGAACCACCACTGTTGGTGGCTCTGGGGGAGCTCTGCAATGTGTCCCTGGCTCCCAAGGCAGCAAGTGCAGAATCCCCCTTGATGGGCGCAAGAGGCTTGGACCAGCCTGGTCTGAATCGTGCTGGACGGCCCCACTGTTGGAGTGTCAGAGCCAGACACTAGAGTTACAGGCACGTCTCTTGCACCCAGAGAGGTCCTATCACAAGCTCCCTGTCACTCCCATCATGCAACAGGGGCAGGTCCAGCCTGTTCTGTAAAAGCTGCTCTGGAAATCAGATGAAAGTCACTGTGGGGGGATTTGAACCCACAGCTTTTGAATGATTGGTCTGACTCACACCAAGCACCACTGCTCAGACAGCCAACATGCTTTCTATTATACCACAGAGCCCCAAAGTTCAGCTCCTCATCCTCTCCCTCTGCTTTGCAACAGGGCAATTGCTGGGGTAGAAGAAAGGGAAAAGCTGAGCCAGAGGAACACACGCTTCCCCCCCACACACACTCAGACCCCCTGCCATACCCAGAGTCTCAGCTGTGGCTTAACCCTGGTTCCAGAGAGAAGAGGCCAATGCAAACAACCCCATGGCAGCGAGGGAGTCAGCACGTCAGTGGGTGGGGCAGGGAGCTGGGGGCAGATCTTGGCTCTAACTCACTGGGTGACCTTGGCCTGTTCAGTGAATCTCTCCCTGGCTCTATGGCCGTGTCTGTACAGCAGGGACAGCAACACTCACAGCCCCACAGGAGGGCCCCTGGCCTAGCAATGTGGCCCCCTGAGCAGCCTCTGATGTTCCCTGCTTGAGCCCCAGAACCAGTCCTGAGTGAGGGGGGCAGGGAGAGCAGCTCACACATTCCAAGGGGCTGGCCAGGGGCAGGACATGAGCCTGCAAGGCAGCAGTGGGTGGGTGGAGCTGGGGGCAGACCTGAGCTCTAACTCACTAGGGGTGTGTCCCATAGCTCAGAATAAGCGATGCAATTGTGTAGCTTATTTTGAGTCAATTTTGAAATACAGGCAGTCCCCGGGTTACGTACAAGATAGGGACTGTAAGTTTGTTCTTAAGTTGAATCTGTATGTAAGTCGGAACTGGTGTCAGCAGCTGCTGAAACTGATCAGTTTCAATCGCGGCTGAATCTGGACGCCAGTTCTGACTTACATACAGATTCAACTTAAGAAACCCAGGCGTCCCCAAGTCAGCTGCTGCTGAAACTGATCAGCGGCTGATTCCAGGAAGCCTGGGGCAGAGCAGGGAGACGGGGAGCAAAGCCGCGGAGCACGCCCGCAGGGGGACAGCCCAGGTGCGCCGCGGCTGTCCCACTGCGGGTGTGCTCCGAGGCTTTGCTCCCCATCTCCCTGGTCTGCTGGTCGGGAGACGGGGAGCAAAGCCGCGGAGCACGCCCGCAGGGGGACAGCTCAAGCGCGCCCGGGCTGTCCCGCTGCGGGTGTGCTCCGCGGCTTTGCTCCTCTCCCCCTGGTCTGCTGGGGGGGTCCAGCAAAGCCCCTGGCTAAGCTTATTCCAAAATACATGTGCAGTGTAGACATAGCCAGAGAGTCCTGAGAGATGAAGCAGCTGGAGGGAAGCCAGGAGAGCAGAGGCCAGTCTGAGACCTGAGTATCCCAGGTGTCTATGCCAGCTCCATGGTATAAGGAACAGCACTCATAACTCTGAGTCTTGCCATCTGAGTTCAAGCCTCAGTGGGGCCTGGGGTGGTTGCTGGGAGGTCTTCATGCTCCATGCTTTTTGGCTTCCTTGTCCTGAGGTTCACTAAGGGCCTCGGATTCTGGCCATCCAGCATTCACTCTAAAGAGGCCGTAATATGTGAGGGGGAATTTTCACTGATCCCTTCTCCTCTGAGCTGGAATCCCAGCTTCCCCAGCTTCCCCTGGAAGGGGCCAGCCCAGCAGGGACTAAAAGCCACTGCTCCAGGTGAGGTTTGAACTCACAACCTCAGCATGTCTCCTACAAGTACTGCCATATAAGTACTGTGCACTGATCCATTGCGCCACTGGAGCGCTTGGGTTAAGTATAAAAGCAGCAAAGGGAGAGGCAGGGAAGTAGCTGCAAGATGTTCTGCATGGCTCAGGGATCCGGACCAAGAGCTGTCCTTGGGTTTTTAGCTGTAAAGCATTGCTGTTTGGCTAAGACTGAGTGATGCCTGCGTCTCAGAGAGGACGAAAAGCAGAAAGAGGGAGACCTTGGCTGCAGGATCCACTTGTGCCCATTTTCTGGGGTTAAAGTAGAACCTTGCTAGGAAAAATTGCTGCTCTTGCCCCACATTGCATTGGCTGGGAATTAAAGCCAGGACAATTGAGTGGAAAGCAGCTATGTTCACCACTACACCACCAATGCAAGCAGCGGTACCTTGTGGGAAAATTAGGGAGTGATTACTGGCTGCTCTGCATTGCCCGGGGATCCGGCCCAAGAGCTGTCCTCATGTTTTTTGCCGTAAAGCGTTGCTTCTCAGCCATTTGGCTAAGCCTGAGCATTTCCTGCCTCTCAGAGAACCATGTCACAGGCACAAGCCCCCTCTGGCCTTTCAGGGACACAGCCCAGAAACAAGCAAAGAGCAGAAATTGCCGGGCACTGTCATGGTCTGGGCCACAGATAAAGTCCCTCTTGGAGCTGTGGTCGAAGGAGGAGTCTCTGCAGGCCCTGCAGTGCAGGTGGTGGAATGTGGACATTTATGGCCCAGTGGCTGATGGCCATATGTGCGAGGTACCATCTGCTCCTGCAGACAGTGCTGCCAGGGGATAAGTTCCCAACACTGGGCTGAACCATACAACCACTGTCGGGTGTAACTCAGTGGTAGTGTTTGAGTGCCGATTGTAGAGGTCCTTGGTCCAATGTCAAGTGCCCCCTTAAAAAGTTGATTATCCTAAGTGAAACGTTTGCACCTCCAGGTGTGTCAGTCATGGATTTCTATTGAACAGGGATTCTTAAAATGTCAGCAAACCCCTCGTGTGTTCTTGTGCCAATGCACATAAACCAGGCAGACGGGTCCCTCAACTGAAACCAGTTCAAACCTGCTGGGTGTCTGGTTTCTATTTCCATCAGTTGAGCAAGGCTGAGATCTGAATGCCCATTGCCTGTTCTGTACAGAAGAACAAGAACCACGTCCAGCTGGAGAGGAATTGCTGTGATCAATCTTCTGGAACTTGATTCAGCCACTCAAAGTAAGACTCACTAAATCAAACCCAGAGGGCACCCCACCAGCATCCTGCTCTTTGCTCCCTTTGGCTTTCCACTGTGGGGACATGGCCAAGCTCAACTGAAGGAAGCCAACTCCAGTTACATATTGAGGGATGGTAGGAAAAGCAGACACATTGGTCAGGCACCACTGGCTTCATGCACACTCGGCCTCACCTACAGCTGGGAGGCAGTTTGCAGTGAGCTGAAAAGAAACTGGCCGACAGAACCAAGGCTCAGGATATTTCTGGGTCCAGATGTGCAAACAGGTGGCAGTCAAGCTTGTTGCCCTTGTTAGGGGTGTGACCAAAACACAGGCCTCAGTGTGAGCAGGATTGGAGCCTGCACAGGAAAACACTTTCATATTTCTAAGCCAGCTCTTTAACTACTTGGCCACCATTACAAAAACCTTCTCCTGTATTTATATGTGAACAAAAAAATTGTTACTTGCTCTTTGGCCAACTCAGATTGCTACAGGGCAAAGGAATTCTCTCTTAATTCTGTGCCCTCAGGAAGGGACCAACCTAAAGGAGGCCGGGCCCCCACCTGGGGTCTCCAACCCAAACTGTGAGACCTAAGGGCTTACAAGCCAGGCGATTAGTGATTAGGGCTTTTCCCTCCCCCCAGCAATGCTAAATCTCAAGTCCAACTCCACAGCCCCAGCGGCTGGGGGAGATGTGCATGTCAGAGCCTCTGCCCACTGAGCTGTAGCCTTCTGTGCCCAGGGAGCCAGACACCACCAGGGCTGGAGGGAAATGGGGATTGGCTGCACTTTGGGAGTCAAAGGTGTTGTCTGGGACCATAGAATTGAACACTTTTAGGAACTGATCTGTAGAGGGTACCATGGCTTAGCTGGCTAAAGCATCTGACTTGTAAATAAGAAATCTTGGGTTCAGCTCCTAGTGGTGCCTTGCTGTGGCTTTTGCTCACATTTTCCAAGGTCCTCCTGGGACACAGAAGAGGCCTCCCCTGGCCACCCATGGAACTGCTGGTTCAGGAAAGGCTGATTGGGGAGGCTTGTTAGGGAGAAGGAAACCAGAAACCTGGAGCGGGTGCAGAGGTGACTGGCACTGGCCAGGCAGGGCTCTGACTCCCATTGTAAGTCCCTGGGTACCACACACTGGCCAGTGAGTCCTGCTCCATGGTGGTCCCAGTGCTCTGGCTGTGAGAGAGGCGCCTCTAACTCCCTGCTGGGAGCTTGGGCCCTGCGCTGCCTGGTGGGGGAGGGGACAAACACAGGCCGGTTGACAGGGGCTCTGACACTCCAGCATCGGGGCCGTCCATCCCGTCAGGCGGATTCAGACCAGGCCGGTCGGAGCCTCTCGCGCTCCCCAAGGGGGATTCTGCACTTGCTGCCTTGGGAGCCAGGGTCACATTGCAGAGCTCCCCCAGGGCCACCAGCCCAGCCCCAGCCGCTCTCCCTGCCCTTGGAATGTGGCGGAATTTTATCCTTCCCCTTCAGTGACAACTGCCCATTCCCCACCAGCCCCAGATCCTGTGGGACCAGCTCCCTTCCCCACTAGCAGTGAGCACCAGTGCGGCTCCCTGCGGAGGCTGCGGCTGTGGGAACAGGCCCCTGGCTTTGGGAGGGAGACGAGATGTCAAGGTGTTGAGTTTCGCCCATGGCTAGTGTGGGGTGACCCACATTCTGGGGGCAACTGGAGGTGCCTCCTGAGAGCTGGTTTTCAGAGGGTTGTGATCAGCCCTTCCTGTGTTTCTGGCTCCTTCCAAGGGCTTGAATCTGGCACCTAAAATTGAGGAATGTGCATTTGGAAGAGGGAATTTCTGTCTCTTTATTATTTTTAGTGTGCCCCTGTGGCCTAATGGACAAAGCATTGGCTTCTTAATCCAAGGATTGTGGGTTCAGGCTCTCTCTGGGTTGACAGTTGTGATGTTTTTGAGTAGATGTAGAGTATCTTTGGCTTCCTCTTTGCCATGTTATCTGTGAGATGTTTCAACACTGAGCAAGTGTCCCCAGGAATTGCCCTCTCCCCCCCAGACAGGAATCCTCAGCAGCAGACAGTGACACTGGTGTTAGGCGCAGACAGGAGGAGAGTGTTTCCTAAAAGCTGAGGTGTGCACAGTGAGGTCACTTGCAGAGATGCAGTTGCTGGTGTCTCTGTTTGCGCCTTGGCACCTGTTACCCATCAGTGCCCGCCACGTCTCACCCCCCTGCCAGCACCCAGACAGAAGGCCAGTGCACATGGAGCCAGCGACCGTAGCGAGGGAGGCGGCTGCAGCACAATTCCAGGCATGGGGCACATTGAACAATTCTTTGAAATATTTTTAAAACAAAAAATATGAAAAACTTTAGGCTCCATCTACACTGCAGGCTTCTTGCCCAAGAACTGTTTTGGGCAAAAGTTTTTGTGCAAGAGGACGTCCACACGGCTGTGTGCTTTAGCCCAAAAACAAGGCGCGATAGCTCAGTTTTTGAATGTTAGTTTGCTAAACCCAGGGTTATGAGCTCAATCCTTGAGGTAACCATTTAGGGATCTGGGGCAAATCTGTCAAGGATGGTTCTTGGAGCTTCTGTGAGCACAAGAACAGAACTAGCTGACCTCTCAAGGCTCCTTCCAGCTCTATGAGGTGGTTTATCTCCTTATAAAGAGCATGCATAGACACTCTCTTGTGCAAGAAAGCTCTAATGGCTGTTTTAGCCATCTTTTCCAATGGTTTACTGCACATTTTCTTGTGCAAGAATGCACATGCAGGGTAAACACTTGGCTAGTTTTTGCACAAGAACGGCCATTCTTGTGAAAAAAGCCCACAGCAGAGACCATAGACATGCAGTGTGAAAAACCTCACAACAACAAGCCCACCCCAGCAGGTCCTATTGAGATTTGAACTCTAATTGCAGAATCCAAAGTCAGGAGAGCTGCCCCTTACACCATGGGACCAACATGACACAATATGTGGGGGTACCTGGGATACTCAGTTTTCTGGCTGGCCTCTGCACTTTTGGTTTCCCTCCTGCTGCTTCATCTCTCTGGCTACATCTACACGGCTCATTTATTTGGGAATAAGCTGGTCTTGAATAGTGATTACAAAATAGCTTATTTCGAACTAGCACGTCTACACTGCAGGGAAACCTCACAATAGTCTGAGGCAGGCTCCCCAGTGTGGATGAGCTACCTCGATTTAGAGCCCTGGGCAGAATAACTCAGACTGGCCCCGGGGAGAGGCTAGTTCAAACTAGCAGCAGTGGCGCATCTACACAGACCTTATTTTGAAACAGCTAATTTGGAACAGGTGTTATTCTTCGTAGAATGAGGTTTGCAGAAGTCGGAATAAGCCGTCTGTTACTTCAGAATTATTTCAAAATAACGGAATTGCTGTGTAGACTCTTGCATTGTTATTGTGGAATAACGGCCATTGTTCTAAAAGAACTTTTGTGTGTGGACAGAACCGGTGCAGCCCAAGAAATGTGATTGGCAGCTCCTGCCCACAATCCTTTTGTCAATTGAAGTGCAGGGCTCTGAAGACATAGACCCAAGATAACGAGCTTGGTTGCTTTCTGCTAAGGCCAGGCTGGAGGGAAAAGATTCCCTCCTTCAATCCAGAGTTGAACCAGCCACCTAAGGATTACTTGCCAAACACACACTACAGTCCTCTGCTCTGCCAGCTGAGCTATTGAAGGTGCCTGTGCAGTGTTACTTTTTCCAGGTTGTCCCTTCTGCAAGTCCCAGGACAACTTTTCCTCCAAGTAGAATGCATTGCTGATGAGGGGCAGAGGCGCACAGGGGCTGTCACAGGTACTTCACATGCAGACAGACCCCTTGAGTGAAACCTGAGCTAGATCCATCCATGTCACAGCAAAAGGAAGAAAGTTGGGTTCTTCTCATGTGTCTTCTTTGTTCCAGAGTCTCTAGGGGTGCGGCACCGAAACCTTTTGTGCTGGCCGTAATGTTTTTCCTTTATTTAACATGAAGTTTGATCAACTAACATGAGACAGTTCAAACGCTTAATCATTTAATGATTTAAGTTAAAATTTTCTCCCCAGCTGCAGCCCTAGCAAAATGGCTGGGGTGTGATTATGTCATTAGTGGCAAGTGTCCATTAGTAACCAAGAGTCCATGGAAAGGTTTGGGGCGGGCAGGGGCTCAGCAAAGGGGTGGGGTTTTGGGGAAGGGACGGGATAGATCCTGGCTTGCCCTGACATTTAAAAGGTGCCCTTGGGGGCACGTGGCCCCCTGAGCAGCCTCTGATGTTCCCTGTGTGAGCCCCAGAACCAGCCCTGAGTGACAGGGGAAGAGGGGGAGCAGCTCACACATGCCAAGGGGCTGGCCAGGGGCAGGACATGAGCCTGCAAGGCAGCAGTGACATCACAAGGAACTTTTGCAGCTCCTCAGCTCATTGGCTGGGAGGCAGTGACCTCACAGAGGGTCCACGGCAACAGCCAGGTGGGACAGGCTGCAGGGCTGGGGCATCTCAGAGACCCCCATGGCCTGGCTGCCTGGAATCTCCTTTGTGAGGTTTCCCCTTGAGGGCAGAAGGGATTGAGGGTCCCAACTGGGAGTGTCTCTGTGGAAATTTCCCCTTTCCCCAGGCTGCAGTGGGAGGGGCTGGCACTGAACTGAAGAGAGAGCTGGGAGAAGCAAGAGGAAGGGCTGCAAACACCCGATGAGGATGGGATTCGAACCCATGCGTGCAGAGCACAATGGATTAGCAGTCCATCGCCTTAACCACTCGGCCACCTCATCTGAGCTGCTGGAATTTGTTACCAATTACCCAAAGCCAGGACTGCCAGGAACCTTTGTGCCACTCGCTGGCTGGCCAGGGACACCCAGGGTAGGAAGGTTTTGGCTTTTCACAATGTTCCCTGGGCTGTTGTACAAAGCTCAGTGCTGGTAACAAACCCAAACACCCCCTGGCTACATCTACCCTGCAGGCTTCTTACACAAGAACTGTTTTGTTCAAGAGTTCCTGTGCAAAATGTCTTGTGCAAGAGCACGTCCACACTGTCATGTGCTTTTGGACAAGAATGTCTATGGCAGTGTGCACACTCTCTTGTGCTGGAAAACTCTGATGGCCATTTTAGCCATAGGGATTTCTTGCACAAAAAAACCCTGTTGCCCATTTATACTACCTTTTTGTGCAAGAGTTCTTGCACAAGAGGGTTTATTCCTCATGGGGAGAGGAATAACTCTTGCCCAAGAAGCCCTTTTCCTTCATTTTGCTGTAAATTTACTTGCACAAGAACGCACGCGCAGTGTAGATGCTCCTCAAGTTTATGCACAAGAACGGCCATTCTTGAGCAAGAAGCCTGCAGTGTAGATGTAGCCCCTGGGTGCCCAGAGAGGGGCTGTCTAGTCACAGTCTGGCTCGGCGCATGCTCTGCAATGGGAAGATGTCCACGGAGCAGACAGATGGCAGCAGCACAGGGCTCTGGTGGGCCCAGCATCCAGAGGAGCGTTTCCGATATGAGTGTTTACTGACAGTGTCCGTCTCTGGTCTGATTTCACAGTGTGATGAGACACTGGCACCCACAGCAGCATGGGTGGGGTGGCTGGAGGGAGTGGCTGGTGAGCAGCCGGTGGGAGCAGCGGCAAGTGGCCAAGGGAGAGGGTGAGCCTCATTTGCATATCTAATGAGCCACCATTGTTGTGGAAGAGTCTCTTGCGCCAGAAGGTGCAGGGGACAATCAGCGGGCGGAGGGTTATTTTTTCTCCCCCCTGGGCTGATGTGGCTAGAACTGAGGAGAAGAAAATCCTCTTCCCTTCTCCTCAGAAGATAGAAATTGCAGTTGGTTCTCTCTCTGGTTCTACTAAAGCTGGACCCCAGGACTAGACTTTTTCTTTCTAAAGCCCTGATGAAAAATGAGAGACAATTGCTCACAGGCTGAGAAAGTGAGTCAAGGAAGGGCACCGCCCAGCATGGGGCTTGAACCCATGACCCTGAAATTAAGAGTCTCACGTGTTACCAACCGAGCTAGACAGGGGCTGTGTGAAATGTTTCCTACTATCCCATCTCAGGGTAACAGGAGCCAAGTGTTCTCCACTGCCTGACTCAAGGCTCTTTCTTGCCCCTAATGTGGGGTTCTGGTCTGTGGAGAGGTTTGAACTCGAACCCCACTCCCGACACACCCACTTCTTTCCCCACAAGGAACGGACCCATTTCCATCTCTCCAGGGACAGGAGAAGGGCTCTGGCCCGTTCTCTGCAAAATGCTCAGCCTGTTTCATTTTCTGCAGGAACGAGTGGGATCCATGCACCCTGTTCCCCAGTGAGAGGTATGTGTCCTCTCCCCCCTTTCCACAGACACAGCAGGCCAGGGGGCTATGAGCCTCCAGAGGCCCCTTCCTACTTGGCCTCCCACAAAGCTGGGGTGAAAAGCTGCTAGACCCCAGCCCTCCTGGGCCAGGCCATGGCAGAGGTAGCAGGATTCACTCCCATCTTCTCCTGCCCGTGCCCTGGTACTGAGGGGCCGGCCCCTTTCCTACTGCCCCAACTCTTATTCCCACAATGCACTTTGTGCAGGGGCCCTTGGTCTTTCTGCCAAGGTGCGTGGCTGGGAGCCAGGACTCAGGACCCTTCCCCCAATCCCCCCTCTGACCCGCTCACACCGTCTGGCTGCCTCCAGCACTGGCTGAGCTCAGGGGTCAGGTGGGTGACCTGCCCTGCAGCTGTGATGGCATCAGGCCCTTCCCGCCGGCCTGCTCCGTCTGGAGATGAAGCTCCAGTGGCCTCAGACACCCAGCAAGAGGAACAAAACTCTCTTCATTGAACCTCACGGCATGGAAGCCAAAGCACCTGAACTTTGTAACAACCACCTGAGTCTCAGTAGGTCCCACTGAGATTTGAACTCAGATTGCAGGATTCAGAGTCCTGAGTGCTGCCCTTACACCATAGGACCTGTGGTGGGAAAGTGCAGTGGGCACCTCTGACTCTCAGCTCTCAGGCTGGCCTCTGCTCTCCTGGCTTCCCTCCAGCTGCTTCATCTCCCAGGATTCCCTGTAAGAAATGTGTCACTTTCACCCCTGGGAGCAGCTCAGCCATGCAAAGGGGCTGCCTGGGGCAGGACATTAGCCCCGGAGGGCAGGGGTGGGTGTGGCAGTGACATCACAAGGGCCTTTTGCAGCCCCTCAGCTTATTGGCTAATGGAGGTTGGGAGGTGATGACCTCACAGAGAGTCCATGACAGTGGCCAGGAGGGACAGGCTGCAGGGCAGGGGCCATCTCAGAGCCCCTCCCCCCCCATGGCTTTGCTGCAGGGAGTCTCCTTGAGAGTTGCCCTTGAGGCCTTTTCGGAGCCTTCTCCTTTCCCACGACTAACTGACCTAGATGACAGATGTCCCTGTGGAGAAGGTAAGAGCCTCCAAGAAGGCCTCTGTAAATGTAGCTGGGGAATTAGCTCAAGTGGTAGAGTGCTTACTTAGCATGTGAGAGCCAGTGGGATCGATGCCCACATTCTCCAACTGTGGCTCAGCTCTTATACCTTGTTTTCACTGTCAGGGGCTCAGTGGCCCCCTCCCTCTTCCTACCTGCTCTCCCAAAAGAGACAGACCTGGCTCCCCTTTCTTTGCCACCAGCAATTGCCATGCTGCAAAGCAGAGAGTGGAGATATCAGGCTCTGTGGTGCAATGGAAAGCATGTTGGACTTTTAAGCTGCAACAAAATTCAGGACTGTGTAGCACTTTAAAGACTAACAAGATGGTTTATTAGATGATGAGCTTTCGTGGGCCAGACCCACTTCCTCAGATCAAATAGTGGAAGAAAATTGTCACAACCATATATACCAAAGGATACAATTAAAAAAACCGAACACATATGAAAAGGACAAATCAAATTTCAGAACAGAACGGGGATGCGGGGGGGAAGGTAAATGTCTGTGAGCTAATGATATTAGAGGTGATAATTGGGGAAGCTCTCTTTGTAATGGGTAAGATAACTAGAGTCTTTGTTACGACCCCGCCGTAAAGTGTCGAATTTTAGCATGAATAACAGTTCAGAGGATTCCCTTTAAAGTGCAGTTTTAAAAGGCTTTTGAAGCAGGATGCAGGTAATTAAGTCATTGAGATAATGTCCTATCTGAGTTAAAATGGCAAGAAACTGGTTTTTTTCTGTATTTTGTTTCAGCTACCCTAGACTAACATGGCTACTTTTCTATCACTATTTTAAGCTGCAGTGATTCATGTGAGCCCAGCTAGGCATTCAAAGTTTGTGGGTTCAAGTCCCACGAGTGTCACTTTAGCTGCTTTCTCATTTCCAGGGTGCAGCTTTTACAGAACAGGCAATCCTTAGGGTGAAACTGGGGTGGGCTTGAGTCCAGACAGTTCCCAGCAGACCCCAGTGAGGATGGAGGGAAGGGCTGTTTCTTGCGGTTGGGGATGGGAGTTGCTGTGAAAGGCTTCAGGTGCCATTAGATCGTTTTATCCCTCCCTGTCTCCTACCAGTGCTGAGCAACACTCAGGCTATGTCTGCCCTACACTGCTCTTCTGGGAAAAGCTACGCAAATTTCAAAACCCAATTTGTGCAGCTTTTTCTTCTGCTTTTTTTGGGGGGGGAAGAGGCTTTTCCGACATTTGGCCTGTTACACTGGACAAGTCACACAAGGGAGGCAGCAGGCAGAGCCAGCCCAATGTACCAGCCTCCCAGGGCAGGGGAGGCCAAGGCACAAGCAGCTGCCTGGCCTAATTTATCTGGCTTCCCCAGGTTGGCACCCAAGGGCATTATCAACTGACATTACCCCCCCTCTGTCACATGAGCATTGGGCTCATCAACAGGCTGGTCAGCAGCAGCTGCAGTTACCTGGGCACCGCAATAAAAGAAGACGCTGTGTTTCTGCCTGGCTTTGAACCAGGGACCTTTTGCGTGTTAGGCAAACATGATAACCACTACACCACAGAAACTCCTTTCAGGGGGGGATGGAACTTGTCTGACTGTTCTGTTCCTGGCTCTTTCTAACACCCTGCTCTGCAGGGGAGGGGGATGCACCTTGTGAACACTCCACCTCTTGTTCTCAGGGAAGCGCCTAATTTCCTCACCAGCCCCTTGAGATTTGTAGCTCAAAGCTGGAGCTGCTGTGGAAAGAGGTGAAGCTACAGAAGCTGACGGGGGAAAATCAGCAGGCGGAGGGTTATTTTTTCTCCTCCCTGGGCTGATGTGGCTAGAACTGAGGAGAAGAAAATCCTCTTCCCTTCTCCTCAGAAGATGGAAATTGCAGTTGGTTCTCTCTTTGGTTCTACTAAAGCTGGACCCCAGGATTAGACCTTTTCTTTCTAAAACCCTGGTGAAAACTGAGAGCCAATTGCTCACAGGCTGAGAATGTGAGCTAAGGAAGGGCAGCACCCAGCATGGGGCTTGAACCCATAACCCTGAGATTAAGAGTCTCATGCTCTACCAACTGAGCTAGCCAGGTTGTGTGGGAAAAATTTCCTAATATCCCATCTCAGGGTAACAGGAGGCAAGTGTTCTCCACTGCCTGACTCAAGGCTCGCTCTTGCCCCTAATGTGGGGTTCTGGTCTGTGGAGAGGTTTGAACTCGAACCCCACTCCCGACACACCCACTTCTTTCCCCACAAGGAATGGACCCATTTCCATCTCTCCAGGGACAGGAGAAGGGTTCTGGCCTGTTTTCTGCAAAATGCTCCGCCTGTTTCATTTTCTGCAGGAACGAGTGGGATCCATGCGCCCTGTTCCCCAGTGAGAGGTATGTGTCCTCTTCCCCCCTTTCCACAGACACAGCAGCCAGGGGGCTATGAGCCTCCAGAGGCCCCTTCCTACTTGGCTTCCCACAAAGCTGGGGTGAAAAGCTGCTAGACCCCAGCCCTCCTGGGGCAGGCCATGGCAGAGGTAGCAGGATTCACTCCCATCTTCTCCTGCCTGTGCCCTGGTGCTGAGGGGCCAGCCCCTTTCCTGCTGCCCCAACTCTTATTCCCACAATGCATTTTGTGCAGGGGCCATTGGTCCTTCTGCCAAGGTGCGTGACTGGGAGCCAGGACTCAGGACCCTTCCTAAAATATACAAATCCCCCGCCTCCCCTGGGGGCCAGGTGAGTGACTTGCCCTGCATATGTGACAGCATCGGACCCCTCCCACCCATCTGCTCAGTGTGCAGACCAAGCCCAAGGGGAGCACCTGGGTTGTGTTTTACACAAAAGCCTCTTGTTCCCTGCCCAGTTCGCAACATTGGCTGCTGATGCTAACTTCCATGGGGGTGTAGCTCAGTGATAGAGTCTTTGACTGCAGATCAACTGGTCCTTGTCTCAACTCCAAGTGCCCCCTTGGAAAAAATTCCTTCTAGCGTAAACATTTTCCTTTCCAGTTCCATCACACTCTGGCTTTACATTGCTTGAGGTTCTTGACATTAATAAGAACCCTTAATGCAGAGCTACTCAACTTTGGGATCCCTGGCAGCCATAATCAATAGCATTTAACCAGGATGGACAGGGCAGGTGTCCCTAGCCGGTGTATTCCAGAAGCTGGGAATGGGCGACGGGAGGGATCATTTAATAACTGTCTGTGTGAGGATTCCCTCGGGACAATGACATTGGCTGCTGTTGTGAGACAGGATCCTGGCCTAGTTGGACAACTGGCATGGCCCAGTCTGGCTGCTTTGATGTTCTGTTTGGTTTCTGTTCTTGTCCCCTCTGGGCAAGGGAGAAGGGACCCCTCATCCTGTGAAAGGCTAGTGCAGGTGAGCAAAGAGGCATGTGTCATGTGTCCCTGGTGGTCTAGTGACTAGGATACAAAACTCTTGCTGGTCTGATTCCCACTCAGGGAAACCAGCCTGATGTTTCCCATGGCCACTGCCTAGTCATTTTTCTCACCTCATTGTCACATGTTACAGCAGCTGTGACCCAAGAGGCTAACTCAGGGCCCCTTTCCCCCCTCTCCCTCACTGCTAAAAAAGGGTCTAATGGCACCAGCAGCCTTTCAGAACAGCCCCCAGCCCTTCCCTCCCTCTTGGTTGGGCACTGTCTGGACGCAGGCTTTGGAGAGGACAGGGCAGCACCAGGGGCAGAGTCCTTTTTTCTGCAGTAGTTCAAACCCAGCCCTTTGGTTCAAACTAACGTTACTCCTCATTTTTTGCCCTCTGTGCCTCCCCTCCCCCAAACACACCCCAACACGCCCCCTTTCCTGTCCCTCTCCCCCTCCCCTTGCTGGTAACACAAACAGGACTTTTCCCTGTTGAAAGAACAAACTCTCTGGTTTTTATGTGGGGAATGTAGAACTGGGGAGGGGCTGGGGAAAGACCCTGGGAGGGGGAGGAGACTGGGAGGAAGGGCTAAGGCTGGCACCTTCCTCTGATGGTCCCACTGCCTCCTGTCAGGGTCCTCAGCAGCACTGGGGGTGGCTCCAGGGGGAGAAGCTGGTTCAGGGGAACTTGAGCTGCTGGGCCACTGAAGCAGGCCCCCAGCAGCAGCCTCTGTGCAGGGCTCACACGCTCCAGGCCTCCTGGTCATATTGAGTCTCCCCATGTGGCTTGGGCTCCAGAGCCTGCCCCCCACCTGGTGCCTTGAGGTAGCCACTGCAGCAGCAGGAATTTGGGCATCAGTTCCCCTGCTTTTGGGGACAGGAAGCCAGGCCAAGGCCCTTTTAGCCCCTGGGGCTGTACAGGCTGGAGCCTCCCCCTACCAGATCTCTGCCCTGCTTCCTGCAAAGCTCTCAGCCTTTTGCTTCTTTCTGCTTCCCTGTCCATAGCAGGCAACTAAAGGAAGGGAAGTCACCAAACCAAACCAAACACCCCAGTGGCTAGCACCCATGACCTTGGCGTTATTAGCACTATGCTCTAGCCAACTGAGCTAGCTGGCCTACAAAGGAGTATATCACCAGTGGCCCTTTCAAGAAAGGCACCTCCGGCAGCTGAAGGGACGTCTCTGCAGCTGCCAATGGCTCTTCTCTGACAGGGCCACTAGTGACTCACTGTGACGTGGGCTGGCTAGTCCAGCTGGTTTGAAGGTTGGTCAAGGGGGCTGGCGGCCGGCAGACCCAGGGCAAAGAGGCAGCCGGAATCTCTTGCTGCCAGCACCTTGCCTCCCAGCTTCTTCCCTGCCAGCAGCAGCCGCAGCCCCTTTTGGCCCCTGGGTCAGCCCAGAAAGGGAGGCAGGAAAGGGGCCTCAGATTCCAGGGTTCCGAGTTGTGAGCGCTGCCCTTGATACCATGGGACCTGAACCAACCACCCCTCACTCAACTGGGCCAAACTGGTGCCCCAGTTCATGCCCACTGGGACCTGCTTTACTTGGTTTCCTTCCTCCCAGAGCCCCCTACTTCTCCTGGGATGCGAGGAGCATCACTGGGATACTCTCTCATATCCCAGCACAGGGCCATCTCTCCAGTGACAGGAGACGGGGCTGGTTTCAGGATTTCTTTTAGCGCAGCAGCAAGCAAGAGGAGATGGAGGAAAATCAACCCCGTTTGCAAGCTTTGTGTGACAGGAGGGGTGTGAGCTGGGGAGCCCACCCATTCAGAAGGGGCATTTGGGTGCACCCAGGGGCAGCAAGAATTCAGGCCCTTAGGCAAGTGCATTGGGGACAATGTGTGAGCCGTCCAATAAGCATTTTCTGCTCCCACTGGGGAAGGCAGCTGGGCAGGACCGGCCTGCAGCCCACGTCCCTTTCAGCCCAAGGTGCAGGAGGTAACAGAGAGGGGAGGAAAGTCCAAGGGCAGAGCCTCCTCCCAGCAGTCTGGCCCTGCACAGAGTCTGTGCATGATGGAGCCTCTCCCAGCAGGGCGATGGCCTGTTCTCTGCAAAGTGCTCAGCTGTTTCATTCAGCTGGTTCAGGTCCCATGGTATCAAGGGCAGCGCTCAGGACTCGGAACACTGGAATCTGAGGCCCCTTTCCTGCCACCCTTCCAGGGGTGACCCAGTGGCCAAAAGGGGCTGCGGCTGCTGCTGGCAGGGAAGAAGCTGGGAGGCAAGGTGCTGGCAGCAAGAGATTCCTGCTGCCTCTTTGCCCTGGGTCTGCCGGCCACCAGCCACCTTGACCAACCTTCAAACCAGCTGGACTAGCCAGCCCACGTCACAGTGAGTCGCCAGTGGCCCTGTCAGAGAAGAGCCCTTGGCAGGTTCAGAGACGTCCCTGCAGCTGCCTGAGGCGCCTTTCTTGAAAAGGCCACTGGTGACATAGTCCTTTGTAGGCCGGCTAGCTCAGTTGGTTAGAGTGTGGTGCTAATAATGCCAAGGTCATGGGTTCAAGCCCCATGCTGGCCACAGGGGTGTTTGGTTCGGTGGCTTCCCTTCCTTTAGCTGCCTGCTATGGACAGGGAAGCAGAAACAAGCAAAAATGTGAGCTTTGCAGGAAGCAGGGCAGAGAGCTGGGGGGGAGGCTCCAGTCTGCACAGCCCCAGTGGCTGAAAGGGCCTTGGCCTGGCTTCCTGTCCCCAACAACAGGGGAACTGATGCCCAAATTCCTGCTGCTGCAGTGGCAGCATCAAGGCACCAGCTGGGGGGGAAGGGCAGGCTGTGGAGCCCAAGCCACACGGGGAGACTCGATATGACCAGGAGGCCTGGAGCGTATGTGCCCTGCAGTCTTAGCCCTTCCTCGCAGCCTCCTCCCCCTCCCAGGGTCTTTCCCCAGCCCCTCCCCAGTTCTACATTCCTCAACCAGAGAGTTTGTTCTTTCAATAGGGAAAAGTCCTGTTTG
The DNA here is from genome assembly GCF_049634645.1 of Pelodiscus sinensis. NCBI lineage: Eukaryota > Metazoa > Chordata > Testudines > Trionychidae > Pelodiscus > Pelodiscus sinensis. The sequence goes on along the minus strand of NC_134736.1, from coordinate 21,853,369 downwards.
TGTTACCAGCAGGAGGAGGGGGAGAGGAAAGTGGGAAGAGGGTGTGTTGGGGGGAGATTGGTGTGTGCTGGGGGGGGGGGGAGGCACAGAGGGCAAGAAATGACAAGTAACGTTAGTTTGAACCAAGGGGCTTGGTTTGAATTAATGCAGCAGCCCCTGACGCCCTTTCACCTTCAAAACACTGCATGGGTGAGCGTATGCAAATGAAGTGTGCACTATTTAAATCCCTGCTTCATGTGCAACTCTGGAGTGTCTACTTTGCTAGAAATAAGACCCCAGTGTAGACGCACCCACACCAGGGCTCAGCCACAGCAGCGAAGATTTCCACCAAGGACTGGGATTGAACCAGGGGGCCCTTAACACTTCACACTAATGCACCCCCCACTTAGCTACTTCAGCAACTATGGGGGCTCTGACAGCACCGCTTCTCCCTCAGGACTGCTTTACTCCCCAGCCGTGCACAAGAGATGCTGTTGCTGGTGGCCCTGCAGGGCAAGATGAGCTTTGCCTGCTTCCCTCAGCCTGACTCGCTATTTGGCCATTTCCTGCCCCCCGTCCTGTGCTGACCCAGGGGCTGACAGGGGCTGTGGCGGCCAACGGCGGGAAGAAGATGGGTGGTGAGACCCAAGAGGGCCCACCCGCCTCTTTCCTGCTTGGGCCTGGCTCTCAGCACGGGGCAGGCGGGGGCGCCCTGAGAGGCCATGCTGGCCACAGGGGTGTCTGGTTTGGTGACCTGCCTTTGTGTAGCTGCCTGCTATGGACAGGGAAGGAGAAAGAAGCCCTGGGAGGTGAAGCAGCGGGAGGGAAGCAAGGAGCAGAGTGTCAGCTGCCAGCCGAGAGTCACAGGTGCCCTCTGCCTCCTGGGACCGCCCCTCCCTGAGCCGCCAGCCCCCTGTCTCTCACCGTGCGCCCCTTGGGGAGTCCACTCGCTCTGGGCTCCGGGGGCCTCCCGCTCCCACAGGGAATGACACAGCCCTGTGCCCTAGCCCAGAGCCACTCCCAGCCCGTGTGAAACAGGAGGGTTCACTGAGCGTCTGACACAGCACAGGGACCCAGGCAGGCAGCAGGGGCTGCGGGTGGGGAGTGAGGGCACCAGAGGGGGCAGGGAAACAAGTAGCACCAAGACTCTTGCCACCAGGGTCTGGCCACCCGACTCCCTGCCCAGGCTGCTGGGACCCCGACCACTTCAGCTGCCAGGTCAGCCCGGGAGCTAAGGCAGGAATGGGGGGAAGGAGCCAGTCAAACTGCAGGTGGCAGGAAACACCAGTCGCGCCTTCCTGGGCCGGGCACGACGGCATCATGTTAGTGACACAGCTGCCAGACATCCCGGACAGTTAATAACCAGCTAGAGGGGTTTATGGGGAGCTCAGTGTGGGGAGGGAGCCTAAGATGAAATATTAAAGGGTCCCTGGCTCAATCCCAGGCTTTGCCATGTCTCTCGGTGCAGCAGGGCCCTCTCTGGTCCCCTTGCTGTGCTAGTGCCCTGTGACATCCCCTCATCCATCTTAGCCACAGCCCAGCATTGGAAACTCCCGTTCATCTGATTAACCCCCTTCGCTTCCAACCCTCCCTCAGAGTCCTTGCTTCCTTGGCTAAAGTCCCCTCCCTTGTGCGTGTGGCTGGCAGGGGTTACTAGATGGATCCATTTACATGTAGCTTCACTGAAACCCCCCTTGTTGGCCTGCGCCCAGGTCAGTCTGTGTCACTGGCTCAGGATTTCCTCTCCCCATCACGCTACAGAGAAAGCCCTTGTGTGTGAAAGGGCCTCAGGGAGCCCAGAGCAGAGGGAGCTGAGATTCTAGTCCCATTGATCCCCTCGATACACAGTCCCAGCCCCAAGCCACCCCCATCCCCAATCCTGTGCCCTGACTTCTCTACCCTCCCACATCCTCACTCCTGTCCTGAGCCCCCCCCCCCACTCTCACACACTCCCCAAATCCCTGCCCTGAATCACCCACACTCCACATTTTAATTTCTTACAGGTACTGTCCTATCACAACCCCTCCCCCAACTTCCTGCCTTGAGCCTCCTGTCCGGCCCAAGGGGTGGTGCCCAATAGAACAGTCCCTGTAAGAAATGTGTCACTTTCACCCCTGGGAGCAGCTCAGCCATGCAAAGGGGCTGCCTGGGGCAGGACATTAGCCCTGGAGGGCAGGGGTGGGTGTGGCAGTGACATCACAAGGGCCTTTTGCAGCCCCTCAGCTTATTGGCTAAAGGAGGTTGGGAGGTGATGACCTCACAGAGAGTCCATGACAGTGGCCAGGTGGGACAGGCTGCAGGGCAGGGGCCATCTCAGAGCCCCCCCATGGCTTTGCTGCAGGGAGTCTCCTTGAGAGTTGCCCTTGAGGCCTTTTCGGAGCCTTCTCCTTTCCCACGACTAACTGACCTAGAAGGCAGACGTCCCTGTGGAGAAGTGAAGAGCCTCCAAGAAGGGTAGCTCTAACCGTGGCAGGGGAATTAGCTCAAGTGGTAGAGCGCTTGCTTTGCATAAGAGAGGCAGTGGGATCAATGCCCACCTTCTCCAGTGTTGGGGGTAATCCCCAGTTTTCTTTTTACTTTCAAGTAGGAATAAGGGATCTTCCGGAAAAGGGTTTATTTTCTGGAAAATCGCGTCCAGACTGGCGCTTTTCTCCGGCTTAACCCCAAGCCGGAAAAAAGCAGAAGCCATGTAAATGCAAATGCCGCGGGGGATATTTAAATCCTCCACGGATTTGAAATTCTGACTGGTCTCATTAGCATCCCTTTTCCAGAAACGGGTGCCAATGTAGACACAGCCTGGCTGTGTCTAGACTGGCAAGTTTTTCCGCAAAAGCAGTTTTGCGGAAGAACTTGCCAGCTGTCTACACTGGCTACTTGAATTTCTGCAAAAGCACTGACAATCTCATGTAAGATTGTCAGTGCTTTTGTGGAAATGCTATGCTGCTCCCGTTCGGGTAAAAGTCTTTTTCCCAAAAAAATTTTGCACAAAAGGGCCAATGTAGACAACAGAGATTTGTTTTCCGCAAAAATAGCAATCAGGGCTTTTATGTGGAAAAGCACATCTAGATTGGCCACGGACGCTTTTCCGCAAAAAGCACTTTTGCAGAAAAGCATCTTGCCAATCTAGACATGCTTTTCCAAAAATGCTTTTAACGGAAAACTTTTCCATTAAAAGCATCTCCAGAAAATCATGTCATTGTAGAAATAGCCAGTGATTTCAATAAGTTCAGCTCATAATAGAGGAGCCTCAGTGCCAGTGCTCCAGTAGCTTACAGTGAAGTCAACTCTTCAGCTCACAACTAGATACCTAATAGAATCCAAATTAGTTCTGATACTCCATAGTAGAGAGAGAAAGATACAATCAGTGCTGTTTAGGCACTCAGACAAGGACACCACCACCACCAAGTACAAAATCTACCCCCAGCCTCTCAGTCATGGTGGGTGTGTCTATGCAAATTGGATGTATCTATGCAAATGAGATCAGCCCCTGAAGTCTCTTTGCACCACTCGCTACAGTTCACCACCAGATGTCAGAGTAGAGCTTACCCTGACCCTGCTTACACCAGCATCACCCTGTGCTGGGGTGGAGCAAACCCAGGGGCAGGGACGAAAATCGGACTGGGATCCTTCCAGCCAGAGGGTTCCATTCACCCGGCTGCCAGGTGTCTGGTTTTTCACTGGAGGATCCAGTTGCAAAGGGCAAGGGGCAGTGACCGGTTGGCACAAAATGTCCAGGTACCTGCAATAACCATCAGGGGCAGGGATTCCCTCCAGCCTAGGCTGGCACCGGGCAGATGGTCAGGGGAGTCTCATCGTAACCAGGACAGAAATAGGGGCGGAGCATCCCGGAGAAGGTGCCGGTGAAGGTGAAGAGATGGGACCCATCAGTCACATTGTAAAATGAGACCTTGCCTGCCTCGTAGTCCAGGAAAATCCCCACCCGGCTGGGCCTGGCGCTCACGGGGAGGGGGGTCCAAGGGGAGGTAGAGACTGTGTATTTATCCCCACTCCTCAGCCACACGGCCCAGTATCCTTGTTTGGTTGTGAGTGTGACCTTCCCCTTCCTGCTCACAGATTCCCTGCAGACACCCAGGTCCCAGTCAGTCTTGTCTCCCACCTCCACCTCCCAGTAACGCCTCCCACCCGTGAACCCCTCGGCGCCCAGCACACAGGGACAAGGGTCAAATCTCTTCGGGGTGTCGGGCAGATCCTGGCGCGTGTCTCCGAGTCTCACATGTTTCCGATCCTCAGACAGGACGAGGTTGGGATGAGCTGTGTCTGGATCCAGAGTCACGTCCACTGGGGAGAGAGTCTCAGAGTCAGGGTCGGGGGCAGGGGCGGGTCCCTGGGGTCAGCAGGAAATTAACCTGCCCCCCGTTAATCGCTATGCGGAGGGGTGTTATTGCCTGAGGGGACTCAGGGCCCCTCTGCAGGTGAGGAGACAAAGAGCAGGAAAAGGGCAGGAGTAGTGGGGGAGGAGTGGCAAGCTGTCAGTGGGGGGAGGGGCAGGGTAATGCTGGGAGAGGAAAGGGGAGGGGCAGATGATGGGGCAGAGGGGGAGGGGTGGAGGGGAGGGAGCCACCATAGGGCAAATGTGGGGCAAGAGGAGCAGGCACAAGGGGACAGAGGGGTGAGGGAAGGGACAGTCCCCTGGGGGGCTGGGTGGAGGGGCAGATGGCAAGGAGGGCAGAGGGAGGGGTGGACACCAGGGGGCAGAGGGTCACAGGTGAACAGACAGAGGGGTGTGGGGAAGGGGAGGCCCAAGGAAGGCAGAGGGGTGACGAGATGTGGGCACCAGTGTGGCAGAGATGGGGTGGGGCCTACACCACAGGACCCAAAGGGGGGCCCAGGTAGGAGACACCAGGCAGGCAGAGGGGCAAAAGGAAGAGCAGGCACCATGGAGGCAGATTCCCAGGAGTGCTGTGAGCAAGACACAAGGGCTGTGTCTAGACTGGCCAGTTTTTCCAGAAAATCAGCCGCTTTTCCGGAAAAACTTGCCAGCTGTCTACACTGGCCACTTGAATTTCCACAAAAGCACTGACGATGTCATGTAAGATAGTCAATGTTCTTGCGTAAATACTGTGCTGCTCCCGTTCGGGCAAAAGTCCTTTTGCGCAAAAGGGCCAGTGTAGACAGCTCAGATTTGTTTTCTGCAAAAAAGCCCTGACTGCGAAAATGGCGATCGGGGCTTTTTTGCGGAAAAGCGCGTCTAGATTGGCTACGGACGCTTTTCTGCAAAAAGTGCTTTTGCGGAAAAGCGTCCTGCCAATCTAGAAGCTCTGTCCCGAAAATGCTTTTAACGGAAAACTTTTCCGTTAAAATCATTTCTGGAAAATCATGCCAGTCTAGATGCAGACAAGGAGTCGTCCCCTGCTCTCCTCTATGCTGATCAGGCCTCAGTTTGACAACGGTGTCAAGTTCTGGGCCCCACATTTCAGGAGAGGCGGAGAAATTGGAGAAGGTCCAGAGAATAGGAATAAGAATGATACAAGGTCGAGAGAACATGAGCTAGGAGGGGAGGCTGGAGGAATTGGGCTTGTTTGGTTTGGAAAGGAGAAGACTGAGAGGGGACATGAGAGCGGTTTTCAAGTATCTAAAAGGGTGTCACAAGGAGGAGGGAGAAAAACTGTTCCCCTTGGCCTCTGAGGACAGGACAAGCAGCAAGGGGCTTAAACTGCAGCAAGGGAGGTTTAGGTTGGACACTAGGAAAAACTTTCTGCCTGTCCGGGTGGTGAGACACTGGAATAAGTTGCCTGGGGGGTTGTGGAGTCTCCATCCCTGGAGATATTGAAGAGCGGGTTGGACACACACCTGGCAGGGATGGTCTGGATGGTGCTTGGTCTTGCCGTGAGGGCCGGGGACTGGACTCAATGACTCTCGAGGTCCCTGCCAGTTCTGTGGTTCTGACGGAGGTGAAGGCAGAGAGGGGCCCCAGGGAGGCAGAGGAGAGGTGACCAGAGGGGCTGGTACCAGGGGCTAGAGGGGGATGAGGAGTTCAGGGTCAGGGGAGAACTAAGGGGAAGGTGGAGGGAGTGTGAGGGGAGAGGGAAAGCAGCAGGGGTGAGGGTGGGGAGGGGAAAGGGGTTTGTGCTGAAGAGAGGGGGGCAGGGCAGAATGAGAAAAGGAAAGACACCAAGGGGCAGAGTGGGGGAGAGACAAATGCCGGGGGACAGGGATGGGGAAGGCACCAGGGCAGATGGGGGTGGTGGTGGCAGGTTTGATCCTCAGTGGGTGGGAAGGGAAGGGTGGGTGCCAGGGGGCTAGAGAGGCACCGGGGAAGGGGTTAAAGGCAGGGGGCAGAGATGGGCATTTGCGCAAGAGGGCTTTTGCTCGAACGGGAGCAGCACAGTATTTCCGCAAGAACACTGACAATCTTACATGAGATCATCAGTGTTTCTGCAGAAATTCAAGTGGCCAGTGTAGACAGCTGGCAAGTTGCCAGTCTAGACGCAGCCAGCTTGTATTGCCAGGGACACGCCTGCCCTGCCTGAGGGCCCAGCCCACAGAGCTGGGCTGCCCGGGATCCGTTCTTCCTGGGGCTAGGCACAAACCACGGAGGTGCAATGTGGAGTCAGGAAATGCTGGGACCTGAGGCCGGCTGCGGCAGCTGGCACCCCAGATGGAAGGCGCAATCGGCGCCCCCGCCTGCAAGGCCATGACGTAATCATGGGGCGCCCTAGGCAACTGCCTTGTTTGCCTAGGCTCACGGGCCACCCCTGATCCTATAGACTACTATTTTCTTTTGCTGGTTTCTCAGGTGCCACAGGAGCACTCGTTTTTTTATTTTTTTTAAGGTACAGACTAACATGGTCCCCTCTGAGACCTCTGGGCCTGGCAGTTTCCAGCCCTGGCACCTCTGGGCCCTGAACATAACTTAGTAAAGTAAAAAATGTGCCCCACTTGGCACCTCTTCCATACTACGTTAAGCACTGGCCGCTCCCAGTGGCTGGGGAGCAGGGGTGGAGCTGCCGGGTGCTGGTGAGAAGAGGGCGGGTGGCCCAGGGTTTGCTAGCCCACAGGCCCAGTTTAAATGTTTAGAATGAATGTTTATGAAACACCAGCCATATTGGACCGAGGGGACCCTGCCAGGAAGCAGTTTCCGGTCCCAGGCCAAGGGTGGATGAGCAGGATTCAGGTGGGAAGCGTCTCCCGGCCTTAGCTCTGGAGTCACAATCTGACTCCATTACACCCCCCAGCCACTCCCCGGGCTCCAGCTTCGCCAGCAGGGTGTGTGAGGCCCCCTGGCTCCCAGCCCCTGCCTCTAGGGTCCCTGCAAAGGGGTGGGCCCAAGGATCTGGGGGTTACTGCTCTGCCAAGGGCCGGGCCATCTCCCAAGCCTGCAGCAATGGCACAGCGCGGAGGGTGGGGGGGGGCTGCAGAGAGCCAGTCTCTCCTGAGAGCGGGAGCTGGAGTCACCGACACCAGAGCAAGGCCAGTTACCTGCGAATTCTCGGGCTCGCCTGAATCCTGGAACAAGCAGAGAGAGAGAGAGAGAGAGAGAGCGAGAGGTGAGAATTCCCACTGCAGAGCTCCCCCCCCCCCCCGCTCCACCCACACAGCGGGAGCAGGGATGTCCGGGCCCCTCCTACCACCGTGGGCTCTGCCCCAGCTCCCCACTGCCTCCGACATCCCTCGGCTGCTCTGTCCCACTCCTCCCGCCTGGGCTTTCTCCTGCGCCAATCTCCTCGCGCCCGCCCAGGCTCTCAACAGGCTCTCAACAGCTGCCATGCCTGGCCCTAGGGCAGCACCCCGGGATCCTCACCTCTCTCCACAGCCAGCGCCCCTGGAAGGGAAGAGAAAAACCCGTCACTGGGGGGGGCAGTGCCCAGGGCTCACGGCCCAGCTCTGCCCCATGCTGCCAGATGTGCCCTGGGAAATCAGGCCCGGGAACCAGTTTCTCAGGTGTTTCTCCCCTCAGCCATGCAGAGAGGCCCCTGGGATTTCACCCGCGCCCGCACAGAGGAGGTGCCCAACTCCTATGGGCTCTAGTGGAAGTTAGGGGCCCAGCTGCTCAGGGGCTTCTAAAAGTCCCGCCAGACACCTGTGTGACTCACCGGGCACCTGCCCAGCTCTGAGCGTCTGGCCCAAGGGGTTCAGACACTGGGCCCAGGCGTGCGGCTGGCATCAGACAGGGAGGCGTCATGAACATCCAGGAAGCTGGGACTCGGGCCCTGAGTCTGTGACAACATCTCCCACAGCAACCAGCTCCCCCTGCCCCTCGGCCTGTGCAGGCTGGGCTGGGGGACCCTCTGCTTGGCAGCAGGAGGGGGCGGCCCCGGGGACTGGGGCAGTGGGAGAGGCATTTTCACTCCTCGCGCCTCCTCTCCACCATCCACATCCTGCTAGGATCCTGCCGTTTTTCACAGAGCACCCCCCAACCCTGGCCTGGGCTCAGGAACCCACCAGCCCCCCAGGAGCAGACCCTGGGATCTCAGGGACCCAGCCGGGCCTTTCCACACCCCTCCCCACACCCCCAGACAGTGAGAGAGGAGCCCCCAGCAGCGCCGCCCCGTACCCAGGAATCCCGTCACGGCCCCCTGGAGACTGTTCTCTCCTGGGAAGTCCCGGATTCTCCGCTCCAGCTCCGGGCACTTGGGCGCCGGATGCGGTGACATCACCTCCTCACCCCTGCAGAGACATGAGGATGTTATTGGCCTCCTGCCTCAGCCCATCAAAGCCAGACAGGGTTGCCAGGTGTCCAGTTTTGAACTGGACAGTCCAGTATTTGAGCTTTTTCTTTGGGAAACAAATTGAGAAAATACCAGACACATCAATGTCTGGTATTTTCTAATTAAGTAAGTTTTCTTATTTTCATGAGTATCAGTACGTAGTTGTGTACTCACACAGCATGAGCGTGCCCACCAGCCAGGCAGTACACAACTACACGGGGGGGGGTGGGAGGAAGAGCGGGGCTGGGACAATGCATGGGACAGGCAGTGCCCCGGGATCTGCGTGCACCCAGGCTAGCCCCACTCCCTGCGACCTGCTTCCAATTAGCTGGTTCCCCCCTCCTCCCTGATTTCTCCTGGTCAGCCCCACTTCCCATGACCCCCTCCTGACCAGCCCTGCTCCCCACCTGCCGGTTCCCCGCCCCCCCCCCCCCAATCTCTCCTGCCAGCCCCGCTCCTCCTGTGGCTGGTTCCCCTCCCCCATCTGAGATCAAGTGTGTCTGGTATTTTTGTCAAAACCATCTGGCAACCCTAAAGTCATTCAGGGGAGCGGGTGGGAGCTGGGCCCCGGGACCAAGTGACCTCGGCTGCCCAGGGAGTTTCCTGCCGGTACAACCTGCTGGGCCCAGCCCTGGGGCCTCTCTCCAGCCAGAGGGAAAACAGCCTGGGCAGCACCCAGTCCGGCTCCCGCACACCCGGCCTGGCCCATGTGCCCCATTGGGGCCTGGCTGGGCTGCTCCCAGGGCTGAGAGGGGCCCGTTCTCCAGGCCCAGCTGCTCCTCAGCTTCTCCGCTCAGCCCCCAGGGGCCTCGTCACTCGCCGGGAGGGGTGGGGGCTCTGGGACGGGGACACTGCCTCCCTAGGGCCTTGCCTGGGACACTCGGCTCTTTCCCCATGGGCCAGGCCAAAGCTTGGCCCTTGGGGTGACCAGCCTCAGCCCTATTAATATTCCCCTGAGACAGCCCGGTCCCATGGAGGCTTCCCCATCCCAGGCTGTGGGGCAGTCTCTTCCCAGGGTGGCTCACACCCGCACAGCAGCAGAGGCCCCAGGGTGGTGGGTATGGAGGGGGCAGGGTTCAGAGGGTGAGACAGGCCCATGGTGGGGGGCTGGAGCTGGATTCACTGCTGGGCTCTGAGCCTGCTCCAAGCATGATGGGGGGTGAGGGGCAGATGGAGCCTGGACCTACCTGCGTACAGTGCTTCTCTCACCCTAGAGGGGAAGGAAACAGAGCAGAGTCAGTGCCCATGGCCCAGCCCAGCCCCTTGCCCCAGAGGAACCACACTGCTCCCCTGCCCCACAGGCTGCTCCCCCAGGTGAGAGACCCACTGAAGGGCTGTGCTAGGGGGAGCCAAGCCCTTTTCACCAGCTGCTTTGTGTGGGAAGGGGGGAGCGGGCAGCTTTTCACCAGCCTTCCCAATGGGCCAAACTCTCTCTCTGCAGCCCTGGGGCCCTGGCCCTGCACCCACCCCAGGCCCTGCTCCCTGCGCTGAGTTACCCTGTGAGCCCCCAGTGACTCAGGGGGTCCCCTCCCTGTGCTGGGCTCTGGGTGCGTCTGACCCCGTCTCACCTGCAGCAATTCCAGCGCCGGCTGCCAACATGTCTTCTCCAGCTCCGAGATCAGGGCGCTGAGCCGGGAAATCTCCTTGCCCAGACGGGCAGCATGTTCCTCCCTCCTCCTCCCAATCTCCTTGTCCAGCTCCCCCAGCCGGGCCAGCAGGAGGCGCTCTCGCTCCGCCAGGAACTGCCGCAGCCGCTCGCACTCCCAGCGTACCAGCTGCCGCTCCACGTCCGTCTGCCTCTGGGGGCGCAGAGCGGGCGGGGCCAGAACACGGGTGAGCGGGGCCGTGGGAAGTGGCAGGGCCTTGTCCGGGCTGCAGGGAGCGTTTCACTCCATGTCTTTGCCCGGCCGGCTGGATCTGTCCCAGGGCTTGTCCCAGGGCAAAAGTGTCACCGAAAATCACCCCAACCCCCGTCACGGCACCAACAGACTGAGGTGCAGCCCGGCCCTTAGGAAATGGGGCCCAAACCAGCCGCTGGCATCCCCGTGGGTCAGCACAGATCTCCCCTCAGCCTGACCTGGCCACAGCTGGGCACATGCAGCACTTTGACAGGCCTCACCCCTGCCCCCCTCCCCCCCCCCCCCGGGAGAGAGGCAGAGCCAGAGGCTGCTCCCAGCCACCCTGGGGTGAACCCACCGACCCCAGTGGGAACTAACACCAGCTTCCCCCAGGAGCCTGACACCCCCTCACATCCCATGCAAAGCAGCTGGGCAGGGCCAGGCACGGCACCTACCAGGAGCCTCTCGCTCTCCTTGGCCCAGTCGGATTCCAGGCCCCGGAGCGCGTCTCTCTCCTCCCGCAGACGCTGCAGGCGGCTCAGGGTTTGCTCCTGTAAACACAGACAGCGGCACTGGGGGCTGCTTGGGGCCACTGGCTCGTGCCCAGTGAGAACAGCACCACGGAGCAGTGAGACTGGGGGAGCAGGTCCCTCCTCTCCAGCCCATGGTAACTCCCCAGCAGCGCTTCTGGGCCTGGCCCAGTTTCATGTGGCTGGGTCGTGTTCCCAGGCAGGCCCCTGGCTCTACCCAGGGCAGGTCAGACACACGCAGGGGGCTCTGTCGCTGCAGAGAAACTGCCCCTGTAACTCCCTGCCCTGCAGAGCCTGGTCCCTACCTTATATTCCTGGGCAGCCTCCTCGATGGGCACTGCCGTGTGTGTGCGGTGCTCCCGGGACTCTCTGCAGATCACGCAGATGGGGGCTTGATCCTCCTGGCAGAAGAGCTTCAGGGCCTCCTGATGCCTCTCGCACCCTGGCTGCCCCTCGGGCGCTGGCCCCACCGGGAGCCGCAGGCGTTTCACCAGATCCACCAGGTTGCCCAGCTGGTAGTTGGGATGCAGGTGTCTCTGCAGGATGGTCTCTCTGCACTGGGGGCAGGAGAAGTTGGGGTCTGACTCTCCCCAGTACTGGCTGAGGCAGGCCCGGCAGAAGTTGTGCCCACACTTGATAGACACCGGGTCTGTGAAATACTCCAGGCAGATGGGACAGGTTACCTCATCCTGGAAGCTCCCGGCCAGGTCCCCAGCAGCCATGGCCCCTCCGCACCCCTGCCCTGCAGGTTAGTTTCGCTTTCTGAGGGTAAGGAAGCAGTGTAGCCTGTTCAAGCTTTTTTTTTTTTTTTTTTTTTTTTTAAAGCAGGTTGCACAACTGAGAGCCAATCACACTCGCCGGACTGAAATGAAGAAAGAAAAAGAAAAAAGAAAAAAACCGCCAGAGAAGTCAGAGCCCCAGAAATGCCCCAGACAAGCACCAAGCTACCTAAGAAAACTCCCAGGCAGTTACAGACACACAGAATCTTGCCTGGTTAAAAGGCTCAGGGGGAGCCGTGTTAGTTTGTAACTAAAGGAAACTTAAAAAACAAGTTTTCATGGGCACCGCCCACTGCTCTGTGTTTGTTGTCTGAGGCAGTGGGTTGTGCCATGGAAGCTCATGATACTCTCCAGATTTTTTGCTAGTCTCTCAGATGCTACAGGGCCAGGTGTTTCTTAAGGCACCCAGAAAGTGGTGCAGCTCTCGTTTATAGGCGTAGGCAGGAACTGAATGACTGTGTTCCTTACAGTAAGCTGGGACTGGGGAGGGACTCTGTGGTGTCTATGCAAATCGCTTGCTCCTGCTGTGCTTAGGTGTGTTAAATCTCCACCGGATGCAATGGGGTTTTGCTCAGTGTCATCAAGGGGCCCTGTGGCCATTGTCAGTTACTGAGAGAAAATCCTCTCAGGTTTGGGGGTTTTCCTCGCAGGTTTAATTGCAGCATCATCCCCTTTCAGGAGAGAAGCTGTTGCCCTGAGTCATGCTCCTCATTAGGGAGGCTAAAGGGTGGAAGGATTAACCCTCCCATTTATCCCTCATGTTTTACAATCAAACTCTGTTCCCCTTTGCACCTAATAAAAGTAACATGCTGCTGAGGCATGTGACTCACCCCGTCATTAATAATTGTCAGAGCCTGGACTCATTTGGGGACCAGTGTCCCCCAGCTACTAAGGCAGGGCTGGCCACCCCCAACAGGCTGTTTTACTGTCCCAGATGAGGTGGAGAATGGCAGTGATAAGGGCCACCACCACCCTAGGAGGCTGGTTTCTGTTTCATTGCCCCATTTCCCAGGGCAGGACCCAGAGTGCTTGCCCCAATCCCTCACGTTCCCCTCCCCTCAAGCCCCACAAGCTTAGGACCAATGATCCCAAGAGGGTGGGTGGCTGCCCCAGGCGAACTGTGTCTGTGCCAGTGACAGGACACAACTGGGTCACTGGGGTCCAGGGCAGAGCCACCCCCCCACTGAGACTCAGCCCCACTCTGCCCCTCCCAGCTGCTCCCCCTCCCCCAACTGCCCTGTAGTCTTCTGGCTCCATCCCCCACCCTGCCCCTGTGACTATGTCCCCCCCCCCCCGGCGCCCTCCTGGGTCAGAAGCTGGGCCAGGCATGGGGGGGGGGGGGATTTGGCTTCCCAGGGATTCGCTCCGTTTTGATCCGACTCCCCCCCCCCGTTCGCCCTTTTCTGTCCGCCCCCCCCCCCTTGCCCGTCCTCAGAGTCGCTCTGTCCCCCGACACGGGCTGTGACCCGCTTTGGGGGCCCCCACGTCAGACCAAGGGCAGCTGCTGCCTGGCCCCAGAGCCCGCACGTCGCCCCATTACTAAAGGCAGAAACCCCCCGGCGGCGGCGGCGGCGGCAGCAGCAGAGGGGGGCGGGGCGGACACAATATCCCCCCGCTCCGCTGCGCTCTCCCGCCCGGGGCTCAGCGCAGGGAAAGGCCCCGTCGGGCCGAACACGCAGCAGCACGGGCCGAGCCCCGCCCCCGGCAGCCCCTCTGGCTCCGCCCCCTCCCCGGCACGTGGGGACCCGCCTCCTTGTTGTGACACGCGGTGCCCGGCCCCGCCCCCAGCAGCTGCTGCAGCTGCCAGGCTTGGGGCGTCCAACCCCGCGGGGCGGGGGCGCGGCCAGGCAGCTCCGGGTCTGAGCGAAGACCCGACGCTGATCCGGGAGCGGAGTCACTGATGCGCTGCGCACGCGCGGTGTGACCCCGCCCACCCCATTCCTCAGCGCCCCGGCCGGGTTTTCAACGCGTCTCCCCCCGCCCGTCGCTCCCGGTCCCTGCCCAGGCCCCGCTGCGATTGGCCCCTGGGCGGAGCCCGCAGCAGCGTCTGACTCTGCGCGCGGGTAGAGGCCGCTGCCGCCACTGCGCATGCGCCGCGCACTGCCCGGGGCGAGTTCTGGGGGAGCCGTTGGAGCCGTTATTCGCCGCGCTGCTGCGGGCGGTGCCGGGACGAGCGCGGGGCGGGGGACTTGGACCCAAATCTCTGGTGGGGGCGGCGGCTCCTTGTCACACGGGGGGGCTGCGCGGTGCGGCTCGTGCTGCTGCGTTGGGGACAAGGGCTCCACCTTCCGCGGGGGGGAAACGCTCCTGCCGGGCGGGGCGCGGGGCCAATGGCCGGGCCCCCCCCGTGTAGCGATGTGAAGGGGCGGGGGCCCCCACAGGGAGCAAATGCTGATGGGGTGTCAATAGACGAGTCAGTGAGCCCCCCCCTTCCGTCAGGCGAGGCAGGGCTCACAGCGAGGGGGTGGTTTGGTGAGGGGGGGAGGGGCAATAACTGTACCTGCAAGGGGGTGGGTTGGTTGGGGGCGGGGGAGAGGTTTAAGGCCAGAGACTTTGCATCTTTTGAGAGGTGCTGCTGCCAATCAGGCGACAAAGCCTTAACGTTTGGAGTCCCAGCGCCTGCTGCCAGGCATTGTGGTCTAACTCGCTAGTGACCTGTTCCCCCCTCGCTCCCTGCCCCTGTGAAGACTCAGATTGGTAGCAAGGGCACAGAAATGCTCATTTTCATGCCATTGTGAAAAGTTAACTCGAGTTACTGAAAACAATGTTTCAATTCAGCAGCGCTGCTGCCCATACTTACATACATCAGTGAATTTTGCCTGGCCTGGCTGTCCCTGCACGGCCACAGATAATGCCGCCGGATTCAAAGTAAGAATAAGAGCCTCCGGAAAAGGGCACTTTTTCCGGAGGATCGGGGCCAGTCTAGACGCTCTTTTCCGGCTTTTTTAAAAGCTGGAAAAAAGCGGCGGACATTTTTATTTAAATGCCGCGGGGGATATTTAAATCCCCCGCGGATTTCCCTACGACGACTAGTGAAATTTACATGCCCCTTCTGGAAAAGGGGCCAGTGTAGACGTAGCCTTGATGTCTTCAGATCAACACTGGGCAATTTTCTAGAAAACACACTATAGGGGAAACAGAGCTTTGTGCCTGGGTAATTGGGCTAAGTGTAATGGCTTGTTCCACAGAGGGGGTCAGACTTGTTCCACAGAGGGGGTCAGACTGCATGACTAAGGATATCTTCTGACCCTATAAATCCATGTATTTTAAGATCTCATCCTGCAAGCACTCAGTACATGTGTTTAATAAGCACCTGAATACTTGTATTAACTTAACTTACTCTCTCTTGTGGAAAAGATTTATAAAGTCTGTCAGATGCAAATCAATGAATGAAGACTAAGCGTTTTAAATACAGCACCCTGATTTTAATGGGTCTCCATGTTGAGGCAGGTGAATGTTTGGCTTATCGGAAACACTGGGTGCTGAGAACTGAATCCCCATTGTTGCAGGCATAGTAATGTTGTAACTCAAGCTAGGTACGGAGAGAAAAGTATATGGATTAGGGATCTAACTGGTGTGCGCTGTTTATGAAATAGATAGACTTAAACTTTTGCCCACAATTGCTGAGTATGTCTGTCACCAGGGACAGAGTCTGGACAGAGTGGGGGTATAGAATGGAATAAAGTCCCTTATGAAATGTCTCCAATTGCTCTTGTCCCCCTGCCATGCTGTAGAACACCCATGTCTGTCTCCAGCTCAGCCCCCGGCCTGCAGAGCCTGGAACAGGAAATGACCGTGGTGGATCCGGTGAGCTTCCAGGAGGTGGCTGTGTATTTCTCTGAGGAGGAATGGGCCCTGCTGGACCCAGGCCAGAGAGCTCTCTACTGGGATGTGATGCAGGAGAATTATGAGGCCGTGAGCTGTTTGGGTAAGGATTCCTGTCCCCTCGGGTATGAGAAGCTGGGTGGGCTTTAGAGCAGCTGGGTTGGGTTTGGTTCAGGGTCTCTCATTGCCCCCACCACTATTGTCAGGAGTATCTCCCCCGTAGTCCTGGCACCTGTGCGAGAGACTGTCCCCTCCACAGCCCCTCCCAGGGGAAGCAGGATCAAGGACATAACAATGGTGCTGCTCTTCTCACAGCCAAGGTCTCCATGTGCTTCTCCACCATCTTGCCTATATAGTGCCTTGGCTGGAGGAGTCAGTGGAAGGACCCAGGCAGGAACAGCACGTACCAGAGTTGTAGGGCTGGGTGCAGCTGTTGTTAGTGCCTGCAGGGTCCCCTTGTGCTGTTGTGCTGGGTCCCTGGAAGGAAGGTGCGCACTGCCCTGGCTGGCCTTGGAAGTTGAAGCTGTTGTGGGCAGCTGGCAGGGCTCCACCAGGCATAGGCAGTTGGGATCAGAAGTATGGAGCCATAGGCAGACATAAGCAACCAGCCAAGGGTTCATTTTGCTATTCACATCACTTCCTCTGCTTCCTTCTGGCCCAAGTAGAACATCTGAGCCAAAGAGCAGGGCAAGCACAGCCCCAGCCAGGAGCTTTGTGGACAGAGCCCTGGGGGAGCTAGAACTCTGCTGGGTCCTTTCTCTCCAAGTCTTAGTGACCTGCCATGTGGGAGCTGCAGTCTGAATCCTGCCTAGGGGCCTCGGTGTCAGATGTGCCAACCTTCCCTAGAGCTCTTGGGTACATATACACTTGCTTCCTCCTTTGAGGGAGGAATGTAAATGTAATCAGACAAAATTGCAAATGAAGCGGGGATTTAAATATCCCACACTTCATCTGCATAATCGCAGACTGCCCGTCCCCGGGCAGGACAGGCCCTGAGGGAGTTGTACCCTAGAGTGTGCAACTGAGTGCTCAGCTCACCTGGGGTATCAGCTAGGCAATTCCCGAGGCAGGGGTAAGCACTTTTCCTGCAAGTAAGTGTGTGCTGGGATCTTGTACCAGCCAGATCCCAGTCCCTGCAAGGTGGGGAAGGATTGTCTCAGGATAGGCGACTGCGATCATGGCTCTGGAATCAGTAATGGCACAGACCTTAATGAACAAGATCAACTCTTGTTTAATTGCATCCTGAGCAGGGTTTCCAGTCTTCAAACCTCATGTGATCTCCTGGGTGGACCAAAGGGGAAAACTGCGGATCCCTGCTCTCCAGGGCAGTGAGGAAGGGGACAACAGCAGTGACACCCATCCAGGTGAATGATCAGCTAAACTGACTCAAATTAATTTGTGTGTCCTCCTAGCAGGTGTCACTTGTGCATTTTAGTCAGTTTTCCCTGATCCTTCAGTCTGTCTTGAACTCCAGTGTGAGGGTTCTGGGTGGAGGGAAGAATTATGGGAAGAAGGGTGAATTCTGCTCATGGTGGTTCAATCTATCCAGCTATTATTTGGGAATATTCCCAATTTCCTGTTTCTGTTTTAGAATTTCCTTTCAGCTCAGCACAGGGAATGACTCCTGTCTGGATTCTCTCTTTGTCCCAGTAGGTGATGGGATGCTGAGTGAGAACCAGGAGAAGAATCTTCAGCAGGAAGGACTTGAGCGAATGTCTGCTTGTGGAATGTTATTGGGTAGATCTGAAGGGCATGATTCTCATAGTCTTGAGCAAGCAGAGACCTGTCAGAGTCAGTGCAGCCCTCACAGGTTGCAGGGAAACCATCCAGGAGTGGGACAGGGTAAATCCAATAACAGAAGCAGAGGTTTAAAAACAAACACAAAAACTGTTCAACAGAAAATCCCTCATCAACAGTTACTCTGTGCTAGCAGTGACACTGCATCTCTTACTACACTTGAAAGAGCCCACACAAGGGAGAAACTCTTCAGCTGCTCTGACTGTGGGATATGCTTCAGTCAAAGCTCACTTCTTCTTCTCCATAAAAGAGTCCATGCTGGAGAGAGACCTTTCATCTGCTCTGGCTGTGGGAAATGCTTCAGTTGGAGGTCACACCTTGTTATCCATAAGAGAACTCACACAGGAGAGAAACCCTTCAGCTGCTTTGATTGTGGGAAAAGCTTCAGTCAGAGTTCACTTCTTTGTATCCATAGGAGAACCCACACAGGGGAGAAACCCTTTATCTGCTCTGACTTGGGAAAAGCTTCAGTTGCAGCTCACATTTTAATAGACATTCGAGAAGCCACAAAGGGGAGAAATCCTTCAGCTGCTCTGACTGGGAAAAGCTTCAGTCGATGCTCACTTCTTATCCATAGAAGGACCTGCACAAGGGAGAAATCCTTCAGTTGCTCTGACTGTCGGAAGTGTTTCAGTTGGAGGAACATTTTTTTAGACATAGAAGAACCCACATGGGGGGAAACCCAAAATCAGAGGGTTTTTTTTCCCTGCGGGTCAGTGGTCCCCAACCAAAAAACGATTCTCTGCTGCTGCCTTAAATAAAGCAAACGTTTAAATCTTTTGTGTTGGACATAATGTTTACTTTATTTAAAATGAAGTTTGACAAAGTAACACAAACAAGTCAAAATGCTTAATCTGTTTTATAATGTAAACTAAACTGATCTCCCCAGCTGCAGCACTAGCAAAAAGGCTCAGCTGTAATTATATAAAAGAGAACTAGATACATTCATGGAAGTTAAGTCCATTCATGTCTATTAGCCAGGATGGGTAAGGAATGGTGTCCCTAGCCAGTCTGTCAGAGGGTGGAGATGGATGGCAGGAGAGAGATTGCTTGATCATTACCTGTTCGGTTCACTTCCTCTAGGAAATCTGACATTGGACCCTGTCAGCAGACAGGGTACTGGGCTGGATGGACCTTTGGTCTGACCTAGTATGGCAATTCTTATGTTGTAATTAATGGTAAGTGTCCATTAGCAACAGGTGATCCATAGGGTGTGCCGTGGAGAGCCGCTCCCCCTCTCCCAGGAGAGTGGCACGGCCCATGGCAGGAGGGTTAAATCTTTGCACACCCCCAGTTCTAGTTTTTCTAAACAACTGTCTCAGCAATCCCTAAGCAGGGCTGTGGTCCGTAGCTCAGTGGAGGTCACTTTATTCTGATCAGTCAGGGTGTGAAAATCCAGACTGAGGGTGAGTTTCAGAATCAGGGCTGCTGTGTGACTAGACAAAGCCCTTTGCCTTTCTCAGCCTTTGTTCTTCCCTCTGTCAGTTTGGTGTAACAATTTCCTGCCTGCACCAAGGCGGGGGCAGCTGGGGTGCTGTGCAGAGCCATGTGAGGATGATATTAGCAGCAGGTGTCTTTTCACCTGGAGTCAATACAGATGCTGGTGTGTGTGTGTGTGTGTAGTAGTAGAGCCCTGTTCTGCCCCCTCTTCCATTGTGCTGCTTCAGGCAGCAACAGGAGCTCTGGGTGTAGAGCCCTGTTCTGCCCCCTCTTCCATTGTGCTGCTTCAGGCAGCAGCAGGAGCTCTGGGTGCAGCGGCTGCACCAGCAGCTGCTCCGGGACTAGGCATAAGTTTAGTGAGGAAGGGGAATTGGGTTAGAATTAAGGGGAGATGCCTGGCTCTGGAGAAGGGGAAAGTGAGGGAATTGGGTGGGAGGTGCATATTGTGTCCCAGATGTGCGTGGCAATAGTAGCAGCAGCAGCGGCATGGCTCTGGTCTGGGACCGGAGCATAAGGTTGAGGGGGGAGGGTGTGCACAATGTGCTGGCTGCTCAGAGCACACGCCTCATCTGGAGGGAGATACGTGTCTGTAGCTGTGGCTCCAGGATCTGAGAATTAGGTTAGGGCGGGGTGGGAGTGTGTGTGCCTGGCTCTAGTCTGGGGGAAGGGAGGAGGATTGTGTTGGGGGGCATTCTAGGCAGCATGTCTCAAGGCCGGCGACTCAGCGCACATGTTCCAATAGCTGGAGGGAGACACATGGCTGTAGTGGCAGCTCTGTGACCCAAGAATTAGATTGGGGAGGGGGATTGGGTTGAGGAGTGTGTGCCTAGCTTTGGGGGGGGGGGGGCTGACTGGGGAAGGGGGGGGGCCTTGGGTTAGAGCAGGGGAGGTGCCTGGGGAAGGGAGGGGAAGAGCAGCCAGCGTGCTTCCTGAGGCCCGGGATCTCCAGGTACTGGCCCCAGCTGTCTCTGTCCCCTCCCCCTCACATGAGTACCCTGCCCCCACCCGCACAGTTGAGGCTACATTAGTGAGGATTGGTTTTTTTTGGAGGGGTTGTTCTTTGGCATCTCAGTTGTGTGGCCCTGACCGACTCTTCTGTGGGTCAGTGACTCCTGACTCAAAAGAGGTTTCCCACCCCTCAAATAAAGACAATGTTGAAAGGTTTTGTGTTTGGCATAATATTTGATTTAAAAATGAAGCCTGGCCACCAAGCCCCCATCTAGCCACAGCATCATAACATTCCTGCAACCTCCCTCCACCCCCAAACCTGAGCCCTTCATACACTGGAACCTCCTGTCATGAGCATCTCACATCCCCAGTGTTCTGCCACAACACTCCTGCATCATCCACTCACTGCAAATCTGTGTCCTGAGCCCCTCATACACCCCAGCCCAAACTCCTGCACCCTCATAGCCTCAGCCCTAACCCTCCACCTGACCCTCACACTCTCCAGCCTGGAGGCCCTCCCTGAGCCAGTATCCTCTTCTCTGCTTCCTCCTGCATCCAAATTCCCTCTCAGAGCTTGCACCCCTCACACCTTCCCAGGGCTTTTTTTGTGATGGTATAGCCCAGGATGGTGTACCAGCACCTATTTCAACAACTCCTCCCAGCTACATGGTTCTTCACGCTCTATCCGCTGCTGTTTTGGCTCTTCATCTCTAACAGGTTGGCCACCCTGCTATAGGCCTTCCAATAGGGCTATAGTAAAACCATATTGTTACAGACCTTTCCAGGCCAAAGGCAGCAGGACCACCAAGCAAGAGAAAGCACAGTAAATGCAACTGTGAAGTGACTCACACCCTCAATCTTCTGATCCAAATTCAGACACCTTATCCTTTAGGCCATGCAGTTTTGCCTTGCTTGCCAATGGACTACTTCCTGGCTACGTCTACACTGGCATGATTTTCCGAAAATGCTTTTAACGGAAAACTTTTCCATTAAAAGCATTTTCAGAAAAGCACGTCTAGATTGGCAGGATGCTTTTCCGCAAAAGCACTTTTTGTGGAAAATTGTCTGTGGCCAATCTAGACGCGCTTTTCCGCAAAAAAGCCCCGATCGCCATTTTCGCGATCGGGGCTTTTTTTGCAGAAAACACTACTGTGCTGTCTACACTGGCCCTTTTGCGCAAAAGTCTTTCGGAAAAAGACTTTTGCCCAAACAGGAGCAGCATAGAATTTCCAGAAAATCACTGATGATCTTACATGAGATCGTCAGTGCTTTTCTGGAAATTCAAGTGGCCAGTGTAGACAGCTGGCAAGTTTTTCCGCAAGACCAGGGGATTTTGCGGAAAAACTTGCCAGTCTAGACACAGCGCTATGTGTAAGCAGGGAAAAGTCTAGGTAGTCCATCAAGTTTTATTATTTTTCTTGTTTGGGGGGTTTAGAAATCGTGTCTGAGCTGGTGAATTATTATTTTTTGTAACTCAGGATTGCAGCCCAGGGATTTTTCTTCAGTCTATGTTACTTCACGGCTATCTACCACCTAGGCAATGTCTATACTTCACTTCTGTTCCGCAAAAGCTTATGGAAATGAAGTGCTGATTAGCAAATTGCCGTACTTAATCTGCCTAATTAATTAGGATCCATTTTTGTGCAAGAGGCTTTTGCGCAAAAAGGAGCTGTGTAAACTGGGGCTTTTTCTGCCTCCTGCTTCCCCTGACTCCAGCCTAGCCCTGGGCTACTTCCCTGCTAGCCCCATGGGACAAGGGGAAAAGCAGAGGGCCATTTAAGAGTTTGGTTGGGGACAGCGACTTGTGCATGCTATGATGTGGGAGGAAAGAGTGTCACATGGCTTTCTGCTAAAGCTGGTATTTAAAAAACAAAACAAAAAATAAACAAGCAGCTGGGATGGGGCAGCTGGAGGGAGCCAGGAGAGCAGAGGCAGCCTGAGAGCTGAGAGTCACAAGTGCCCTTCACAAGTGCCCACCACAGTGCCACCAGTAGGTCCCATGGCATAAGGAGCAGTACTCAGGTCTTTAAAGTCTGTAAGCTGAGTTCAAGTCTCAAGGGGACCTACCTGGGCTGGTTACTGCAAAACCCTCCTACTCCATGTGCTTTGGATTCCTTGCCCTCAGGCTGCTGAAAAAATAATCTTGTACCTGCTGCTGGGTGTCTAATGCCCACTGGTGTCTTGTCTGGCTGGCTCAGTGGAAGGCTGGGCTGTGCTGTGGCCATGGAACCTGCCAGCTTGTGGAACCTGCTGAGGCTGTGTGTGTTGCTGCTCCCCCCTGATGTCACATCTGGTTCTAGCAGCTGCCAGGCTCTGCCTATTGCCCCCCTACACTAAAGGGAGGGAGTCTCAGGACCAGGCCTCAAAGAATGTGGGTTCCCTGATTCTGAGAAAGATGAAGAAACCTGTTTTACCCCCTGCACTGGCTCTAGGCTGAGGGAAATCGACTCAACACACCTTGGTTGTGGAGCTATTGCCTTGGGCGTAGGAACTGTCTGGGGCAGCACAAGTGAGAGGCTCGACCAAGGTTCACTCACTGTTTTTTGTGGACCTGCCCCTCCTGCACTGCTAGAGATTCTGGAAGAAAGAAGACACATGAGAAGAACCCAACTTTCTTCCTTTTGCTGTGACATGGGTGGATCTAGCTCAGGTTTGACTCGGGTCCTTCTGCATGTGAAGTACCTGTGACAACCCCTGTGCTGCTGGGTGCCTCAGCCCCGACCTGGGATGCCACCCACTTCAGGGAGCACATGCCCTGACACTTGTAGAAGGGCCAACCTGGACAAACCAGCCTTTATTGTGCACCTTTTGCTAGCTCAGTGAGCAGTGTGGTAGACTGTCGTGTGTGCTTAGCAAGTGATCCGTAGGTTGCTGGTTCAATTCTGGCTCAAAGGAGAGATTTTATTTCCCTCCAGCCTTAGCAAAAGGTGAGCAAGGTAGTCGCCTTGGGTTCATATCTTTAGAGCTCTGCACTGCAATTGACAAAAAGATTGGCAGCTAGTTCCCACAATCACATTTCTTGGGCTGCACAGGCCTTGAGACCCCGCCAGGTTTAGAAGGCTGGAAGGAAATGGGGAATGGCTGCACTTTGGAATTCAAAGGTGTTATCTGGGACCCTACATTAGAACAGTTTCAGAGACACTCTTCCTTTTTTGGGAGAGGCTTTGTCAACATTTGGCCCATCTACATGGGCCCAAATGTGGGAAAAGCCTCTTTTGGATGGGATAGCTGAGTGGTTTGAGCATTGACCTGTTAAATCCAGGGTTGCGAGGAGGCCATTTAGGGATCTGGGGCAAATCTTTCAGGGATGGTACTTGGTTCTCCTGTGAAGGCAGGGGACGGGTCTTGATGACCTTTCAAGGTCCCTTCCAGTTAGAATCATAGAATCATAGAATAATAGGACTGGAAGGGACCTCAAGAGGTCATCGAGTCCAGCCCCCCGCCCTCAAGGCAGGACCAAGCTCCACCTACACCATCCCTGACAGATGTCTATCTAACCTGTAGGAGTTCTAGGAGATAGGTATGAGGACTACAGGGCTTCCAAAAGAACACACCCACTTTTTTGGAAACTGATACGAAAAAGGGGACCTGTTCCCTGGATGCAGCAGAGTTTTTCAGGGATACAAGAGGTATCCCAGAAAAAGTCTGTATTGTAGACCTAGCCAAAAAGGGCATCATGGCTTAGCTGGCCAAAGCACTTGCCTTGTAAGCAGGAGATCCTGGATTCAACTCCCAATGGTGCCTTGTTGCAGCCTTTGCTCACATTTTCCTAGGTCCTTCTGGGACACAGAAGAGGCCTCCCCTGGCCACCCATGGAACTGCTGGTTCAGGAAAAGGCTGATTGGGAGGAGCATTGGGAAGAAGGAAACCACAAGCCTTGAGCAGGTGCAGAAGCTGCTGTGACTGGCACTGGCAAGGCAGGGCTCTGGCTGCAGTTGCTGGGACAGGAGAACCAGTGCCACACACCCTTTTGATTCCCTGGGGTGCAACCTCTGCAGCTCCTGCAACTATGGAGAGTGACTCTCCTCCCCCTGCCTTGGGATGGGCAATGGCAACATGTGAAGCAGCTGGGAGAAAAGTCCCAGAGAGCAGCCCCATTGCTAAGCTGACCAAGGCACCTGCCAAGTATGGGGAAGGTGAGGGAGGCAGCCCCCAGTGGTGCCTGGCCAATGTCTCTGCTCTTCCCACCATCCCTCAGTACATAGCTGGAGTTGGCTTCCTTCAGTCGAGCTTGGCGTTCTCCCTACAGTGGGAAACCAAAGGGAGAAAAGAGCAGAAGTGCTGGAATCTGGTGAGGGTGCCCTTTGAGTTTGATTTCGTGAGTCTTAGTTGGACTTGCTAAATCAAACTCCGTCAGATTATGCCCATTCCTCCCCAGCTGGACGTGGGTTTTGTTCTTCTGCACAGCCCCAGCCCATGGAGACCAAGGACCTGCCAATGGGCATTCAGATCCCACCCTTGTTGAACGGATGGAAACAGAAACCAGACACACAGCGGGTCTGAGCTGGTTCCAGCTGAGGGCCGGGTTTGCCTGGTTTATGTGCATTGGCACAGGAAGGCATTAAGGCAGGGCTACTCAACACATGGCCTGTGAGCCACATGCAGCCTATGGCCCATTTTTATGCATCCCGCCATGCCTTGAGCTGCTTCCTCGGCTGCCTGCCTGCCTCATTACTGTGGGTTCTAGCAGTAGCACCTCCCCAAGCTACTGGCCAGCAGGCAGGAGGGCAGGAAGAGGTGGCAGCAGAGCATGCCTGCTACATCAGCCACAGCAAGAGCACCTCTCCATGCGCTGCACAGTGCTGCACTGAGCCAGATCGCAATGGCACGTGCACAGGTGTTGCCGGGTGGCAAGAGGCAGCGTGGGAACCAGGCAGTAAGGCGGGGTGAGAGAGGTCCGGGTAGGGTTACTGTACATCCAGTTTTTCCTGCACGTCCTTGTTTTCACATGTTAAATCGCCATCTGGATAGATTTTTTTAAATGGCAAAACATATCTGGGATTTTTTGCCTTGCAAAGGGAATTGGGGAGGGGGCGATGGCAGGTGCCTTCAATGGAAGGTTTGGAGCTGCAGGCTGGAACCATTCACAGCCACTCTGCATATGGGCCCCAGCACCTGGAGGGAAAAGCACCTGGCTCCGGTGAGATCCAGGGTGTTACCCTCTGCCCTGCTAGATTTATGCCTCTGCTGAAGGGAAAGGGCATTGTGTTAGAGCAGGGTAACTGGGGGAAGGGGGGTGCCTGGCTCCAGGGAAGGGTTAGAGCCAGGAACCAGGTGTTCAAACTTCTGACGTCTTTCCTTCCTGTGGGTGGGCAGTGTGTCTGTTGGTTAGATTTGGAGGCTCCAGTCTTTGCTCTGTGAGGTCTGTGGGAGCTGGTGTTTGGTGGGGCAGGCGGGGAAAGGAAGGGATTCTGGGAAGCAGGATTCCTGGGTTTCTTTTCTAGCTATGCCACTTCTCCCCCCAAAGCCTTTTCCTTCACATTGATTGTACTTATATTTCCATAAATATTGTATTGGCAGTTTTTGTTTGAATTATTAAAATTGTGAAGCCAAAACAAAAAAGTAGTCAAGATAATGGTCTTCTGCTGAGATGTGTTTTAGTAGTTAAATTCCTGGACTGCCATTGCTCATTAAAAGTGCTGTCATGGGTGGGATTTGGGAAAATATTGCATTTTATTAACATCAGCAGAACTGACTTAAATGGGGCCTGCAAGTTGTGAAGTCTTGCCTTAATCTTTGTATTCATGTCCATTACTATGAAAGAAGCTATTTGCAAAGTTGAGTAGCTCTGCATTAAGGGTTCTTATTAATGTAAAGGATCTCAAGCAATGTAAAGCCAGAGTGTGATGGAACTGGAAAGGAAAATGTTTCCCCTAGAAGGAAATTTTTCCAAGGGGATACTGGAAGTTGAACTAAGGGCCATTTGGTTTGCAACCAACCACTCTACCTCTGAGCTATACCACACAAACATATGTAGCTGCAGCCAGTGTTGGGAAGTGGGGTAGGGAACAAGTGGCTTTTGTAGCATGCACATCTCAGGGGATGTGTATATTTGGGGAAGGGTCCTGATTCTTGCGCAAGAGGGCCAGTGTAGACAGCTATGTTAATTTCTTGCACAAGAAAGCCCGATGGCTAAAATGGTCATCGGAGCTTCCTTGCGCAAGAGAGCATCTGCACTGACACGGATGCTTTTGCGCAAAAGCAAATCTTCTGCAAAAGAGTTTTTGCGTGAGAACGCTCCAGTGTAGCCATAGCCTTTCTGTTTGTAGGAAAACTCTGCCCCTACTGCCTTTCTCTAACTCGTTTGGAGACTACACAGACTCCTTCTCTGTGCTTCTAGTTGAGTCCACAGGGTCTGGTGTCCACTTCAGGGGGTAGGTAAATGTGGATAAATCCCTGTAATATTATCACTCTCATATAACTTTGAATTAAGATCTTCTCCTTTTAGATATATCTTTAAGTGTTCTTATAGAATCTCTGTAACATTTCTCCTATAACTTTGTATTAAGAGAAACTTCCTTTTTATATAGATAGACCTTGTAAGAAAAAAAGTCTTTTGAACTCTCCCCCTTCCTTGATTGCCCTGTTGAAATGAATGAGGTGTGAATGGAGAATGAAAGGGGGGCACCTCCAGCAGCAGTTGCCAGGGTGGAGAGGGTCTGGGAGCCAGACCCAAGACAATACCTGTAAAGTGAGCTCATTAAGACAACTGGACATACAGATGCCTTGGGAGTCCAGCAGCAAGTGCCTGCCCTTGGAAGAACTCTCTTTGAAGCAGCATTAGGAAAGGCGAGGAGATGACTAACTGGCTGCATGAAAGGGATAAATAGGAGACATCTTGCAGAGGGACCCCGGGTTTTCATCTTGTCAACATGGGAGCATTGATCCGGATCTGCAGAAGCCTGCCTCCACCCCTCCCCCATCTAACTCACCTGGCTAGTGCAGTTAGGGGGAGTAACTTTTGGTAACAAGAAGACGGAGTGTGCTTGTGTGTGTGAGAGAGTGTATGAGTGTGATGTATCATATGCATATGATAAATATTGATTGACCTATGTATGGTCAATATATGTGGCGTGTTGCCTTATCCCCCTGAAAAAGATCCTGGGTGGTTCTTTTAAGCCCAACATGGAAGTGACTCTGCCCTCCCCTCCTCTCTCCCCCTCCAGCCTCCTCTCCCCAACCCTGCTCCTGCGGATGGGTGGGGGCTATGAGTTCCAGTGCTGCTGCCCTGCTGCCCTCAGGTTCTGCATCCTGGAGCGCTTGCAGGAGCTGAGCCAGCCCTGGGAGAGCAGCCCGGCCAGGGCCCAAGACTCCCAGCCCGAGGGGGCCCAAAGGAGCTAGGGCAGAGCCTGGCAGGGGCAGCAGGAGCCATGAGTGGGGAGGGAGGGTCCCAGCTGTGGCCAGACCCAGGGGCAATGCAGTGAGGGTGGGAGGTTTCCGCTCTCCATGGGCAGATGCCTCAGACATGAGATGGTTTAGGAGGCATCTTGCCCAAAAGGTAACTCGGCCCCGTTTGTATAAGCACTGGACCTGAGCCATGTGTGGCCCCCAGGTACTGATGGGCCCTGCCCTGCTGCTGTCCTACCCCAGGGCCAGTGAGCCCCTATCTCCCCTTCCTCCCCCCTCCCCTCCCCAGGCTCCTGTCCTAGCTGCACAGAGAAAATTGCTCTGTATCTTGGAGAGAGTCAGAGACACGTGGGGGCCTGGGGCTCTGTCCTGAGTGAAGAGAAGGTGAAAGGGGAGCCAGGCACCTTCCCATCTGCCTCTGGGCTCAGTGTCTCGGGGCTGGTAGGTCCTCTGGGCTTCCTCTGAGCTTGGTGCCTTTGTGTGCCCTGGAGTGAGCAGCCAAAGGACCACTCAGCCTTGGGCCTGGAGAGAGCTCCCCCCATTCCCACCACTTGCCACACCCAAAACAGTCAGGGTGTCTTCCCCCTGCACACGCACACACACTCAGACGTGGCAGCTCCGTCACGTTCATTCAGCCTGATCCGCCTGAGCGCACCCACATGAACCAGAAGAGCCAGGTTCAGTTCCACTCCCTTGTTTGCAGATATGTTCTGCCTGAATAGCCGATGGCCTTTTCCCTCCTGCACATTGGCGGCAGCTGCGGGGGGAGTTGGGAACAGCCATTGAGACCAGGAGCCGCTTACGGCCCATCCTCATGGCAGCCGGTTCCTGCAACTTGGCCTCTCCATGCACAGTTCTAGTGTCCAGGTAGCAATGTTGCTGAGTTGTCTCTGCCATAAAGACAGCCCCTGTTAGTGCGGGACACAGCACCCGAGCTCTGGCGCAGGGGCCGGGGGAAAGCAGGGGAAAATGGCCTCTCTGCTGATCCCAAAACAGGCTTGGAAAGTAAAACCAGCCTGCAACATGAGCAGTGGGAAAAGCAATGGTTCAGGCTGCCCGACAGCCCTACTCATTGTCTGACTGTGGAGGTACGGACACGCCACATGCCACAAACCAGGAAACTGCATGTTCCTTCACATACCTGCTTAGAGACACCTGACTGCAAACCACCAGCCTTGGGCATGTCTGGCTCACTGCCCAGAGAACCGGTCTGGGTGGTTTGCAAGGTCTTGTATGGCAGTAGGGTGACCGTATTGCCTTGTGCTTGATACCGGACACCTGGTAAAATTATTCATATTCAAGCCAGTTCAACAGCAAACAATTTTTGCAGAACAAATGTCCAAAACAGCCTCCAATTGACTTAACCCTTATTAAAAAGCAATAAATGGATTTATTTTTATTTTCCTGCTTATCTTTAAGGCTTTAGCGTTCACACAGGGAGGCCTAACACAGGGATTCACAGCCTTTTTATTCTGGGGGCCGGCAAACCCATTCACAAACTTTTGGCAGAGCAGTAGCATTTTATTTGCATATTTATTATGCAAATGAATATTCAAATATGCAAATAAAATATTACTGGTCCAACAAAAGTTTATGAATGTGTTTGCTGGTCCATGGGGGTATAAAAAGCCCCAAAGCCTCCAATGCCAACCCTACCCCTAGAGCCCCTCATCCCTCCACTACCCCCACCAGCACCAGCCACTGACCCCAGAGTGCTCTGCACCCAACTCTCCCCAGTACCCAGCCGCTCGCCCTCAGAATTCCCTAGTTCCAGCCCCCCCGCCCCAAACACCTCAGTGCCAGCCTCCTGTTTCCAGAGCCCCATAGAACCCAATTTCCCTAGGTCCCTTGTGCCAGCGCCCCCAATCCCCGTATTAGCCCCGTCCCCAGTGCCAGCCCTGCCCCCTAGTCCCCTCACTACTAGCCCCACCCCCAGAAGCTCCCAGGGCCAGCTCCCCATCCTGGATGTCACAGTACTTCTCAGTGTCAGCCCTCTGCCTCTTAGAGCCCCCAAGCACTAGCCCCGCCCCCAAGGCCTCCTGCCTGCCTCCCCCCGCCCCCACCTAGCCCTGCCGCTGCCTCCCAGCTGAGCACAGAGCACTTCCCTGCATGGCAGGAGGGCTGCATGAAGCCTGCAGTGTGCTGGGCCCGTGCCGAGCTGGAACTAGGACCCTGGTGAGGCTGCCCCAGCAGGGACAGTCTCACCGCAGTCCCAGTTCCACCCACGGTGCACCCGGTTGCTTGCCAGGCCACTCACCCTGCTGCCGGGTGGGGAACTCCGTGGGCAGGGTCCATTAGCAGCTGGGGGCGTGGCCTGGCCGTGTGCTGCAGCCTGGCAGGCAGGGGTTCACGGCCCGCCCTGTCTGTGGTTGGGAACCGCTGGCATAACACACTCCACTGCTCCCACACACATGGGGAGAGGTGACACAACAGAGGGTGACGGACTGACCAGATCCTCCATGCACAGAGCTCTCTGGCCTCCGTGTCTACCCAGGCCCCCCAGGATAGACCCACCTCTCACAGGACCTGGCGTCACCTCAGTGCAACATGTGGCGTGGGGGTGGGGTCATGCAGGGTCCCAGATCCCCTGCTCAGTTTCTGCCAGGGTTCACTCCAGAATACAGCCAGCAGCAGCTTTTCAAATGGTGTGGGCAGGGAGGGGCAGGAGCTACTTCCAGCCATGGGGGAGAGGGGCAGGGGGTGCTGACCTGCCCAGTGTTTTTGCAGAGTTCATCTCTTCTTCTCTCCCCACCCCCCAGCTGGGAGCAGCTTGTCCCTTACTGCCCGCACCGTGTCGAAAGGCAGCTCCCACCTACAGGCTGCTGCTGGCCACCGACATGACCCAGCCACCTCCACCCCCATGGCTACAGCACTGGCAGGAAGCACTGACGTCCTAAGGATGCCAGAGGACGCTGTGAATGCCAAGACTTTAACAAGGGTCGGAAAGAGCTGGACACATTCACGGAGGGTAGGTTCATCGACGGCTCCAAGCCAGGCTGGGCAGGTAGGGTGTCCCCGGCCTCTGTTTGGCAGACGCTGGGATTGTGCGACGGGGTCACGTGGGGATCCCTGTTCTGTTCATTCCCTCTGGGGCACCTGCACTGGCCACTGGGATGGACGGACCTTTGGGCTGCCCCAGCCGGGCTGTTCTTGTGCTCTTCAGGGTGCATTGAGCCCCAGGCACCTGACCCCAGGGCTTTCAGCAAACTAGGCCAGAGGTGTGGCTCAGCCAGGGAGGGTGCCTAGGGGAATGGAGTGGGGGTGTTGGAGCCTGGGCCCCTGCTCCAGGGGCCACTGTGGATCCTGCAGGTTGGGGCATGGACAGGCTGGAAATCATCCCCCATTGTCCTGCCACCCCAGAACTCGGGGGTGGGGGGCAGAGAGGCTTCCCCATGCCAGCGCCGAGTGGGGCTGTGGCACAGCAGCTCTCCGCTCCTCCTGGGCAGCACCCTGCGCCGGAAAGTCTTGGGCTTCCCCAGGTGCCGACCGAGCCAGAGGCATGGGGGGAAGGAAGAAGCCTGCCAGCCAGGCTGTTGGTAGCTGAGTGCTCCAACCAGGGGTTGGTTGTCCGCACAGCACTGGGAGCCTGTGGGTAGATGGAGGAGCAGTGGGGGGGGGGGGCAGAAGGGGAAAAACAGAGAGGGCAGTGAGAGGGGGGCACGGAAAGGGCTGATGGGCGGCTGATTCGGCCGCTTTTCCAAAATAGCGTATTTCAAGAAAAAAATGGTGTTATTTCAAAAAGAAACCCTTCCTTCAAAATAACCCTTACTCCTTACAAAATGAGGAGCGGCTGCTGATGGTGGTTATTTCAAAAGAAGGGTTTTTTCTTGAAATAACTATGTCTAAACAGTGTTTTTTATCTCAAAATAGTGTATTTTGAAAAAGCAGCCAGCCACCATTATGCAAATGAAGCACGGGAAATTCAAATCCACGCTTCATTTGCAATTTCGTTTGTCTGCATTTGCATTCTCTCTCAAAAGAGGAATGCATTGTAGACATACCCTGAGTTACCAACCATAGGGCTGTTAGTGTCTACTTCTAACTAACTTGCACCGTTAGGCCACATCTTCACTCCAGAGAACATTGCCATTGTGGCAATTGATCTTCTGGAGTTTGATATAGTAAGACTAGTTAAGATTCGCTAAATCAAACTCAGAGGGAGCCCTCACCAGCATTTGGTACTCCTGCTCTTTGCTCCCATCTTACTCCCTCGGTGGGCATGCTGCCAAGCTCGTCTGACAGTAAAGCCGACTCCAGCTACATAAGGAGGGATGGTGGGAAGAGCAGACACATTGGCCAGGCACCTCCCTCACCTCCCTCTGTACCTAGCTGGTGCCTGGGCCAGCTTAGCCATGGGGATGCTCTCTGGGAATTTTCTCCCAGCTGCTCCATGTGTTGCCTTCTGCCCATCCCAAGGGAGGGGAGAGGAGAGTCACTCTCCATGGCTGCAGGAGCTGCAGAGGTTGCACCCTCAAGCTCTCTAGGTGCTGACACCCCCAGGGAATCACAAGGGCGTGTGGCACTGGCTCTCCTGTCCCAGCAATTGCAGTCAGAGCCCTGCCTTGCCAGTGCCAGGCACAGCAGCCTCTGCACCTGCTCCAGGCTTGTGGTTTCCTTCTTCTCAACGTTCCTCCCCAATCAGCCTTTTCCTGAACCAGCAGTTCCATGGGTGGCCAGGGGAGGCCTCTTCTGTGTCCCAGAAGGACCTAGGAAAACACATGGGCTGTGTCTAGACTGGCAAGTTTTTCCACAAAAGCAGCCTCTTTTGCACAAAAACTTGCCAGCAGTCTACACTGGCCACTTGATTTTGCGCAAAAGCACTGACTTCCTACTGTCTGAAATCAGTGCTTCTTGTGCAAATACTGTGCTGCTCTCGTTCGGGAAATGCTTTTGCGCAAAAGGGCCAGTGTAGACAGCTGAAAACTGTTTTGTGCAAAAAAGCCCTGATGGCGAAAATGGCGATCGGGGCTTTCTTGTGCAAAACCGCGTCTAGATTGGCACGGACACTTTTCCGCAAAAAGTACTTTTGCGGAAGAGTGTCTGTGCCAATCAAGATGCTCTTTTCCGCAAATGCTTTTAACAGAAAAACTTTTCTGTTAAAAGCATTTGCGGAAAATCATGCCAGTCTAGACATAGCCAAGCAGAGACTACAGCAAATCACCACTGGAAGTTGAACCCAGGATCTCCTGTTTATTAGTCAGGTGCTTTAGCCAAGTAAGCCATGGTGCCCTCCTGAAAAGCCTCTGTAAAACTGTTCTACTTTATGGTCTCAGACAACACCTTTGCATTCCAAAGCACAACCATTTCCCTCTAGCCCTGACAGTCTCTGTCCCCCTGGGCACAGAAGGCTACAGCTCAAAGGGCAGAGGCTCTAACATGCCTAAGCCTTTAGCTATCATCTTTGAAAAATCATGGCAGACAGGGGAGATTCCAGAAGACTGGAAAAGGGCAAATATTGTGCCCATCTATAAAAAGGGGAATAAGAACAACCCAGGAAACTATAGACAGGTCAGTTTAACGTCTGTCCCAGGGAAGATAATGGAGCAGGTAATTAAGGAAATCATATGCAAACACGTGGAAGGTAATAAAGTGATAGGGAATAGCCAGCATGGGTTTGTGAAGAACAAGTCATGCCAAACTAATCTGATAGCTTTCTTTGATAGGATAATGAGCCTTGTGGATAAGGGAGAAGCAGTGGATGTCATATACCTAGACTTTAGTAAGGCATTTGATACGGTCTCGCATGATATTCTTATTGATAAACTAGGCAAATATAACTTAGATAGGGACACGATGATTCTATGATTCTATGCAAATCTCCGCCAGCCGCTAGGACTGTAGAGTTGCCATATGAGATTTGGCAGGGTTGGTGGGAGGGAGAAGTGCAACAAACATTGATCCTCTGGATTGTAAACCCCCTTAAGTTTTACAATCCACTGTAGGTTTTACAGTCTACACTCCCCTGCATCAATTTTATCCTAGTGGGGCTGGACCCAGCTCCTGCCCCTGCTGCTTCCTCTGGCCCTGCTCACAGCTCTGTGACTCCCCCATCACTCCCCAGCCCCACCCCCAGATTCTACTTTGCATCTCTTCATCCTTCCACTCAGCATCCCCCTGTCCCAGATCTGCCCCCCCCCCCCAGCCCTGCTCCCCCCTGGGAGGCTGGTTTGCACATGGGGCGGGGACGTGGCCAGGAAGCTCCTGGTCTGACAGAAGCACCAAGGAGCAGGGGTTTGGTGCTTTTCCCCTCAAGCAGTGGGGCTGAGTGGCTAAGGCCTCAGGTGTCTGTGCTGGAGACCCTGGTTCCAATCCTCCCTGTGACACTGTGCAGCTTCCTTTCATTTCTGAGTAGAACAGGCTGCAGAGGAGCCCAATGCTGGATTGTCCCTGGGGCTGGGAATGTGAAGTCATAGAACTGGGAAAGGCCTGCAGATACAAACAGTCTCAGTAGGGGTGAGTGGAGGGCAGCTGCAGGGAACCTGGGCTGAGGGATCCGTCTCTCCAGCCTCCCCCTCATAGCTCTTGAATGCCACCACTTCCTCTGCCTCCAAATAACTGCCTGTCGCGTGTGTCTAACTGGTGTGACTGCAATTCTCAGGCAACATGTTCCCCAACAAAACCCCCACCAGCAGTGACACCCTCTACCTGAGCCCAGCCATCAGCGCTGACAGCATCTGGCTGTCAAGGTGTCAGCCGACGGTCAGGGCAGTGAGTCCCTTATGACCGGCTGAAGTTCTTTTTAAATTGTGCTTGGTTCTGTTACAGCAACTGAAGGAGTTAGGTTAAAGCTTAAACAGTTACTATTTTATTGTTATAGGGTAAACTTAGCTGTTAAATGCTACTACTGTGTTACAGATAACACAGACACTACAAAGGACAGGACAGAAATTACACTAATAAGTCACTTACAGGTACCATGAAAACCTTTGGTTCTTTGAGCTCTTATTAAATGCATGCAAAATAGACACATAGCAGGTATATATTCTCACCCCTGCGTTCCAGACTTGGCGTGGCCAGCGTCTTTCTCTCAATCCCTTGGGAAGAAGTAGGGCGAGGTTGGGCGTCCCACAGACCTCGGGAGACAATCAATACCTGCCAGCAGGTATAGATGATTGGAGCTCAAATGGGGTGGGCGGCTGAACCTCTTTTTATACCCCTTGGGTCATGTAGGCTTCTTCCTGGTTTTAAGTGGCCAATTAGGAAAAATGGCTTTGAACACCAAGTTTCCCACGAAGGGTGCAAAGCATAATTTACACCTGGGAAAATGCAGACAATGGGCACCTCTGGTATGTGATGGGCGAAGATTCCTCTCCTGGGACAGTGCAGGCGTGTCAATTACTGGTACTAGCCATCAGGGCAACGGGAGGCCCCGGGTCGTCAGCTAGCCCATTTACTGTCTGGTTTCTGTTTATGGTAGAGTCAGGGACAGGCAGCAAACCTGTGTTCCCAGGGCATCAAAGGCTGACTGCCTTTCTCTTGCTCTCTGGGGGGGGGGGGGGGGAAACAAGATGGGGCTCGTGGAAAAACAAGATGGGGTTTTGTGTCTGGCTACACAAGGAGAAGCAAAACAGGTTGGAAGGAAGCTCACAGCCATGTCAATAGTTTGCTTGTCAATAGTTTGCTTTGTACCAGGGTGACCACGTGTCTCAGTGCGGGGTAAGTGCAGCCAAGGACAGCGTTGTATCCGGCTGCTGGTGAAGGTACCAGCTGCTTCTCCAGAAGCACCTTTCCCAGTACAGGTGCTGCTCCCCAGATTCCCTAAGGGATTCAGTCTCTTGCTGCCCCCGAGTCCTGGCTGCAGGTCCCAGGCACAGGAAACAGCAGTGAATAGGCACATGACTGACACTGCAAATCTCCAGCCCCCTGTTCTGCAGCCTGGCAAGGAGCAGCGATGCCTGTCCCCGAGAGACAATAATTCCAGCTCCTGGAACCCAGCTGCAGGACACATGAGTTCCCCAGTACAAGGCATTAAAGATCTTCACCATGGTACCCAGCTGTAGGGCAGCCCCATGCAACCAGCCACCTCCCTGCCAAGCTCCTGTCTCATCATGGCTGGGCCCAGGGGCTGCTCCCCAGACTCTCCCAGGACCCCTTGTCTGTCCTCAGAGCCCCAGCACCAGCTGCCCTCACACCCACTGTCGCTTGCATAAGCCAGTGTGCATGAGAGTCGGGGAGACTGTGCAGGGAACAGACACAGCAACCGCCAGGCTAAGCACACGGGTGACAACTGCTCTCTGGGCCAGTGCACCCAGGACTGAATTTAGAGACCCCTACGCCGCAAAGCACAGGCCACCATGCCACAGTTCATGATAAATTTTCACCACTTTAGAACAGTATCAGCTGCACACACTCACCAGTGGGTTACAGGGGCACTAGAGAGACAAGGGAGTTAAAGAGCTGAAGGGCCAGGTAGGGAAGAGGCAATAAGAGTCCGTAGCTGTGATTGTCGCCCTCTGTCCCAGACTGCTCCATTAGATCCCCATGCCAGGCAGTGAAACCTCCAGTCACTTGTTACCCCTTTCTCACTGAGGCTACGTCTACACTGGCCCCTTTTCCGAAAGGGGCATGCTAATTTCACAGGTCGTAATAGGGAAATCCGCGGGGGATTTAAATATCCCCCGCGGCATTTAAATAAAAAAGTCCGCCGCTTTTTTCCGGCTTTTAGAATAAGATCTCTTATTCCTACTTTGAAGTAGGAATAAGAGATCCTCCGGAAAAGGGCTTTTTTTCTGGAGGATCGGGGCCAGTGTAGATGCTCTTTTCCGGCTTTTCTAAAAGCCGGAAAAAAGCGGCGGACATTTTTATTTAAATGCCGCGGGGGACATTTAAATCCCCCACGGATTTCCCTATTACGACCTGTGAAATTAGCATGCCCCTTTCGGAAAAGGGGCCAGTGTAGACGAGCCCCGAGTGTTCAGCCCAAAGCTTGTGGCCTGGCAGATGTTTCGGAGGAGTGACTATCAGTTTGGACTCATCACACTTCATTCAAAGGCTCCATACAGGCTTCAAAAAAAGAAATAACATGAGCACACACCCAGAAAGACAACACCCAGACATAAAGTTCAACCAGCTGATTTCTGAGCAGAAGCAAGTGAAACTAAACTCCTCTCTGGTCTCTTTCCTGAACGAGAAGCCATGGCTGCTGCGAATCCAGCAAAAATGCTCCAGGATGAAATTACCTGTTCCCTCTGCCTGGATTGTTTGAACGACCCGGTGTCTCTAGACTGTGATCACAGTTTCTGCCGAGCCTGCATCACCCAGTGCTGGGGGGAACTCGCTACAGATGTCTCCTGCCCTCAGTGCAGACAGACCTTTCCCCAGGGGAAGCTCAGGCTGAACAGGCAGCTGAGGAATATTGTGGATGCAGCCAGAGAACTTCTGTTGCAGTCAGGGAGAGAACCAGACCCAGAGAGACTGTGTGAGAAGCACAGGGAACCTCTAAAACTCTTCTGCAAAGAGGATGAAATCCCCATCTGCCTGGTGTGTGACAGATCCAAGAGGCACAGAGGTCACACCGTGATTCCTGCAGAGGAAGCTGCTGAAGAATTCCAGGTAGGGAAATGTCCAGCTGTCACTTTATGTAACCCCTCTGCCGGGTGGGCCTGGCAGTAACCAGGGCTGGGTTCAATATCTTGGGGTCCATCTCACATAGAACCGGCTCGAGCCCCCACCCAGTTATCTGGGAAATTCACGCACCCCTGGGCGCCTCTGAGAGGCAATGTTTCCCCACTCGCAAGCACTGAGTCTGAGTGTAGGAAAGAAACATTTAATGAAACAGAGAGAGAAGTCATACGGCATTAACTTGGGGAAAACACCACAAACAGAGTTCATAACCCAAACATAGGCCAAGCCGCCCCCTCCAAGCCAAGAATCACCCGAAGTCCAAAGAGTCCAACACCCCAAAAGTCTCTGTCCCTGGTCTGTGCCACCCAGAGTCCCAAAGTTCACCTGCAGGGTTTCACCTCCCAACCTGGGTAGAAATGGGGGTGGGGGAATAGATAGGGGACACCTTATACGAAACTCCGCCGTGCCCCACCAGCTGTATCGTCCCATGCCTCTGGACGCTCTACTGAGCACCTGCTACCACTCCTCGTCTGCTGCCGCCGGTCGCCGCTCCTCGCCTGCCACCGCTTCATGCCACGCCGCTGGTTGCCCCACTTCACTGGCTGCAATAGGCCTGGCTGTCAGTCAAACCAGCAATTTCAGCTCTTTAGCCACCAGCTGGATTGGCAAATGAATCCAGCTTTCACTGAACTAGCAAAAGAAAAGTCTCCTCAGGGGCTGTGTCTACACTGGCAAGTTATTCCGGAAACTCAGCCGCTTTTCCAGAAAAACTTGCCAGCTGTCTACACTGGCCGCTTGAATTTCCGGAAAAGCACTGACAATCTAATGTAAAATCATCAGTGCTTTTCTGGAAAAACTATGCTGCTCCCATTCAGGCAAAAGTCTTTTTCTGGAAAACTGTTCCGGAAAAGGGCCAGTGTAGACAGCACAGTAGTGTTTTCCGCAAAAAAGCCCCGATCGCAAAAATGGCAATCGGGGCTTTTTTGCAGAAAAGCACATCTAGATTGACCACAGACACTTTTCCAGAAAAGCATCCTGCTAATCTAGACACGCTTTTCCAGAAATACTTTTAACAGAAAACCTTTTCCATTAAAAGCATTTCTAGAAAATCATGTCAATGTAGACATAGCCGGGGAGTCTGCTTTAGATCTGTTCTTAAAACAAAGAGGGGAAAGGTGCAGGCTAGACCAGTCTTACAGCTCACACCCGGCAGATGTGAAGCAAGCTGACTCAAGCCCTTTAACTCTTCCCCCTAGCTTGGTTCACTCAACTCCAGAAGAGAGGAGGCTTGTTCTTCCGAGACCTCTTACCATGATGGTGGTGTCTCTCCTGCAAGCACTGGTGGCATGTTTTACAGTTCCCACATTTAGGGGTAGCATGATTAGTGACCCCCACAACAGTCCCAAATTATATACAATTCTCCACATTCCATTCCAACACTGACCCTCCATCAGCCCTGGCTGAATGGGATTTACATAGCCACACCTCGGATTCTCTCCTGAGCTGTATTTACATAACAGTTAGTTACCTTGCAGAGCTAAACAACTGGGCTACCTCTACGCTGGCATGATTTTCTAGAAATGCTTTTAACGGAAAAGTTTTCCGTTAAAAGTATTTTCGGAAAAGCGTGTCTAGATTGGCAGGACACTTTTCCGCAAAAGCACTTTTTACGGAAAAGCATCCGTGGCCAATCTAGACGTGGTTTTCCGCAAAAAAGCCCTGAAAGCCATTTTCGCGATTGGGGCTTTTTTGTGGAAAACAAATCTCTGCTGTCTACACTGGCCCTTTTGCACAAAAGTTTTTCGGAAAAAGACTGTTGCCTGAACGGGAGCAGCATAGTATTTCCACAAAAGCACTGACAATCTTACATGAGATCGTCAGTGCTTTTGCAGAAATTCAAGCGGCCAGTGTAGACAGCTGGCAAGTTTTTCCGGAATAGCGGCTGCTTTTCTGGAAAAAGTGGCCAGTCTAGACACGGCCCTCCTTTTAGCTGGCTGATAGCAAGCAGCAGTTCAGCCCCTGTTTACATCACAAACAAACCCTTTTATTCCTAAATAAGCAGAGGCTTCAGAAATGCGCTTCCCCCGGCTTTAGGGTTACCTTCAGCCCCAGACAGTCACTCAGGCTACGTCTACACTGGCCCCTTTTCCGGAAGGGGCATGTAAATTTCACCAGTCGTCGTAGGGAAATCCGCGGGGGATTTAAATATCCCCCGCGGCATTTAAATAAAAATGTCCGCCGCTTTTTTCCGGCTTTTAAAAAAGCCGGAAAAGAGCGTCTACACTGGCCCCGATCCTCCGGAAAAAGTGCCCTTTTCCGGAGGGTCTTATTCCTACTTCAAAGTAGGAATAAGACCCTCCGGAAAAGGGCACTTTTCCCGGAGGATCGGGGCCAGTCTAGACGCTCTTTTCCGGCTTTTTTAAAAGCCGGAAAAAAGCGGCGGACATTTTTATTTAAATGCCGCGGGGGATATTTAAATCCCCCGCGGATTTCCCTACGACGACTGGTGAAATTTACATGCCCCTTCCGGAAAAGGGGCCAGTGTAGACGTAGCCTCAGGGTACATTCAAGCACTGCGCGGCAGCCATTTTGCTGTATATGAAGCGGCCGTTATTTAAATCATCACTTCATTTTCCTATGTCTAGTTAACTCATCTACACGGCTCTGTTGACAGAGCCATGTATTCTAGACATACCCTCAGTGAGCCTCCCCTGGAGAGGAACAAGGAATTTCAGGCCTAAGTAGGTTTCCCAGAAATTCCACAGGCTTATGCAACAAGAAACTTGTGGCTCTCAAACAACTTGAGGCCTACACATTGGAGTGAAGGGGAGTGAAGAACCCGCACCCCACCCCTCCTGCTTCCCATACCAGAGTTCTGGGCACTGATTGATCCCCCTGCTCTGCCCCTCCTCATGTCCACCACCTCCTGAGGCTATAAACACCATGTCCATGCTCCTGTCCCTGGGGCCGAGGGAGCAGGAGGATGCAACTAGGGCTGTGCTCTAAGCATACATCCCCTTCACCCTTTTCTCGCAGAGCTCCTCATGCATCCTTATCCTCATGGGACTTAGGAGGGGCACTGGAGTGGAGCTTCCGTCCTGCAAATCTGCCTAGTAGAATCAGGCAGGAAGTAGGGACAGCCTGGCAATGGGGCACTGCAGCAGAGGCACCGCCTCCACAGGGCCACTCGTAGCATGGGATAGCCCTGCCTCAGTTTTTCTCTTGAATTCCCCAAAATAACTCTCAGTGGCATTTTTTGTAGCCAGTAACAGCCCTGCTCTCCCAGGAGGGACTCTCGGGACTTTGAGTTTGGAGTGTGGCCTTATCTTCCTGAACAAGACCCAGTGCCTCCTCCTGTGCCTTCTCCACCGGCCTTTCTATTACCTACCCAAGGCTGGGTTGGATCACATCACCCCCTCACCCCACCCTTCATTATCCCCACCTGGGAGGAGAATGGGCTGTCACGGGTGGGGCTGAGAACCAATGTTACTTCTCATTTTTTCATGTGTGGAATACATTTTGTTCTGTGCACCAAGGCATGTGTGGATGTGCACCACCAATAGAAACACATGCTGCCAGCTATGGACACTCTGCTAATCAGCTGAGCGGCATTTGACTCTCTTCTGGGTGGCTGCCCACGCACACAGCGTACAGGGAACACTGCTGAGAGGGCCGCCCTTTAAAGGGCCAGCCACCCTGTGACCAGCATCTTACCCCATCCATGTCTCCTGAGCCACAGGGAGAGAGTCCCAGGGTATGTCTACACTACAGCGCTAATTCAAACTAACTTAGTTCAAATTAGTTAATTCAAACTAAGCTAATTCGAACTAACGCATCCAGACTAAAAAACTAGTTCGAGTTAACATTTTGCTAATTCGAACTAGCATGTCCACATTGAGTGGACCCTGAACCGGGGTTAAGGATGGCCGGAAGCAGTGCCGGCAGGGCATCAGAGGAGGACTTAGAGCGTGGAGCTGCTGTCTCAGGCTAGCCGAGGACTGTGCTTAAAGGGACCCGACCCCCACCCCAGACAGACAGTTCTCAGGGTTCCCCACTTGCTAGGCAGTCCTGGCTTGGAGTGCCCGGAGTACCCACACTGGGCACATCACAGCACTCGGGCATCAGCCCGGCTGCACTTGCCGCAGGCTGCCATCTGGGGAGAGGGGGCAATCGGGGGGCTGCAGGAGAGCTTCCACCCCCAGAAGCCCACAGAGCCAGCCCAGTCCTCCCCATCGGGGGCTCGTACCCCATTCCTCCCTCACTTCCTTCCACTTACCCCTCCCTAGCCCCCCTTCCTGATGTACAAAATAAAGGACAATTGTGTTCAAAAATAGAATGTCTCTTTATTGAACAAAACTGAGGGAGACTGGGAAAAGGAGGTGGGAGAGGGGAAGAGAGACGGTGGGAGAGGGGAGGGCAACCACAATGATGAGGGGTTTGGAACAGGTCCCATATGAAGAGAGGCTAAAGAGACTGGGACTTTTCAGCTTAGAAAAGAGGAGATGGAGTGGGGATATGATAGAGGTCTATAAAAGCATGAGTGGGGTGGAGAGGGTGCATACAGAAAAGTTCTTCATTAGTTCCCATAATAGAAGGACTAGAGGACACCAAAGGAAAGGAATGGATAGCAGGCTTCAAACTAATAACAGAAAGTTCTTCTTCACAAAGCAAATAGTCAACCTGTGGAACTCTTTGCTGCAGGAGGCTGTGAAGGCTAGAACTAGAACAGAGTTTAAAGAGAAGTGAGATCAATTCATGGAGGTTGGGTCCATGGAGTGGTATTAGCCAGGGGGTAGGAGTGGTGTCCCTGCCCGAAGTTTGTGGAAGGCTGGATAGGGATGGCACGAGACTAATGGCTTGGTCACTGTCTTCGGTCCATCCCCTCCAGGGTCCGTAGGGTTGGCCGCTGTTGGCAGACAGGCTACTGGGCTAGATGGACCTTTGGTCTGACCCAGTATGGCCATTGTAAACTCAGGGCTCAGGGTCGAGGGTCTCAGTGGACCATTTTGATTTTCATGCACACCTGCTCCTGGGTGGCCAGGCTGGCAGCTCTCCTGCCCTAGACGGCCGCTTTCCTGTGCCTAGTGCGGAGGTCATGGACGAGGTCCACGATGTCTGCACTGGACCAGGCGGATTCCTGCCTCTTGCGGTCCTGGGCAAGCTCCCAGGAGCCGCCAGCCTGGTCCCAGGAAGAGGGAGAGGGCTGGGGGGCATCGGGTGGGTGGCTCGATCCGTGCCAGGTGCAGGGTCTGCTGGCTGGGTGCTGGCAGGCTTGCACCTGGCACAGGCACCGTAGCCAGGCCATGCCCCTTTAAGGGGTCCGGGGCCGGGAGGGGGGCATACGAGTTTCCCTGGTGTTGGCCAGAGTGGCCACCAGGGAAAGCTGGGGAGGGCTAGCCTCCCACTAGTTCGAATTAAGGGGCTATACACCCCTTAATTCGAACTAGTAAGTTCGAACTAGGCTTAGTCCTTGTAGAATGAGGTTTACCTAGTTCAAACTAAGCGCTCCGCTAGTTCGAATTAAGTTCGAACTAGCGGAGCGCTAGTGTAGCACCTATCAAAGTTAATTCGAACTAACGTCCGTTAGTTCGAATTAACTTTGTAGTGTAGACATACCCCCAGTCATGCAGATTTCTCTTTGGGAATTACCGCTGTAGAGTTCAGTGGGGGAACCTTGTGTCCACAAAGCTTCCGTATCGACATTAATGACAATGACAGTAATTGCTAATGAGCAGAAAGCACTGATGGCAGAGAGCACCCTATGGACTAGCCAGGCAATGAGAGCTCACAGCCACAGCCACAGCCTAACGAAGACAACACGCAGCAGGTAGATAAAGAAAGAAGCAGGAGTGGAAATGGGGGATGGGCAAAGTGGGTTGTGTTTGTCAACGCCAGCAATCACCATAGTTGGGTTATCATGGGCGGCCACTGGTCCAGGTTTCCACCCTGCACCTGTCAGGATGAGGCCCTCCTTTCTGCTCTTCCACTTCCCGCATCCTCTCTGGTGGGCCCTGATGCTCGCTGTGGCCTTCCTCTCCTCCAGCTCCCTCTCCGCGAGTCCCCCTCCTCCACCACTTGCAGCTTCTGAGTATGTGACACCAGTTTCCTATTGGTGTGACTCAATAGAGTAACAAGGTCTGACAATTTCAAACCCTCTGAAAAGAAAACACTCCCAGTTGCCGTCAGTCAGGGTTTGGGGTTTGTCCCAGTAGCTTCCTGACAGGTTTTCTACTCCAATGGTGATGATAAACTTTCAGCTGTGTCTGTGTGTGTGCTCCCTCCATGTAAAGCGCTAAACTCTGTGCACTGGGTCAACACAGTAGACCTTTGAGGGCCCCCAGAAATGACAGACTCAGGTAAGGATGAAACCAGTCGAGCAGGTTTATTGCCAAATGCCAGGCATTAACAGTTGTTAGCAGAAAGTCTTGACTCTAAGCCACTGTGAATTCTGTATGTCTTGGCAATGACATTTGCTGTTTCAGCTGCCTAGTGCAACCTCTGCCCTAGGTCGGTCAGCACTCACACTTTGCAGTTCCCTTTTATAGACACGTACAAACAACTTACATCACTTCTTTCATACCAGGTTGCCACCCTCTGTTGCCTAGTTACCACCCCTCACTTTGCAGGTTTACTTACTATCCTTCATGCTGTCAACTTTGACCCAGTCCTGCACCTAGGTAGGTATGTACATTAGTTTTTGGGGAGTCAGTTGGTACCAAGACATTTCTTATTGAGATGTTCTGCCACTCCTCTCTGGCTCACAATCTGTACCTGGTGCCTCCCTATGTCCTTCCATGCTCAATCTAACTTACCCAGTCACACAATTATCAGTAGCTGGAACAAAAAACAGGACTATGTAGCACGTTAAAGACTAACAAGATGGTTTATTAGGTGATGAACTTTCGTGGGCCAGACCCACTTCCTCAGATCAAATAGTGGAAGAAAATTGTCACAACCATATATATCAACAGATACAATTAAAAAAACCGAACACATATGAAAAGGACAAATTACATTTCAGAACAGAAGGAGGATGCGGGGGAGGGGGGGAGGTAAATGTCTCATCACCCTTTCTCTATTCCTAACAATAAAAATAGCGCCGCTCCTGTCACTTTTGGTTTCTCCAGGTAAGGCTCCTGGCCCATTTGAAGACTCTGAGAGCAAAGAGAGAAACGCTGCTGGGATTGAAAGTGAGCAGAGAGAAGAGAAGCCAGGAGTATCTGGTAGGCGCCTGTCATTATGAACCTGCCTTTGTAACAAGCCGAAGGGAGGGGCATGCTGAATCAGAGCACTAAGAAGGGGCAGGGACAATCTAGAGACCCAGTTATGGTTTATCTCGATCAGTTGGGGAATGATCGCAAAGAAATCACAAATAATAGTTTTAGCAGAATTCCTCCTTAGGACTGGACCGTAAATCAGAAGCTTTCCACCTTCATGCATTTGTGGACCCCATTGGGAATTTCAAATCGTGACCACGTTGAAACTCTATTGTCTCTGAGAACAGTTACATTCTGTCCAGTCTTTTTCAGTCTGTGTCTTTTGCAGACATGGTCCATAGACTGCACCCCAGGGTACACAGACGACAGGTTGAAATCCACTGCCATAAACTACTGTTTCTTATCTATAGTATATTAACTATTAGCTTAATTAAACTCACTTCACAAGCAATAATTTATATTTATGAACTAACAGAATTTTGAATTAGAAAATGCCTTGAGCTAGAACAAAACCCCACTGGAACTTTTTCCCTTTAGGGATGTTAACGTGTTCTTGTCTATAGGTTGAACCAAACATTCTATATTTTTCAAAATTATTAGTAAATCACAAATTTGATTTTTTTTGCTTGGTCAAATTAAATTTTGTTGACAAAAATAAAAATGTTTTATTTCCATTTTGACTGTTCCCTTAAAATATTTTTATAAAAAGAAAGGCCAATTGCAAAAATAGGTCAAATTTTAAAATCCAGGCAAAAAGTAATGAAAATATTTTGATTTTTCATGTATTTATTTCAGTAGCAAACTAACCAGGTGACACTGTCAGTAATGCAATAAATGTTTCTTTGTCAACAAATCTGAGTATTCCTTGAAAAAATTTGATTCAGAAAATTTCACTAAGTTCTAGTGCCGAGTCCTGTCCCCTGCTGCTTTGGAGCTGAATCCCTGAGGCCTTCCATCACTCACTATCCCAACCATGTCTCTCCAGGGGAAGGGATAGCTCAGTAGC
The DNA here is from genome assembly GCF_049634645.1 of Pelodiscus sinensis. NCBI lineage: Eukaryota > Metazoa > Chordata > Testudines > Trionychidae > Pelodiscus > Pelodiscus sinensis. Next base: position 21,808,430 of record NC_134736.1, on the reverse strand, counting down.
TTGAGCATTAGCCTGAGGGTTGTGAGTTAAATCCTTGCAGGGGCCATTTAGGAATTTGGGGCAAAAATTTGTCAGGGATAGTATTTGGTCCTGCTGTGAAGTTAGGGGACTGGACTCAATGACCTTTCAAGGTCCCTTCCAGTTCTAGGAGACAGGCAATCTCCATTAAACTTAATTTATGTCAGATACAGAAATGCCCTTCATGGGATTCTGGGACCACTCTGTGAAAGGGCATCAGGCTCCATCCATATCCCCCTAGTGAGGGTAGCCATGGTGTACTTCCTTATTTTTCATACAGAAACAGACACAAGCTGAGAGGCAGAAGGTTGTGGCCGAGTTCCAGCAGCTGCGTCAGTTCCTGGAGGAACAAGAGCGACTCCTGCTGGCCCAGCTGGAGAAGCTGGACGAGGAGATTGGGAGGCTCCAGACTGACACTGTCAGGAAACTCTCCGCACAGATTTCCCGTATCAGTGAGCGGATCAGTGAGCTGGAGGGGACGTGTCAGAAGCCAGCGAGTGAATTCCTGCAGGTGAGACTGAGGGAGAAACATCCCAGCTCCCCACACAGGGGAGGGAGGCTCCTGAATCACAAGCGCTGGGGTCCAGCCGTCAGATCTGGGTGGAACTCGGCGGGTGCATTGCTGCCATGCGAGTGACTGTTGTGCTTTGCAGAGTTACAGGCACAGAGCTATTAGGGTACGTCTACAGAGTTAGTTCGAACTAAATTAGTTCAAATTAGTTAATTCGAACTAAGCTAATTCGAACTAACGCGTCTAGAACTAAAAACTAGTTCGAATTAGCGTTTTGCTAATTCGAACTAGCATGTCCACATTAAGTGGACCCTGAACAGGGCTTAAGGATGGCCGGAAGCAGTGCCGGCAGGGCATCAGAGGAGGACTTAGAGCGTGGAGATGCTGTCTCAGGCTAGCCGAGGACTGTGCTTAAAGGGACCCTACCCCCACCCCAGACAGACAGTTCTCAGGGGTGCCCCGCTTGCAAACCAGTCCTGGCTTGGAGTGCCCTGAGTGCCCACACTGGGCACATCACACCACTCGGCCATCAGCCCGGCTGCACTTGCCGCAGGCTGCCATCTGGGGAGAGGGGGCAATTGGGGGGCTGCAGGAGAGCTTCCACCCCCAGAAGCCCACAGAGCCAGCCCAGTCCTCCCCATCGGGGGCTCGTACCCCATTCCTCCCTCACCTCCTTCCACTTACCCTTCCCTAGCCCCTTTTCTTGATGTACAAAATAAAGGACACGTGTGTTCAAAAATGGAATCTGTCTTTATTGAACAAAACTGGGGGAGACTGGGAAAAGGAGGTGGGAGAGGGGAAGAGAGAGGCTGGGAGAGGGGAGGGCAACTACAATGATCAGGGGTTGGGAACAGGTCCCATATGAAGAGAGGCTAAAGAGACTGGGACTTCTCAGCTTAGAAAAGAGGAGACGGAGGGGGGACAGGATAGAGGTCTCTAAAAGCAGGAGTTGGGTGGAGAGGGTGCATACAGAAAAGTTCTTCATTAGTTCCCATAATAGAAGGACTAGAGGACACCAAAGGAAAGGAATGGGTAGCAGACTGCAAACTAGTAACAGAAAGTTCTTCTTCACAAAGCAAACAATCAACCTGTGGAACTCCTTGCTGCAGGAGGCTGTGAAGGCTAGAACTAGAACAGAGTTTAAAGGGAAGTGAGATCAAGTCATGGAGGTTGGGTCCATGGAGTGGTATTAGCCAGGGGGTAGGAGTGGTGTCCCTGCCTAAGGTTTGTGGAAGGCTGGAGAGGGATGGCACGAGACAAATGGCTTGGTCACTGTCTTCGGTCCATCCCCTCCAAGGTCCCTAGGGTTGGTTGCTGTTGGCAGACAGGCTACTGGGCTAGATGGACCTTTGGTCTGACCCAGGATGGCCATTGTAAGGTCAGGGCTCAGGGTCGGGGGTCTCAGTGGACCACCTTGATTTTCATGCACACCTGCTCCTGGGTGGCCAGGCTGGCAGCTGTCCTGCCCAAGCTGGCCACTTTCCTGTGCCTAGTGCAGAGATCGTGGACAAGGTCCACGATGTCCGCACTAGCCCAGGTGGGTGCCTGCCTCTTGCGGTCCCGGGCAAGCTCCCGGGAGCCGCCAGCCTGGTCCCGGGAAGAGGGGGAGGGCTGGGTCGGCATCGGGTGGCTGGCTCGATCCGTGCCAGGTGCAGGGTCTGCTGGCTGGGTGCTGGCAGGCTTGCACCTGACACGGGCACCGTAGCCAGCCCGTGCCCCTTTAACGGGTCCGGGGCCAGGAGGGGGGCATAGAGTTTCCCTGGTGTTGGCCAGAGTGGCCACCAGGGAAAGCTGGGGAGGGCTAGCCTCCCACTAGTTTGAATTAAGGGGCTACACAGCCCTTAATTCGAACTAGCTAGTTAGAACTAGGGTTAATCCTCGTAAAATGAGGTTTACCTAGTTCGAACTAAGCGCTCCGCTAGTTCGAATTAAATTCGAACTAGCGTAGCGCTAGTGTAGCGCCTATTAAAGTTAGTTCGAACTAACGTCCGTTAGTTCGAACTAACTTTGTAGTGTAGACATACCCTTAGAGGTGACAAAGCCCCATTCACTCAGGGGTTCCATGGCCCTGGGGTCAGGGCAGGGCCTCTTCTTCCCATGTTTGTAAAATCCCTTCTCAGAGGTCCCCTGTGTCCATCTGATGGGGCTGAGATTCTTTTCTCTCTCTCCCCTCTAGGACGTCAGAAGCACCTTGAGCAGGTAGGTGTCTCTCACTCCCCTCACACTGCCCAGCGCAGGGAAAGAGCTTGGAGCTGATGTTGGCACCACATCTCCCCAGGACCCTGCAGCCAGATGTGAGGGGAAGGTCACAGGCTGGGCACAAATCTCTGATCAGCGTCAGCCTGCGGCTCTCCCCTGGCCCAGCAGACTCTGGAATTCCCCATTCAGGGCACAGTCTGAGCTCAAGTGTTTCCTGGAGCTGTCACCTCCCTGGGAACTGGCTGCCTCAGGGCTGTGGGGTGGGACATGGACCTGTCACTGCTGGGCACTGGGCACATTCAGCCCAGGGCAGCAGGGACCCAGAGTCTGTCCCACCCGAGGGCTGTTTGGAGACCTGTGGGAATGGGCTGGGGAGAGGGGAGCTGGTGTCTCAGTCTAGTCCCTAATGGGCAGATTCCTCCAGCCCTTCCCCTGGGAACCTCCTGCCCCTCAGCGCCTGGGGGCCAAGGGGTGAGTTGGCCGTGGAGACTCAATTCCCCTTTTGTGCCCCAGCTGGTCTCCCCAGGCCAGAGCTGCAGACTGTTCATGGGACCTTTGAGGGGACGTTGCAGGGCCAAGGGCTGCGCTGCCCCTGCTCTGGGGCTGGGAGAACAGGAGGATTTGAACTCCAGGCCCAGCGGGGCAGCGACTCACTGGCCAGAGCTGGAGAACTGAGTCACTCGGTGCAGTGTCCCCATGTGACGTTGTCTATCCCCAGGTGTGAGACGGGGCCGTTCCAGCCGCCAGAGGAGATTTCTCCTGAACTGGGCAAGCGAGTCAGGGGTTTCTCCCGGCAAACGACTGCGCTGTCAGAGACACTGAGGCAGTTCACAGGTACCGAGAAGGGATGGGGGAGGGGAGAGTAAGTGAAGTGTCTGAGGCCATGGAAAGAGACCGATGCTGGTCGTTTGCTCCTAGTTAGATGAGGTTTCTGTTGAATTGTGAGGTGAGAATGGCGCCCGCTTGCCGTCCCACAAATGTTGGTTCCATTGTGGGGAGAGGCCTGAGTGAGAGAGGAAGTAGGAGGCGTCCAACATTTTTATATTAAATACTTGAGAGTACGTCTACACTGCGGGACAAAGTCAAATTAAGCTACACAACTTCTGCTGTGTTCATTGCAGAGCTGCAGTTGAAGTAGCTTAACTTGGCTGTTGGCGCTGTCCACATAGCAGCAGAGGGAAGAGCGCTCTGCTGAACTTGACAGCTAATTCAAACCCTGGGAGATCGACAGCACCAGCTTCGATGTTCTCAGCAGTGTAGACGTACCCAAGTGTGTCTTTGCTCTCAAGAGCGGCCTGAGGCCGGCTGTGGCAGCTGACACCCCAGGTGAAGGTGCGATGGGCGCCCCCGCCTGCACAGCCCTCACTTGCCATGACGTAATCACGGGCCACCCTTGTCTGCTGTAACAAAAACCCAGGTCTGTGTGTTAGGATTGGGGATGTCGTGGGCAATACGGACTCCTGAAATCTCACCTTTCTTCTCCCTTCCCCCACCAGACACTCTGCCCTCTGCACTGGAGGGATCAGGAGGAAAGTCCCTGGGAGCTTTCAGACAGGGTGAGGTTTCAAGAGAGACTGAAAACACCTTCCTGAGCTTGTAGCTCAAGTCACCGACCAAAACCCCAGTGACCACGACAGGCAGAGCCCAAACCTGCCCACTGAGCGGTGAGGAGCCCCAGGAGCACTGGGTCAGAAGGACGAGGGGCCGTGTCCTGCCCCTTTAAGCAATGGGATGGTCGGACCCCCCCCACTTCTCACTATGGGCACAGTTTGCGGGCAGGGGGCTTTGCAGGCAGGGGCTGCGCTTTGTGTCGGGGCAGCTGATCAGCGCAGCCCCTCCTTGGGCACCAGCCTCTGCCCTGTGCTGCCCCTTCCAGTGACCCCACCCCAGATCCCCTTCCCCAGAGCCCTGCCCCCGGCCAGGCCAGAAGCCAGAGCTGGGCTCCCCCCATTGAGCCCGGCTGCCCTGAGGAGCCCTGGACCCTCCACTGCCCTGGGGGTGACTAATGCCCAGGCCCTGCTCTCTGGGGTGAGGCGGCTCTTCCCCCGCGCTGCCCCCTCCCCTCTGTGCCCTGGGCGGGGGGTGGAGGCGGCAGCAGGGGAGGGAGTTTCCCTCTGGGGGTCAAAGCTGGAACCTGCCTCCTCTGCCCCCCCTTTCCCCGAACCCTCCTGCTCTGGGTCTGGCCCTGGGGGTGGAGCAGCCCGAGCTGGGGGCAGGAGGCTGCAGCCTCTGCACACAAATGAGAAACTGACGAACCGGGTCCCATTGCCCAGGCTGAGGTGCTGCAGTGACAGCTCGGCTCAGTCTCAGGGCCCAGGGCAGAGGCAGCTCCCTGGGGCCCAGGCCTGTCCCAGCCACAACAGGGCTGCTGGGGAGGGTGAGAAATGGCCCCAGCCGCCCCCAGGGCTGAGCTCTGCCCCTCACGCCCTGATTCTCTCTCCCCAGCGACGGTGACTCTGGATCCAGACACGGCGAATCCCCGACTCATCCTGTCTGAGGATGGGAAACATGTGAGATGGGAACTTCCACGGCAGCCACTGCCCAACAACCCGGAGAGATTTGACTCTGTGTCCTGTGTGCTGGGCCGTGAGGGGTTCACCTCGGGGAGACATTGCTGGGAGGTGGAGGTGGGGGATGGGCAACACTGGGCTGTGGGGGTGGCCAGAGAGTCTGTGAGCAGGAAGGGAGGGATCAGCCGTAGCCCTGAGGGAGGGATCTGGGCTGTGCAGCGGTGGGGGGGTCAGTTCCAGGCTCTCACCTCCCCTGTGACCCCCCTGCCCCTGAGCTCCCCCCACAGGATCCAGGTTTGTCTGGACTGTGGCCGGGGGCAGGTGACGTTTATCGATGCTGGTGATGAGGCCCCGATCTTCACTTTCCCACCGGGCTCCCTCCCTGGGGAGAGAATCCGACCCTGGCTCTGGGTGGGGCTGGGATCCTCGCTCAGCCTGTGCCCCTGAAATCAGCCTCTCTGACCTCACACAGCCCAGGTTCTGTGACCTCACAGGACTCTCCTCACCCAGCCCCTGGCTCCTCATCTCTATGGGTATGTCTACACTACAAAGTTAGTTCGAACTAACGGACGTTAGTTTGAACTAACTTTCCTAGGTGCTACACTAGCGCTCCGTTAGTTTGAATTTAATTCGAACTAACGGAGCGCTTAGTTCGAACTAGGTAAACCTCATTTTACGAGGACTAACGCCTAGTTCGAACTAGCTAGTTCGAACTAAGGGCTGTGTAGCCCTTTAGTTCGAACTAGTGGGAGGCTAGCCCTTCCCAGGTTCCCCCTGGTGGCCTCTCTGGGCACAACCAGGAAAACTCTTCTCCTCTCCCCCAGCCCCGGGCCCTTAAAGGGGTAGACTCTGGCCAGACGGCACTAGAGTCAGCCAGCCCTGCCAGGAGTCTCTGCCCCACCATGAGCCAGGCGGCCAGTGCGAGTGACACATCCCCTGCCCAGTCCCCCAGCACCCAGGGACCAGCCAGGGGCCGTAGATGGCGCGCGGCCTCCTGGACTAGTGCGGAGGTCATGGACCTCATTGAGGTTTGGGGGCAGGCCCCCAACGTCCATGATCTCCGCACTAGGAGGAGGAATGCGGCCGTCTATGGGCACATAGCAGCTGCCATGGCCAGCAGGGGACACAGGCGCACCCAGGAGCAGGTGCGCATTAAAATTAAAAAGCTGCGCCAGGCGTACGCCAGGGCCACAAGAGGCGGCGCCGCTGCAGGGGCTGCCACCTGCCCCTACTTCACTGCCCTCCACCAACTATTGGGGGGCAGGGCGGTCCGTGCCAGCCCGGGGGACATCGAGCCGGGACCAGAGGGCCCTGACCTGGGCACACCAGAAGGGCCACCGCCAGCAGTGTCGTCCAGGGAGACCGTACCAGGTAAGTAGTTTGAATTAAGTAGTTCGGGGGGGAGGTGGGAGGGAGACCAGGGACCGCGCGCATGGGCCATGCCTTCCACGGATCACGCAGACACCTGTGCACGTGCGAGCACGTGCCATGCCACCCTTGGGCAGGTGGCTCCAGCTGTGTGACACCCAGGGGCCATTGCCCAATAGGCACATGCTTGTGCAAAGAGACGTGACATGCTCCCGACCCCGGGGCAGGACCCAGCAGGATGATTTCCCTTCACATGTCCCCTCTACACGGAGGCAGGGGACATCTCCCCTTCCCCCCCGCCGCCCCGGCCACACTATACATGGCACAGGGACATGGGTGCAGTCTTGGGGCAGGTCCCAGTCCCGGGGAGAGCCAGACATCCTGACCATGGCCTCTGTACAAGCACAGCGGCTGTGACGGTGCAGGACATGGTCACCCTCACGTTGCGGAGTTGGGGAGGGGGCTGGGCATCATCCTCTGCGTCCCCAGGGAGAACTGACCCCTTCTCTTCTTTCTCTACAGCTGCACCAGCTGCTCGTGCCGGGCGCACCACCCCGCCTGGGACATGCTCCCGCACCCGCGGCCTGCTCCGGACTGCCAGCACGGAGCAGGAATACTGGGACCAGCACCTTGGGGCCCTGCGAGCCGTGCACCGCACACTACGGTCGTGGATGCGGGAAGACCTGCAGGTCCGCCACGAGCTGCTGGTTGAGCTCCGAGGGCTGAGCACCAACCTGCAGCTCCTGCTGCAGAGCATGGTGCCCCGTGCTGATCCTGCACCAGCTGTCCCCCCAACTGCTGTCCCTCCTCCCACTCCTGCTCCCCCTCCCACCTCTCCCTCCTCAACCCCCGCAACCTCCTCCTCAATGTCCACACCCCCCACCTCAACCTCCGCACCCTCCACCCCATCCCCCCGGGGACGCCGAGGCCCCCTCCCTCTCCGTACTGGGAGGCGGTCGACCCAGCGAGACCCCCACCCCTGATCCTTCAGTTTCCCCACCCCCTCCTTTCCCTTGCTTCCCCCTTTCAGCTCCCTCCTCCCAGTTTTCCCCCTCCCCTCTCCCACCCTCTCTCTTCCCCTCTCCCACCTCCTTTTCCCAGTTTCCCCGAGTTTTGTTAAATACACACATGTCCTTTATTTTGTACATCAATAAGAAGGGGGGCTAGGGAAGGGTAAGTGGAAGGAGGTGAGGGAGGAATGGGGCACGAGCCCCCTATGGGGAGGACTGGGCTGGCTCTGCGGGCTTCTGGGGGTGGAAGCTCTCCTGCAGCCCCCCGATTGCCCCCTCTCCCCAGATGGCAGTGCTGTGATGTGCCCCCAGTGTGGGTACTTCGGGCACTCCAAGCCAGGACTGGTTTGTAAGCGGGGAACCCTTGAGAACTGTCTGTCCGGGGTGGGGGTCGGGACCCTTTAAGCGCAGCCCTCGGCTAGCCTGAGACAGCATCTCCATGCTCTACGTCCTCCTCTGATGCCCTGCCGGCACTGCTTCCGGCCATCCTTAAGCCCTGTTCAGGGTCCACTCAATGTGGACTTGCTAGTTCGAATTAGCAAAACGCTAATTCGAACTAGTTTTTAGTTCTAGACGCGTTAGTTCGAATTAGCTTAGTTCGAATTAACTAATTCGAACTAAGTTAGTTCGAACTAGCGCTGTAGTGTAGACGTACCCTGCGATGGCTGAAAGCTCCTCCCCCTCCCTCGCTGCAGTCCCAGGGATGGGAAGGGGAAGAACCCCTGGGGCTGCAGGAGGAGCAAATGGGCAGAGACGGGGGCTGGGCAGGGGCAGAACTAACAGCCGGGCTGGGGACAGGTGGAGGTGGATGTGGTAGGACACAGAATTAACCAATCAGAGTTTGGGGACCGGGGGAGGTGATTGGGGATAAGCTGGTCAGCAGCAGGGAGCGGTTTGTACCAGTCTGTGTCCTGTAATCTCATTGGGGTCTCCAGCCAGAGCTCCCGCCACAGGAGCCATAGTTGCCTTCCCCTGTGACTGTGGGGCAGCCGGCAGCACTTGTAGCTAGTGTCTCACTAAGGCTGTGTCCAGACTCCATGCCTCCGTCGACGGAGGCATGTAGATTAGCCAGATCGGAAGAGGGAAATGAAGCTGCGATTAAAATAATCGCGGCTTCATTTAAATTTAAATGGCTGCCCCGATCTGCCGATCAGCTGTTTGTTGGCAGATCGGGAGAGTCTGGACGCGATGCCCCGACAAAGAAGCCTTTCTTCATCGACACAGGTAAGCCTCGTGAAACCAGGTTTACCTGTGTCGATGAAGAAAGGCTTCTTTGTCGGGGCATCGCGTCCAGACTCTCCCGATCTGCCGACAAACAGCTGATCGGCAGATCGGGGCAGCCATTTAAATTTAAATGAAGCCGCGATTATTTTAATCGCGGCTTCATTTCCCTCTTCCGATCTGGCTAATCTACATGCCTCCGTCGACGGAGGCATGGAGTCTGGACACAGCCTAAGAGTTTTCATCCATGAGCAGAGGGAGTTTGGTCTCGTGCACCAACACTGAGGTCATGGGCGCTTGTTGGGACGTGTGCCATGAACATTCATATTTAAACATGAGTCTTGTTACTTCTGTACAAACAACTTTTGAAGAAAACGTTATTTGTTTCTATTGAGTATGGAACACGACTTTCAGCCTGTCTCCCTGAGTCCATGTGGGTATTTCCCTTAATATGGGCATTTTCATTGAAGTTCCTTTGGAGAATACTGCTGTTAGATTTCCTAAGCTGTGACATGTTCCAAAACAACACCAATAGCTTTTGTCCAAGCCCCACATGTACCACAAAACGCAAGTCTCAGTTTCCTCTCCCCTGCTGAGGGCTTACTTTAATTCTTGCTGCTTTCTAAGGGTACGTCTACACGGAGGAGCTATTTCAGGATCCTGCAGCTATCCCGAAATAGCTATTCTGCATCTATTGAAGCAGCCCATTATTCTGAAATAGATTTCAAAATAACATGTGGCTTATTCTGACATCCTGGTAACACTCCTTCCACAAGCGTTAAGGGGTGTTTCAGAATAGTGAGTTATGTCAAAATTTGGCACTGTGTAGATTGTGCCAAATTATGAAATAAGGTATTTTGAAATAGCTTAGCACATATTGCATAGCTTATTTTGAGTTGAGTGCTGTGTAGATGCACCCTAAAACTTTACAGGAGATCTGCAATGTGGTCCAGATATTTGTATTTAAAACGGGGCTTTTCATTTTACATACTACAGATCTATAACACAAATATAACAGCACCCCCCCCCCCCCCATGTTGATCCACAAACTCCTCCAATACAAAGTAAGAACAGGGGCAACAGGCTGTTAGTGTTGTACTATACACGAGACACTTCCCAAAGGATAACGTGTAGCATGTCCCCACTGGACTCCTGTAGCAGGAAGGCACGGCCACACTCCACCACAGGGAAATCCTGACGGGCCCACTGTGCTGGACAGCAACGGAGCTTGCACCTGGTGTGGCCTGGTCATCTCACTGGAGCTTGGCTTGTTTTGCAAGGTATTTACAGGGACTTAGGTCACCTCTTCCAAATGCTCTTTGAGGTAGAGCTGGAGGGAAACTGTGTTTTGTTTATTTGTTTCAACACAGTAGAAAAATGCTGAGTTAGAAAAACAGCCTGTTCCTAGACGGCTGAGAATCAGCTGAGCCACGTCCTCCATCCCCGAGGGGTTTTTACTCTCCTCGGCTCGAACACGTCTCATCCTGAGGCCAGACTGAACGGTGAATACACCATCACTGGGACCCTTATGTGGGCCGCCCCTTTTCCTCCAGTGTCTCTCGCGAGAACACTCCACTGGCTATGGTTGTGTGAGGAGATCTTCTCTAATAAGCAGTGACGTTGGTACTTGGTGATGGTGGCTGGGGGTCGTTCTGAAAGGCTGCAGGCACCATTTCACCCTTTTGTTCTTCACTGTGGGTATGTCTACATGGCAGGGCTAAAGCCGAAAGCCGAGTGGCCCAGCCGAGTGGTGGGTGTCAGGGGGACTCTCACGCCTGCAGACTCCCCCGCACTGCTGGGAATCGGGTGGGTCTGACGTCTCTGTGTGTCTGTGACTGGCCATTGAACGTCGCCCTGCTTGGGCCTTTCTCCCCTTGAGAACAAACCTTTAGGCTCAGACACTGACAGGCAGGGGCAGCGCAACATTTTGTGTGTAACCCCCAAGGAGATTACTTGGATTCCCGGGGCTTTGTCTGCTGGCAGCTCAGGGAGAGGCTCTGAGTTTGCCTTGGCTCCCCCTCCCTACCAGGGCCAGAGTCTGCCCGGCAACCCACAGGGAGTGAGATGCCCCCCCAGGGGGAAGGAGAGACCATTGTTGAGGGGAGTCTGGAGCCAGCCAGGAAAAGGGGAGGACTGAGTGTGTAGGAGCTAGTAAGCCCCAGGCCTGCATGCAGGGTTCCCCCTGAGAACTAGCCTCTAGGGACCTGAAGGCAGGATCCCTCAGCTGGGTTTATGTCTCCCCTGTTGATTCCCAGTTGTGGAGTTTGCTGGGAGGTTTCCCCAGCCAGGCTGAGTTGTCTCCAGCTCCCTGGGTGAGAGAGTCACTGCACGGTCAGCTGGGCTCTAGCAGCAAGTTCAGGGCTGCTGCCTGCTGGGTGGGTCTGGAGGCTGGCCTGGGAGGCTATAGTTTTGAATTTTGGTGCAGTTGTGTGGTCTGCATCTTGAGCCCTGCACCCCTTCACGGTGAGGGGAAATTCTGGGACCGAAGCAGCCTGGTTCCTGCTTGAAGAGGACCCCTGTGAGAAGAGAGCAGCCCTTTGCAGAGACTGAGTCATCTCTCAACCTGAGGCTCATTCATGGAGTGTGTGAGTGCACCAATTTTTAGTTAGTAAGTCAGGGAATTTGTTTGGGGATTTTATTACCTGCAGCCTATTAAACTGTGGAGGGATTTGCTGCCTTCTCCCATTTGTGAGTCCTTTGGGCTGTACTGGACCTAGTCAGCCCCACTGCTAAACCTCTGCAGAGAAGGATTGTGTGGTCAACAGTCATCAAGGGCCCCAACAAAGTACGCGTACCAACGGGACACTAACCTCACAGTTGCAGGGCACCGGTGACCCTAAAAATAATGTTTTACCCTGTTCTGTTATAATTGTCTCCTGTTTAATATAATTGTGTTTATTATAGTGTATGTGTTTGTGTTATTTTCTGGGAGTCTCCAACTATCTGGCGAATACGTGGGGATTATCCTGGGCTAGAATTTTCCTCCCAAGCTGCCCTGGCAACCCTGCTAGGAAGGAGTGAGGGGGGTGGAGGCACCGCCAAGTACATCAATCAGAAAGAATAAAATTGAGTAGGTGGCGGGATCCAGAAGAACCCAGACCTATCCATCCGAACCTGAAAGGAGATTGGCTCTAAAAGAAGGTAACCAGGTGGAGAGGGGGCGCTACATGTGTGTGATACAAACCCGGCCACGTGCTGCCCCTCTGGGGCCAGAAGAACAGTCTGTGCCTGAGAGCAGGGTTTGAACGTGCGTCTCCCTGCCCCAGGCCCAGTGCTGATGGGAGCCAGGGAGCTGGGATGCAGCCAAGCCCTGGGACCAGCAGCCTCTGCGACAGGGCAGGGGAGAGAAATGGCATTTGCAGGGAGGCTGCCCCAGAGCTTCCCCTCCCCACACTCCTACTCACACACGCATCAGGGCTCCAGGGTACAGCCCCTGCGCTTGTCCCCTCAGGCCAGCTGCCCTGAGCCCTGGCTCTAGGGCCTGAGTCATTTGGGCCTGGGGAGGAGAGGGGGGAGTAGCCCAGCCAGAACTTTAGGGCTTTGCTGGAGGCCAAGGCAGCCCCAGGAGGGCCCAGGGAGGTCTGAGCTCAGGGGGCAGGAGGAGGAGCCCTGAGGGCTGACGTGACACCGGTGGCCTGGCTGGCCCTGCTCCCTCTGGGCACCTTTCCCCTCAGGTGGCTGCCGGGCACTCGGCCCTTATTGCTTCCCCACAGCCGCTGGGTTTCCCAGAACTCCCCCTCTTCTCCCCTGGCTTCCTCAGCCCCCGGCCCCATGGCCCTTCCTGCCTGCTGGATACTGCATGTTCCAGGCCATTTGCTGTGGGTCTGAGCCTCCATGGTGCTTCCTAAGGGCTGCCTGAGGGAACAGGGGCTGCATGGCCTGAGGGAGAAGGGATCTGACTGGCGACCAAAAGCCTGAGGGTTTGAGTTCCATGGCAGCGGCTTTGCTGTGCCTGGGGCCCTGCCATCTTCAGCCTGGAAACCTCCCACTCCCTGTGCTTTGGCTTCCTGGTCCTCAGGCTGGTGAGAAGAGGTTTTTGTGCCTCCTGCTGGGTGTCTGATGCCCACCTGCGCTTGGTCTCTTATCTGGCTGGCTCAGCAGGAGGCTGGGATGTGCTGGGGCCATGGAACCTACCAGCCTGGATAGAGATGCAGGGGGCCGAATCTTGCTGCTTCCCCGGCTGCCCTCATGTTTGGTCCTAGCAGCTGCCAGGCTCTCCCTATTGCCCCCGGCACGAAAGGCAGGCAGTCTCAGGCCCAGGCCTCAGGGAATGTGTGTTCACAGCTTCTGAGAGAGGTGAAGAAACCTGTTCGACTCCCTGCGCTGGCTCTAGGCTGAGGGAAATCGCCACAACATACATTTGGCTGCGGAGCTATTGCCTTGGGTGTAGGAACTGTCTGGGAGAGGAAGCAGCATAAGTAAGAGGCTAGACCAAGATCCACTCAAGTGGTTTGTTTTTTGTGGCTCTGCCCCTGCAGCGTCCCTAAAGATCCTGGAACAAAAAGGACCCACGATAGGAGCCCAACTTCTTATCTTCTGCTGTGACATGGATGGATCTAGCTCCGGTTTCACTCAGGGGTCCTTTTCCATGAGACGTACCTGTGACAACCCCTGTACTCCTGGGTTCTTCAGCCCCTGGCCTGTGATGCTGCCCACCTGGGTTAGCACTTGCCCTGACACTTGTAGAAGGGCCAAGCTAGACAATCCAGCATCTCTCAAGCTTCCATTGGTAGCTCAGCTGGCAGAGCAGAGGACTGTAGTGTATGCTTGGCTAGTGAGTTTTAGGTTGCTGGTTCAACTCTAGTTTGAAGAAGAGAGTCTTTCCCCTCCAGCCCAGCTTTAGTGCAAGGCTAGCAAGATGGCTGCCTTGGGTACAAACTGTCAGAGCCCTGCACTGCAACTGACAATAGGATTGTGGGTACCAGCTGCCAATCACATTTCTTGGACTACACAGGCCTTGAGACCCTGCCAGGGCTGCAGGGAAATGGGGAATGGCTGCACTTTGGAATTCAAAGGTGTTGTCTGCAACCATAAATTAGAACAGTTTTAGAGAGACTTTTTTCAGAAGAGACTTTTCCAACATTTGGTCCATCTACACGGAGCCAATCCATGGGGAAAACCTCCTCTTTCAGAAGAGCCCTTATTCCTAATAAAATGAGGAATACAGGTCTTCCGAAAGATCATGCCAACTTTTTTGGAAAGTGATTTGAAAAAGTGGACCTGTTCCCTGGATGTGGCAGAGTTTTCCTGGGCTAAGAGAGTTATCCTGGAAAAACTCTGTAATGTAGACTTAACTAAGGAGGGCACTATGGCTCAGCTAGCTAAAGTACCTTCCCCTTAAAGAAGAGATCCTGGGTTCGACTCCTGGTGGTGCCTTGTTGTAGCCTTTGCTCACATTTTCCTGTGTCCTTCTGGGACACTGAAGAGGCCTCCCCTGGCCACCCATGGAACTGCTGGTTCAGGAAAAGGCTGATTGGAGAGGAACATTGGGAAGAAGGAAACCGTAAGCCTGGAGTGAGTGCAGAGGCAACTGACAAGGCAGGGCTCTGGCTGCAATTCCTGGGACAGGAGAGCCAGAGCCAGAGCCACAAAGCCTTGTGATTGCCTGGGGGAGTCAGCACCACCCAGAGATCCTGCGAATGTAACCTCTGTAGCTCCTGCAGCCATGGAGAGTGACTCTCCTCCCCCTCCTTTGGGATGGGCAATGGCAACATGTTCAGCAGCTGGGAGAAAAGTCCCAGAGAGTAGCCCCATAGCTAAGCTGGCCCAGGAACCTGCCAGGTATGGGGGAGGTGAGAAAGCCAGCCCCCAGTGATGCCTGGCTGATGTGTCTGCTCTTCCCACCATCCCTCCCTATGTAGCTGGAGTCGGCTTCCTTCAGTCAAGTTTGGCGGTGTCCCCACAGCAGGAAGCCAAAGACAGCAAAGAGCAGAAGTGCTAGAAGTGGAGCCCTCTGAGTTTGATTTAGGGAGTCTTAGTTAGAATCACTAAATCAAACTCCAGAAGATGGATTGTCACCATTCCTTCCCAGTTGGATGTGGTTCTTGTTCTGCTCAGCACAGCCCATGGAGCAAAGGCAGCACTTTTCCAATGGGGCTAATGGTGCGCAACCTGCCTCCAATCAGTGCTATTGCCAAGGGACAGAGCTTAAGCCTGTCAATCTCAAGGTCCTGGGTTCAAGCCCTAGGGTGAGCAATGCCCTTTAACTCACAGTCTCAGTCTACAAGCAATTCACTCTCAGCTTTCGCCAGGGTTTTAGAAAGAAAAAGTCTAGTCCTGGGGTCCAGCTTCAGGAGAACCAGAGAGAAAATCAACTGCAATTTCCATCTTCTGAGGAGAAGGGAAGGGGATTTTCTTCTCGTCAGTTCTAGCCACTTCAGCCCAGGGAGGAGAAAAAATAACCCTCCGCCCGCTGATTGTCCCCATCAGCTTCTGTAGCTTCACCTCTTGCCACAGCAGCTCCAGCTTTGAGCTACAAATCTCAAGGGGCTGGTGAGGAAATGAGGAGCTGGCAGCTCGGGTTAGTGGCTTCCCTGAGAACAAGAGGTGGAGTGTTCACAAGGTGCATTCCCCTCCCCCACAGAGCAGGGTGTTAGAAAGAGCCAGGAACAGAATAGTCAGACGAGTTCCACAAAGCCAAAATTGTAGTGCAGTAGTTATCACGGTTGTATAACAGGCAAAAGGTCCCTGGTTCAAAGCCAGGCAGGAACACAGGGACTTGTCTTATTGCTGCTCCCCTGGGTGCCCAGGTAAGTGCAGCTGCTGCTGACCAGCCTGTGTCTGGGATGAGCCCAACTCCCATGTGACAGAGGAAGGTGACATCAGCTGAGAATGCCCTGTGGTGCCAGCCTGGGAAGGGGAGATGAATCAGGCCAGGCAGCTGCTGGAGACTTGTGGCTTGCCCTCCTCTGCCCTGGGAGGCTGGTGTATTGGGCCGGCTCTGCCTGCTGCCTCCCTTGTGCGACTTGCCCAAGGAGGTCATGAGGCAGGAATGGGGCAGAAGAGGGAAGCCAAACTGAAGGGGCAGGACAGAACCTCAGCACCTCAGTGGGGTGAATAGAGCCCTGCCTTGTTCTGCCAAATCCTGTGGGGTGGGGCTGGCTGTGGGGAGGCAGAGCCCTGTGCCTGTCTCAGGGCGTCCCAGGGAGGCTCCTTGCAGCCCAGGAGAAGGGGGCTCTGGGTGGAAGGAAAACAAGCAAAGCTGGTCCCAGTGGGCCTGGGCCAGGGCTCCAGTTTGGCCCAGCTGAGTCACTGGTGCCTTGTGTAAGTCTTATGGTTTAAGAGGCAGCATTCAGGACTCTGAGTTCAAATCTCAGTGGGACCTGCTGCGGATGGGCTGATACAAGCCCCTCAAAATCCATCTTCTTTGGCTTCCTTTCCTGCAGGCTCCCTAGAGAGGGATTTGTGCCCCCTGCTGTGAGTCTGGAAATGCCTGCCCCCCAGGCAGGTCTGTCTCTTGTCTGGCAGCCTGGGAGGGGCTGGGGCCCTGGTGATGCAGAGTCAGGCCTATGCGTGGCTGTAGATAGCAACAAAGACTCCCAAGAGCAGAAGGCTGAAAATTCAGCATCAAACCTGCCCCCTGCTGTGGTCCTGTAAGGCGACCTTGACCCTGCAGCGCTATTCCGGGTACTAAGGCATCTGTAATATCTATTCTGCGTGTTAACAGTGTCCCATTATTTTGAAATACAATGGGTTCGCTAGTCCAACATCCCCTGTAAACATCATTCCATGAGGAGGAAGGGACATTCTGTGATAGCAGGTTATTTTAATATTTGGTGCTGTGTAAACACCAAAGTATTTTTTAAATAAGCTCAAAATGACAACTTCCATAGCTCAAATTGTGTATCATATGTCAACCCTTTCTCTATGCTGCACCCTAAACTTGAAATAAGATGCTACATCAGGGCTTTGTCTGCACTAGAGAGTCAACGCTTTAGTCCAGAGAACACATCTGCTTTTTAAAAGCTTTTTTTGGAAGAGCAGATGTGCTTTTTTGGCATCCCTTGAGCCACACTTTACAAGGAAGAAGGGCTGTTTTTAAAAAGGGTTTGTTCCCGACATTTGGCCCAGTGTACATAGGCCAAATGTCGAAAAAGCCTCTTCCAAAAAAAGCAGAAGAAAAAGCTACACAAATTGGGTTTCGAAAATCATGTAGCTTTTTCCAGAGCAGTGCAGTGTAGACACAGCCTGAGTGTTGCTCAGCACTAGTAGGAAACAGGGAGGGACATAACCACCTAACGGCACCTGCAGCCTTTCAGAACAACCCCCAGCCCCAACCCCAACCCCAAGAACCAGCCCTTCACTCCACCCGCACTGGGGTCTGCTGAGAACTATCTAGACTCAAGCCCACCCCGGTGTCAGCCTAAGGATTGTCTGGTCTGTAAAAGGTGCACTGGAAATGAGAAAGCAGCTAAAGTGACTCTTGTGAGATTTGAATACACAACCTTTGAACATCTAGCTGGGCTCATATTAGCCCTAGCAGCTTACAAATCCAACATGCTTTCCAATATACCACACAGCCCACTGGGCTATGCAGTTTGATATCTTCACTCTGCTTTGCAGCATGGCAATTGCTGGGGGAAAAGAAAGGGGAGCCAGGTCTGTCTCTTTTGGGAAAAGGCCACTGAGCCCCTTACAGTGTGTTGGGATTTTGTGGTTCCCAGAGACTCAGGTGCTGGGCAGAATCAAGGGTCTTCAATTCAATTCAATTCAATTCAATTCAATTCAACAAGACTTTATTCAATGTGCACAAAGGGAGAGCCCCTGGTACTAAAATCAGCCAGAGCCCCTCGAGCAAGGAGCCCCTCCCCTTGCTGTTTTATAGCACATGGCAGTTACAGGTTACATAACACAAACTTCTAAACCAATCAGATTCAACCTTTCCATATATGGCTTTGTTTGTCACATGCTTGTACTTCTCCACTCCACACATTGAGTTCACCCCCCTCCCCTTGGCCTTTTCTAGGCTGTTCCTAGGGTGGTGAGCCACAGCATGCTTCTTTATGCATAGCTACTTTCCAAACCACATTTTGTTTAAAATGAACACATGCATACCCTTCAAGTGCAAATGAGAACTGAGCTGTAGTATGTGGGCATGGATCCCACTGCCTCACGCGTGTTAAACCCTCCTTCACAAGAACTCATCCACAAACAGGCAGTGTGGACAGGCAACAGTGATTTCTTGCTCAAGAAAGCCCTATATCTAAAATGGCCATCAGAGCTTTTTTGGCAGGAGAGTGTCCGCACTGCCATGGGTGCTCTTGCAGAAAAGCACTTCTCTTGTGCAACAGCACATGGCAGTGTGGACACATTGTTGCGCAAGACCTTTTGCACAAGAACTCTTGCACAAAACAGTTCTCGAGCAAGAAGTCTGCAGGGTAGATGTAGCCAGGGGGTGTTTGGGTTTGTTACCAGCACTGAGCTTTGTACAACAAACCAGGGAACATTGTAAAAATCCAAAACCTTCCCGCCCTGGGTGTCCTTGGCCAGTCAGCAAGTGGCAGAAAGGTTCCCTGAAGTGCTGACTTCAGGTGATTTGAAACAAACCCCACCAGTTCAGATGAGGTGGCCGCGTGGTTAAGGCAATGGACTGATAATCTATTGTTCTGTGCACGCATGGGTTCAAATCCCATCTTTATCCACTGTTTGCAGCCCTCTCTCTTGCCTCTCCCAGAGATTCAGTGCCAGCCCCTCCTGCAACCCTGCCTGCCCCAGCCCCTCAAACTGCAGCCTGGGGAAAGGGGAAATCTCCACAGAGACACTCCCAGCTGAGACCCTCAATCCCTTCTGCCCTCAAGGGGAAACCTCACAAAGGAGATTCCAGGCAGCCAGGCCATGGGGGTCTCTGAGATGCCTCAGCCCTGCAGCCTGTCCCACCTGGCTGTTGCCATGGTCCCTCTGTGAGGTCACTGCCTCCCAGCCAATGAGCTGAGGTGCTGTAAAAGTTCCTTGTGATGTCACTGCTGCCTTGCAGGCTCATGTCCTGCCCCTGGCCAGCCCCTTGGCATGTGTGAGCTGCTCCCCCTCAGCCCCCGTCACTCAGGGCTGGTTCTGGGGCTCACACAGGGAACATCAGAGGCTGCTCAGGGGCCACATTGCTAGGCCAGGGGCCCTCCTGTGGGGCTGTGAGTGTTGCTGTCCCTGCTGTACAGACAGGGCCATAGAGCCTCAGGAGGCTGCAGCGGTGGGAGACACTTCCCTGGTTTCGGGAGGGAGAGGAGATGTCAGGGCCCATGACTCAGAGCCAGCCAGCTACAGATACCCATGGAAAGCTGATTTGCAGAGGAGTGTGATCAGCCCTTCCTGTGTATCTGGCTTCTTCAAAGGGGCTTCATCAGGAGCTAAACGTTGAAGAAGGGAAATTTAGAAAGGTGAATTTCTGTGTCCGGGACTGTTTTCTGTGTTCTCCTGTGTCCTACATGGACAAGGCACTGTCCTCTTTAGCCACGGGTTGTGGGTTCAAGTCCCACCTGGGGTGCTAGTTTCCTCTCACTGACAAAAAAACTTATCTTCCTTTGCTCTCTGAGAGTACATCTAGACTACCGCGTTTTGTCGACGGAAGTTTTGTCGACAGATACTGTCGACAAAACTTCCATCGACAAAGAGCGTCCAGACACATTGAGTTCTGTCGACAAAGCAAACTGCTTTGTCGACAGAACTCCGTAGTCTGGACGCAATGTTACAGGCAATAACACCTTCTGTCGACAGAGTTCTGTTGACAGAAGGTGTTATGCCTTGTAAAATGAGGTTTACCAGCGTCGACAAAACTGCTGAGTTCTGTCGACGTTATGTCGACAGAACTCAGCGGTAGTGTAGACGCTGGTATAGTTTTGTCGACAAAAGTCCACTTTTATCGACAAAACTAGGTAGTCTAGACACACCCTGAGACAGTTGGCAAGGATGCTCCACAGTGGCTGTCTCTCTTTCTACAGAAGCTGTTCAGACCCCTTACTAGCAAATGCTGGTGTTAGGTGCACATCTGAGTGCTAAAAGCCAAGGGCTGCGTCTAGACCGGCATGATTTTTGGCACATGCTTTTATGGAAAAGCGTCCGTGCCAATCTAGATGCGGTTTTGCACAAGAAAGCCCCAATCGCCATTTTCGCCATTGGGGCTTTTTTTGCTCAAAACAAATCTCAGCTGTCTACACTGGCCCTCTTGTGCAAAAACATTTCCAGAAAAGGGCTTTTGCTTTGCCCTAACGGGAACGTCAAAGCATTTTCACAAGAAGCACTGATTTCGGACAGTAGAATGTCAATGCTTTTGTGCAAAATTAAGCGGCCAGTGTAGACAGCTGGCAAGTTTGTGCGCAAAAGCAATCACTTTTGCAGAAAAACTTGCCAGTCTAGATGCAGCCCAGGTGTACAAAGTCAGTATGAAGGGAAGCAGTTTGCTCTAGAAGTGACAGAGGGAGGTGGCTGTAGCAGAGCAGGGTCTGTCTGGAGACAAAGCGGAGACTGAGGTTGAGAAGACCCATGAGAGGCAGAGACTCCAGAGTAGGGTGGAGAGGGGGAGAGGGGGCTTAGTTATTTGGTCTGGCAAACTGACAGAAAATCCCCAGGCCCCACACTCTGAGATGGGGATTCACAGACCCCAAACTCCTGGGTGCTGGCAATGGGGCAACAGACGCATGTGCCATAGCTCGTGCCCCACCACATGACAAGAACCAGAAGGGGGCCAGGTGGCAGTGGGGGAGGGGCACCCCACACAGCCCTGAGCAGCCACCAGCTGAGCTCTGAGCAGGGCTAGTCCAGGGGTGGGCAAACTTCTGGCTTGTGAGCCACGTCGGGTACAGAAACTGTACAGAGAGCTGGGGGGGGGGGGGGGGGGGCTGTTACCCTCCCCAAAGAGCCAGGCTTGTCCTGGTCCCTCCCCCTGACTCCCTGGGGTCCCACCCTCTATCCAATCCCCCCTGCACCCTCCAACTGCCCCCAAGATTCCCAAGTCCTACTGAGCCCCTTTACTCCAAGGTCCCTGCCTGCCCCTTTGGGATCCCAGCCTGCTACCCATCCTGCCATGCTTTTGGCCCTGTGACCACCACCTCTGTATTTGAGCTTTCTGTTCAGGAAACAAACTGAGAAAATAGAAATAGAAATGTCCGGTATTTTCTAAACAATAATAATAATAACAATAATGTAGATTGTAGAGTCATGTCAAGTGTGTCTGGTATTTTTGTTGAAACCATCTGGCACCCCCACATGGCACCCCCACACAGAGACCACACAGAGACCAGTGACAGGACACCTCCTAGTACTCACTGCTGCTAGTGACACCCTCACAGCTCCCTGCTCCCCCCACCATGGGGCAGGCAGGAGGGGATGGTTACCCCCAAGTGACAGAGGGAGGGACAAAGGCTGAGAAAGGCAAAGGGCCTTGTCTGACCTCACACAGCCAGTCTGGGACAGCACTGGGAACAGGACCCAGGAACCCTGATGCTGAAACTCCCCCTCAGTCTGGAGTTTCACACCTGGACAGATCAGAATAAAGAGTCTTGAAGGAGCTACAGCCCCACAGCCCAGCCTAGGGATGGCTCAGCCAGTGGGTTAGAAGCACCAGGACACAGAGAGACTCAGGAGCTGCTCAGGAGCTGCTCAGAGACAAGCACTGGCAAGAAGCAGAACAATTCCCCGAGCAGACGATTGGTTCTGGCTCATTTGCTGGGACTTAAGGAGAGCCATAAAGTCCTGAGTCTTCTCCCCATGACTGGCCCCTGCACAGCCAATCAGAATTGGGACTCTAATCACAGAGCACTAGAACTGGCAGGAATCTTCAGAGGTGAATTCCAGTCCCCCACCCTCATAGCAAGACAGAGCACCATCCAGATGAATGTCTCTCCAAAGCAGGGAGCTACCAGGAGTGGGGCTTGAACCCACACAGACAAACATTCATTAGATCTTAAGTCTAACACCTTAACCACTTCACCATCCTGGTGGTGCTAAGGACGGGGTGAAAGGTCTCTCCCCAAACATCCCAGGGACTCGCTCTCAGCACATCTGCCCACATCTGCCCGTCCCATCTCTATGCCAGGGCTTCCCACCGCGAGGGCAAGGGAGCCGCCTCCTCCCCAGTGAGGAGGGAAGCAGGGAAAGGGAAACCAAACAAGACAAAACCCAATGTCCCCCCCTTCACCCAGTGTTTTCCCTGCCTTGCATTCGGCCAGCCCCCAGGGATCAGGCCAGTGTTTCCAGCCTTTGTGTTTATCTACCATGGACAGCCAAACACATTCACAAACTTTTGCCAGACCAGTAACATTACATTTACATATCTGCATAGCCATTATGCAAATAACAAATCTGCAAAAGGAAATAAACCCTAACAGATCAGTGTTTGCAGATATCTACACTTAAAAAAACATCACAGAAGAAATTCCCCTCAGGCTGCGGGAGGGGGCAGCTCCTCCCCCAGGGGGACTGGAGCCTGCAGAGGGAGGGGCGCAGGGAGAGGCACCCACAGAGGCAGGGGGCATTTGGGACACCCTGGTTATAAACTTTAGAAATTTTGTTGGGACAGAGGAGTTGGTGCCCCCAAGTGCCACCACCAGTCACCTCTGCCCCCCCTCCTGCCCCATGGCGGGGGAGCTGCTGTTGTATCTCCCCTATCTCCTTCTGTACAAGCCCTGCCCTGTGTCTCCCCTTCCCCAGCCAGGCTGCTCTTGCTCCCAGTCTCCCCAACCTCCCTGGCCCCTTTTCCCTTCCTGTGACCCCCCCCCACCAGAGTTTCCCTCCATTGCACCCCTGCTCTCAGCCACCTCATGACTGGCATGATCTCCCCAACCTCCCTTCAGTGCTTCCTGCCTCCCCCTCTTTGCTAGGTGTCCCTTCAGATCAGACAGGCGCTTTCTACCTTGGGCCAGGGACCGAAACACTCAGCCCCACAGGAGGGGGCTGGTTTGATGCTTCACCCCACAGCCCAGCAATGAGACCCCAAACTCCCCCTGTGCTCGGGTTGCCAGGTTTGCTGTGTGAATTCTGTGGGGCAGGTGCCGTCAGGCCTGGGCACTGGGATTAGTTACCAGTTTCCCAGGCCCTGGGGTATCATATGACAATACACGTCCCCTCAATTCCCCAAAACCATTAATCCAAAACAGCAGCTTTTTCCTCATATGTAGAATAGTGATAGAAATGTAGCCGTGTTAGTCTGGGGTAGTTGAAGCAAAATGCAGGACAATGTAGCACTTTAAAGACTAACAAGATGGTTTATTAGATGATGAGCTTTCGTGGGCCAGACCCACTTCCTCAGATCAAATAGTGGAAGAAAGTAGTCACAACCATATATACCAAAGGATACAATTAAAAAAAATGAACAAATATGAAAAGGACAAATCACATTGCAGAACAGAAGGGGGATGCGGGGGGGTGGGAAGGAGGAGGAAGGAAGGTAAGTGTCTGTGAATTGCTGATATTAAAGGTAGGGAGAGTGGGATGTTTGTGAGTTAATGGTATTACAGGTGATAATTGGGGAAACTGTCTTGGTAATGGGTGAGAAAGTTCAAAGTCTTGTTAAGTCCTTGTTGGCAAGTGTCGAATTTTAACATGAATGACAGTTCAGAGGATTCCCTTTCAAGTGCAGATGTAAAAGGTCTTTGTAGCAGAATGCACGTGGCTAAGTCATTTAGAGAGTGTCCTTTCTGGTTAAAGTGGCAAGAAACTGTTTTCTCTTTGTGATCTTGTCTGATATCTGTTTTGTGGGCATTAATCCTTTGGCGAAGTGTCTGAGATGTTTGTCCAATGTACATAGCAGACGGACACTTTCGGCACATGATAGCATAGATTATATTTCTGGATGCGCAGGAATATGTGTTCTTGATCTTATAACTCACTTGGTTAGGTCCAATAATGGTATCAGCAGAATGAATATGTGGACAAAGCTGGCAACGGGGTTTGTTGCAAGGGAAGGTACCAGGGTTGGTATTAGTGTGGTATGTCCTGTGGTGGTTGGTAAGAATCATCTTGAGGTTAGGTGGTTGTCTATAGGAGACTATGGGTCTGTCTCCCAGAGCCTCTTGGAGTATGGTATCCTGTTCCAATATAGGCTGTAGTTTATTGATAATGTGTTGGACAGGTTTAAGTTGGGGGTTGTAGGTGATGACAAGTGGTGTTCTATTGTTGGTTTTCTTGGGTCTGTCTTGAAGTAGATGGTTTCTAGGTATTCGTCTGGCTCTTTCAATTTGCTTTTTTATTTCTCTGGGTGGGTAGTTGAGATTTATAAATGCTTGGTAGAGATCCTGAAGCTTCTGGTCTCTGTCAGTGGGGTTAGAGCAGATGCGGTTGTATCGAAGGGCTTGGCTATAGACGATGGATCGTGTGGTGTGTTCTGGATGGGAGCTGGATGCATGTAGGTAACTGTATGAGTCGGTGGGTTTTCTGTAGAGAGTGGTGTCTAATTTTCCATTGTTGATTTGTACGGTGGTGTCCAGGAAGTGGATCTCTCGTGTAGAATGGTCCAGGCTGAGGTTGATGGTGGGGTGTAGGTTGTTGAAATCTCTGTGGAATATCTCCAGTGTTTCTTGGCCATGTGTCCAGATCATAAAGATGTCATCGATGTACCGTAGGTAGAGGAGGGGTGAAAGGGGACGGGAGTTGAGGAAACGTTGTTCTAGGTCAGCCATAAAGATGTTAGCATACTGTGGGGCCATGCGTGTACCCATGGCTGTGCCGCTGATCTGGAGGTATAAGTTGTTCTCAAACTGGAAATAATTGTGGGTGAGAACAAAGTTACATAGGTCTGCTATCAGGTTGGCAGTAGTGTCCTCTGGGATAGTGTTTCTAATTGCTTGTAATCCGTCTTCATGTGGGATGTTGGTATATAGAGTTTCTACATCCATGGTGGCAAGGATGGTATTATTGGGGAGGTTATCGATGTTTTGTAGTTTCCTTAGGAAGTCAGTAGTGTCTCGGAGATAGCTGGGGGTGTTGGTTACGAAGGGTTTGAGAAGAGTGTCTACATAGCTGGATAGACCAGTAGTGAGCGTGCCAATACCAGAGATGATGGGACGTCCGGGGTGCCCAGGTTTATGGATCTTGGGAAGTAGATAGAACAATCCTGGTCGGGGGTCAGAAGGTGATTCTGTGAGGATTTGTTCCCGAGTAGCTGTGGGGAGGCTTTTAAGGAGATAGTGTAGTTTCTTTTGGTAGTCCAAGGTGGGGTCAGAGGGGAGAGGTTTGTAAAATGTGGTGTTCGAGAGTTGTCTGGTTGCCTCCTGGTTATAGTCGGCCTTATTCATAATGACCACAGCACCCCCTTTGTCAGCTGGTTTGATTACAATGTCCAGGTTGTTTTTGAGACTCTGGATGGCATGGTGTTCAGTGCGGCTAAGATTGTGTGTCGCTTGTTGTCGTTTGCGAATAATGTCAGTCTGTGCGTTGTTGCGGAAGCTGTGTATATAGAAATCCAGATTGTAATTCCGACCGTCAGGGGGAGTCCATATAGAATTATTTTTCCTTTGGTGTTGGTAGGGGGGATCTGGTAGGTCAGATTGATGTTCAGTGGTGGTTTGGAAATATTCTCGGAGACGGAGGCGGCGAAAAAAAGCCTCAAGGTCACCACAAAATTGTATCCAGTTTGTGGGGGACGTGGGGCAGAAAGAGAGACCCCGGGACAAGACAGACTCTTCTGCTGGATTGAGTTTGTAGCTGGAGAGGTTAACAATATTATCCGGTGGGTTGAGGCAGTTGCTGTTGTAGCCAGTGGTATGGAGCAGGTTAGAAAATGTATTGTCTTTTCTTTGTTGTAGGGAATAGAAGTGTGTATAGTAGATTTCTTGTCTGGTGGAACAAAAGTCTTGCAAGGTGTCAGTCGGTGTGGATGTTTGTCTTGAGATGAGACGATCTAAGTTAGAAATGTCATTCTTGATGGTTTTCTGTTTCTTGTATAAAATACTTATCAGGTGGTTTCTTAATTTCTTGGATAGTGTGAGGCAGAGTCTTTGCCTATATTGGAACAGGATACCATACTCCAAGAGGCTCTGGGAGACAGACCCATAGTCTCCTATAGACAACCACCTAACCTCAAGATGATTCTTACCAACCACCACAGGACATACCACACTAATACCAACCCTGGTACCTTCCCTTGCAACAAACCCCGTTGCCAGCTTTGTCCACATATTCATTCTGCTGATACCATTATTGGACCTAACCAAGTGAGTTATAAGATCAAGAACACATATTCCTGCGCATCCAGAAATATAATCTATGCTATTGACGGAGAATTTAATCCGAGGGTTCGGATGGGGGCCCAAAACCCCTACCAAATCAATTCCAGGCACCCTTCTTAAGCAACCAGCTTTATTCAGGAATGCATTCCAGGGCAAAAACCTCCAGGATACTCAGGAGAAAAAAAAAGTTTCTGCAAAGTTTCTGCAAATGCCCAAACAAAAGGCAAGGTCTTTTGTACTTTCTTACATGGTAATTACCCCCCTTTGACTGACCACTTACAATTGCATATACAGGTCATGCCCCTTTGCACCAAATTTCCTCCAATCATCATTTGTCCCCTCACTGTTATTTTGCAGGCCTTACATCAGGTTTAAACCAGTTTTACCTGTCCCCTCCTTTTGTATCCCTGTGTTCAAGCACGAACCTCTTTACAAAGACCAGACTTTAACAGCAGGGGTCATACTGACAACAGTTAAGTTTATCCTTCATTCCCCCCTTTGATCCACTTGTGGATCACAATTAATCTGAAGCATCCTTTCCCATTCATCCTTAAACGTGCAAGTGTTTTTGTAGTCTTTCTTGGGAGGGTTCTGTACATTTAGCAGAAGCATCTGTTGTACTTTGCTTTCTGCTACATTTTCTATCTTTTGTAAGCACCTTTTAATACAGCATAAGGCTAGCTGTATCATTATGTATATAGAGCATATTAAGACAAGGAACATCAATATTCCTCCCACCACTTTCTTCATGAGTTCGCTTAACTATATTCCCAACCAATTCAAAGGATTCCAGTCTTGCAACTGCTCTCTAAATGTTTTTGTCTGGACAGACAATGTTTGGATTTCCTTTATCCTTGTGGTTAGGTTTGAACTCACATTAGAAACTTTAACACAACACTCTGGGCCTATTAATCCACATACCCCTCCTTGAGCTGCTAGTAGATAGTCAAGAGCCAGTCTGTTTTGCTGGGTAAAGATTTGTAATTCATTTAAATTTTCTTGTACCACACCTAATGCCCCCTCTGTGGTATTCATGAATTTTTCCATAAGCAAGGACATTGTTTTTAAATCATGATTTGTTTTTGCCTGCCCTACCCATGGAATGGTAGTTTCAGCTACTGCAAGGGCAGTTTGTTCTATCCAGTTCCATGCTTTCTCCCAAGACCCATCTCGCTTATTCCTGATATGCCCTGGTGGCAAAGTGTCAACAATTCTCATAGCTGGTGTTACAAGACCGAGGTAACAAAACCC
Source organism: Pelodiscus sinensis (assembly GCF_049634645.1). NCBI lineage: Eukaryota > Metazoa > Chordata > Testudines > Trionychidae > Pelodiscus > Pelodiscus sinensis. Next base: position 21,781,189 of record NC_134736.1, on the reverse strand, counting down.
TGAGGCATTCTGCGGAAGCCTTTTATAGGCAAATTTACCGCATATCCACCAATAATTATACATGTTCCACGAGTCAGACTGATATATCATCATCGCAAAGGTGGTGTTACCTTCCTTGCAAAGGTCTGTACTAGTGGTCCCTCCCCATATGGTGGTTATTTCTGGTTTGAATAGGGTGCACCAAAGGTTTGCGGTAGACATAGTGGAACCATTATGCCATACATGTGTCCCATTCAGCTTTGTTATAATGTGTGTGCAGCTTGATTTCCCGACAAAGGTGGTACCTGTAAGATTCCTACATAGGGGGCTTGTACCACTGAATGATAATTGGATGCACCCAGTCTGATCGAACCACACAGTTTGGTCATTTTGTTCCAGTAATGCATCACTTACTAGTCCAGTTTTGTTTAACGGAAGGGCACCTATTGGGTATCCACTATATGCACTTTGTGGTGCCCAGGCACACACCCAACAGTTAGTTTTGTTTGCGGCTTGTGCCATACCTTCTGTCATCTGCAGAAAGGTGTTAGTACCAATACCATTCCGAGGGTTCGGATGGGGGCCCAAAACCCCTACCAAATCAATTCCAGACACCCTTCTTAAGCAACCAGCTTTATTCAGGAATGCATTCCAGGGCAAAAACCTCCAGGATACTCAGGAGAAAAAAAGTTTCTGCAAAGTTTCTGCAAATGCCCAAACAAAAGGCAAGGTCTTTTGTACTTTCTTACATGGTAATTATCTTTCTTTTACTGACCACTTACAATTGCATATACAGGTCATGCCCCTTTGCACCAAATTTCCTCCAATCATTATTTGTCCCCTCACTGTTATTTTGCAGGCCTTACATCAGGTTTAAACCAGTTTCACCTGTCCCCTCCTTTTGTATCCCTGTGCTCAAGCACGTACCTCTTTACAAAGACCAAACTTTAACAGCAGGGGTCATATTAACAAAAGTTAAGTTTATCCTTCACTATCATGTGCCGAAAGTGTCCGTCTGCTATGTACATTGGACAAACATCTCAGACACTTCGCCAAAGGATTAATGCCCACAAAACAGATATCAGACAAGATCACAAAGAGAAAACAGTTTCTTGCCACTTTAACCAGAAAGGACACTCTCTAAATGACTTAGCCACCTGCATTCTGCTACAAAGACCTTTTACATCTGCACTTGAAAGGGAATCCTCTGAACTGTCATTCATGTTAAAATTCGACACTTGCCAACAAGGACTTAACAAGACTTTGAACTTTCTCACCCATTACCAAGACAGTTTCCCCAATTATCACCTGTAATACCATTAACTCACAAACATCCCACTCTCCCTACCTTTAATATCAGCAATTCACAGACACTTACCTTCCTTCCTCCCCCTTCCCACCCCCCCGCATCCCCCTTCTGTTCTGCAATGTGATTTGTCCTTTTCATATTTGTTCATTTTTTTTAATTGTATCCTTTGGTATATATGGTTGTGACTACTTTCTTCCACTATTTGATCTGAGGAAGTGGGTCTGGCCCACGAAAGCTCATCATCTAATAAACCATCTTGTTAGTCTTTAAAGTGCTACATTGTCCTGCATTTTGCTTTTCCTCATAGTGTAAGTTTCCTCACAGTAAGGCCCGTGTTTTGGCCACACCCCCTAACCAGGGCAGCAAGCTACACAACCTGTGGGACACATTCCCCACCAACCCCTTTCTGCTCCTTTCAGAGGCTAAGTCCGGACTGCAGCAGACTTGCTCTTCCTATGAGGCAGAAGCAGGAGCGGCCTGAGGCTGGCTGCGGCAGCTGGCGCCCCAGGTGGAATACGTGATCGGTGCCCCTGCCTGCAGGGCCATCAATGGACTGACGTCATCATCGGGTGCTCTAGGTGGTGGCCGAGTCCACCGATAGCCATGGGCTGCCCCATGGCAGAAGGGATGTGTCCAAAGAACAGGTTTCTCCAAAATTTGGTGCCATGTAGCAGCAGGCGGCAGGAGCCAAAGTGGCTGGACAGCCTGTTCCATCCCAGCGCACCGCCCTCCCAGCCTGCTGCTGCTCCGGGAGGGGGTGTCTGGCCGTGTGCATCGGGGCATTGTGATGCCACGTGTGATACCAACACAGGATGCTCTGCTGCAGCGTCCTCGCCCTGTCACCCACCCCAGGAGCTACTGGCAGATGGGCACCGACCCTCTGTCCTCACCTTCTGCAACCAGCTGTTCCCAAGGGGGTGAGTCTGGGCAGAAGGTGATTCCAGGATTCTGTTGATTCTGTTTCTGCCCTTGTGGACAGAGACACCTGGACAAAGCAGCAGCCCCAAAAGGCCCTTCCACAACTTACAGAGCAGAGGACTGGAACGACTGCTCAGCAGGTGCCCCTAAGTGGCTAGTTTGACTCCAGCTCTAAGGAAAGCATCTTTTCCCTCCCCTGGCTGAGGCAGGGCTCGATGGCTGCTAGGTGGAGCAGCAGGGCAGGCAAGGCCCTTCAAGAGGCACAGCCAGGCTCTCCAGAGAGAAGCCAAAAAGGGCTCAGACACAGGCTTCTGCCAACGCCTGGGATTGAATCAGGGACCTTTAGAGCTTCAGTCTAATACTCGCCCCACTGAGCTACTTCAGCAACTGTTGCTGTGGTTCTGAGGTCCTGACTTCTCCATCAGGGATGCTTTTTTCCACAGCAACAAAGCTGTTACTAGTGGCCCTGCAGGGCAAGATGAGCTTTGCCTGCCTCCCTCAGCCTGACTCGCTACTTGCCCCCATTTCCTGCCTCTCTTCCCAGGCTGACCCAGGGGCTGAAAGGGGCTGGGGCTGCCGATGGCAGGAAGAAGATGGGGGGTGAGACCCTGGCAGCCAGAGGGTTCAGCTGCCTCTTTGCTCCTTGGGCCTGGCTCTCAGCATGGGGCAGGCGGGGGCGCCCTGAGAGGCTCTGCTGGCCACAGGGGTGTCTGGTTTGGTGACTTGCCTTTGTGTAGCTGCCTGCTATGGACAGGGAAGGAGAAAGAAGCCCTGGGAGGTGAAGCAGCGGGAGGGAAGCAAGGAGCAGAGTGTCAGCTGCCAGCCGAGAGTCACAGGTGCCCTCTGCCCCCTGGGACCGCCCCTCCCTGAGCCGCCAGCCCCCTGTCTCTCACCGTGTGCCCCTTGGGGAGTCCACTTGCTCTGGGCTCCGGGGGCCTCCCGCTCCCACAGGGAATGACACAGCCCTGTGCCCTCGCCCAGAGCCACTCCCAGCCCGTGTGAAACAGGAGGGTTCATTGAGCGTCTGACACAGCACAGGGACCCAGGCAGGCAGCAGGGGCTGCGGGTGAGGAGTGAGGGCACCAGAGGGGGCAGGGAAACAAGTAGCACCAAGACTCTTGCCACTAGGGTCTGGCCACCCGACTCCCTGCCCAGGCTGCTGGGCCCCCGACCACTTCAGCTGCCAGGTCAGCCCGGGAGCTAAGGCAGGAATGGGGGGAAGGAGCCAGTCAAACTGCAGGTGGCAGGAAACACCAGTCTCGCCTTCCTGGGCCGGGCACGACGGCATCATGTTTGTGACACGGCTGCCAAACATTTTGAAATATATTTCAAAATAATGGGTAGCTTATTCCTATGTCCCATAACCAGCTGCTTCAATAGATATGGAATAGCTATTTCAGAATACTTCTGGTATCCAGAAATAGCTCCTCCGTGTAGACGTACCCTTAGAAAGCAGCAAGAATTAAAGTAAGTCCTCAACAAGTTAGAGGAAACTGAGACTTGCAGTGGAGCTCAGACAAAAGTGATTTGTTTTCTTTTGGAACATGTTACAGCTTCGGAAATCTAACATCAGTATTCTTCACAAGAACTTTAATGAAAAGGCCCATATTAAGGGAAATACCCACATGGACTCAGGGAGACAGGCTGAAAGTCGTGCTTCATGCGGAATAGAAACAAATAGCCATTATTAAAACGTTATCTGTACAGAAGTAACAAGACTCATGTTTAAATATGAATCTTCATGGCACACGTCCCAACAAGCGCCCATGAGCTCAGTGTTGGTGCACAAGACAAAACTCCCTCCGCTCAAAGATGGAAACTCTTAGGGGGACACTGGTGACAAGTGTTGCCGGCTGCCCCACAGTCACAGGGGAAGGTGACTTTGGCTCCTGTGGCAGCCACTCCATCTGGAAACCCCAATGAGATCTCAGGACACAGACTGGTACAAATCACACCACTGCTGCTGTGCAGCTTCCATCTTGTCCCCATCCCCCCCCCCCAAATCCTGATTGGTTAATTCTGTGTCCTGCCACCCCCACCTCTGCCTGTCCTCAGCCCTGCTGTTAGTTCTGCTCCTGCCCAGCCCCCACCTCTGTGCCTCCTGCAGCCCCAGGGAGTCTTCTCCTTACCCCTCCCATCCCTGGTGCTGCAGGGAGGGAGGGGAGGAGCTTTTGGTCATCAGAGAGATGAGGAGTCAGAGGCTGGCTAGAGGGAGTCCTGCAGGGTCACTGAGCCTGGGCTGTGTGAGGCCAGAGAGGCTGATTTCAGGGGCACAGGCTGAGCGGGGATCCCAGCCCCACCCAGAGCCAGGGTCGGATTCTCTCCCCAGGGAGGGAGCCCGGCGGGAAAGTGAAGATCGGGGCCTCAGAACCAGCATCGATAAATGTCACCTGCCCCCGGTCACAGTCCAGACAAACCCGGATCCTGTGGGGGGCCTGACTCAGAGGCAGGGGGGGTCTCCTCAGAGTCAGTGAGAGCCTGGAAACAATCCCAACCCCACTGCACAGCCCAGATCCCCCCCTCAGGGCTAATGCTGATCCATCCCTTCCTGCTCACAGACTCTCTGGCCACCCCCACAGCCCAGTGTCGCCCATCCCCCACCTCTACCTCCCAGCAATGTCTCCCCGAGGTGAATCCCTCATGGCCCAGCACACATGGCTCAGAGTCAAATCTCTCAGGGTTGCTGGGCAGTCGCTGCCGTGTATCTGCCTGTCTGACACGTTTCCGATCCCAAGACAGGACGAGTCGGGGATGAGCCGTGTCTGGGTCCAGAGTCACAGTAGCTGGGGAGAGAGAATCAGGGCATGAGGGGCAGAGCTCAGCCCTGGGGGTGTGTATAGACTACAGGGTTTTGTTGACAAAAATGGACTTTTGTTGACAAAACTATACCTGCGTCTAGATTGCTGCTGAGCTCTGTTGACATTACATCGACAGAACTCAATATTTTTGTCGACGGCTGTAAACCTCATTCTATGAGGAATAACGCCTTTTGTCGACAGAGTTCTGTCGACAGAAAGCATTATTGAATCTATACTGTCTTTTGCATCTACACTGTCATGTCGACAAAGCGGCTTGCTTTGTTGACAAAAGCCTATAGTCTAGACGTACCCTGGGGGCAGCTGGGGCCATTTCTCACCCTCCCCGGCAGCCCTGTTGTGGCTGGGACAGGCCTGGGCCCCAGGGAGCTGCCTCTGCCCTGGGCCCTGAGACTGAGCCGAGCTGTCACTGCAGCGCCTCAGCCTGGGCAATGGGACCCGCTTCGTCAGTTTCTCATTTGTGTGCAGAGGCTGCAGCCTCCTGCCCCCCAGCTCGGGCTGCTCCACCCCCAGGGCCAGGCCGAGGGCAGGAGGGTTCAGTGGGGGGGGAGGGACAGAGGAGGCAGGTTCCAGCTTTAACCCCCAGAGGGAAACTCCCTCCCCTGCTGTCGCCTCCACCCCCCGCCAGTGCACAGAGGGGAGGGGGCAGCGCGGGGGAAGAGCCGCCTCACCCCAGAGAGTAGGGCCTGGGCATTAGTCACCCCCAGGGTAGTGGAGGGTCCAGAGCTCCCCAGGGCAGCCGGGCTCAATGGGGGGAGCCCAGCTCTGGCTTCTGGCCTGGCCGGGGGCAGGGCTCTGGGGAAGGGGATCTGGGGTGGGGTCACTGGGAGGGGCCAGCACAGGGCAGAGGCTGGTGCCCAAGGAGGGGCTGCACTGATCAGCTGCCCCGACACAAAGCGCAGCCCCTGCCTGCAAAGCCCCCTGCCTGCAAACTGTGCCCTTAGTGAGAAGTGGGGGGGGGTCAGACCATCCCATTGCTTAAAGGGGCAGGACACGGCCCCTCGTCCTTCTGACCCAGTGCTCCTGGGGCTCCTCACCACTCAGTGGGCAGGTTTGGGGCTCTGCCTGTTGTGGTCGCTGGGGGTTTGGTTGGTGACTTGAGCTACAAACTCAGGAAGATGTTTTCACTCTCCACTTGAAACCTCACCCTGTCTGAAAGCTCCCAGGTATTTTCCTCTTGCTCTCTCCAGTGCAGAGGGCAGCGTGTCTGGTGGGGAAGGGAGAAGAGAAGTGAGATTCATGAGTCCATATGGCCCACGACATCCCCATTCCTAACACAGGGTATGTCTACACTACCCCCCTAGTTCGAACTAGGGGGGTAATGTATGCATACCGAACTTGCTAATGAAGCCCGGGATTTGAATTTCCCGGGCTTCATTAGCATAAAGCCGGCGCCGCCATTTTTAAAAGCCGGCTAGTGCGAACCCCGTGCCGCGCGGCTACACGCGGCACGGACTAGATAGTTCGGATTAGGCTTCCTAATCCGAACTATCTAGTCCGTGCCGCGTGTAGCCGCACGGCACGGGGTTCGCACTAGCCGGCTTTTAAAAATGGCGGCGCCGGCTTTATGCTAATGAAGCCCGGGAAATTCAAATCCCGGGCTTCATTAGCAAGTTCGGTATGCATACATTACCCCCCTAGTTCGAACTAGGGGGGTAGTGTAGACATACCCACACAGACCTGGGTTTTCGTTGTAGCAGAGACACATTTGGGTACGTCTACACTGCAGAGAAGATCGAGGCTACCTCTGTTGATCTCCCAGGGTTCAAATTAGCAGGCAAGTGAAGACAGTTCATCAAACTGAGGGGTGCATCTGTTGGTGCCGGTAGCCCTCATTGCACGAAAAGTATGGGAAGTCGGAGGGAGAGTGCTCTTCCCTCCACTGCCTGCTGTGTGGACAGCGCCAACAGTCGAGTTAAGCTACATCGACTGCATCTACGCAATTAACTCAGCAAAAGTTGTGTAGCTTAATTTGACTTTCTCCTGCATGTAGACACGCCCTCAGTTTTTTAATATAAAAAGGTCTGAAGGCTCCTACTTCCTCTCTTACTCAGGCCTCTCCCAAGAAAGGAACCAACCTCCCTGCAGCCTCACAGCCAACCCAGGACAATCTGTGGAGAGATTCGCTTTTTCCTCAACATCCTCTCCCACCCAGAAGACATCCTTCCTGCCCTTCAGACTCCCCTGGGTTTGGCTCATTCACTTCCTGACATTTGTCACAGCCTAGGCCCAGATCCTGCAAAGACTTTGGCCTCAAAGTAACTTCACTCACTTTGGTCCCTTTGACACAAGCGGGAGATTCAGAGTTTGCAAAATCCTGGCCCTGTCTGTGAGCCGTGGGGTCTGTGTACTCAGCGTCTCTGCAGAGAGCAGTACGGAGCTGGGCGTGTTTCTGTCCGTGTGTTGGCCATTTTGTGCTCTAACATAACTGTAATTGCAAAGCGGCTTTTGGAACAAATAAGGTTCCAAGAATCCACCTGAGTGTCTGGGACGGCAAGTGGGCGCCATTTTCACCTCACAATTCAACAGAAACTTCATCTAACGAGGAGCCAAATGACCAGCATCGGTCTCTCTCCATGGCCTCAGACACTTCACTCACTCTCCCCTCCCCGTCCCTTCCCGGTACCTGTGAACTGCCTCAGTGTCTCCGACAGCGCAGTCGTTTGCCGGGAGAAACCCGTGACTCGCTCGCCCAGTTCAGGAGAAATCTCCTCTGGCGGCTGGAACGGCCCCGTCTCACACCTGGGGAGAGACAACGTCACATGGCGACACTGCACCGAGTGACTCAGTTCTCCAGCTCTGGCCAGTGAGTCGCTGCTCTGCTGGGCCTGGAGTTCGAATTCTTCCGTTCTCCCAGCCCAAGAGCAGAGGCAGCGCAGCCCTTGGCCCTGCAACGTCCCCTCAAAGGTCCCATGAACAGTCTGCAGCTCTGGCCTGGGGAGACCAGCTGGGGGCTAAAGGGGAATTGAGCCTCCATGGCCAACTCACCCCTTGGCCTCCAGGGGACAGCCCACTAGGGACTAGAGCCACTAGCGAAATTGCCCCGGGCCACCCTAGAAGGCGCAGGGCCTCAACAGGAAGGGGCAGGACTACCCCAACCCCGGACCAAGATCGGTCTGCTGGTGGGGGAGCCCGTTTGCCCCCCCTTCCCACTAGGCACCTATGCCCTGGAAGAGGCTTAGCATGCTCCCTGACGCCCAGCCCAATCAGGGCCTGGAAGTGGGGGACCATGCGCCGCCGCTGCCTCCTTTCCCCCCCACGAGCAGCATGTAGCACTTCAAAGCATCACACGCTCCTGGCAGGTTGGGAGGAGGATTCACACGCTCCCCTGCCCCCAGACACTAATTGGCCTGGGGGTGTGGGAACAGCAGGGCCACTGCAGGCTGGATCTACCCACTTGATGGGCTGGATCCGGCCCTCAGAGGCACTTTTGCCCACTAGGGACTAGACTGAGACACCAGCTCCCCTCTCCCCAGCCCATTCCCACAGGTCTCCAAACAGCCCTCGGGTGGGACAGACTCTGGGTCCCTGCTGCCCTGGGCTGAATGTGCCCAGTGCCCAGCAGTGCCAGGCCCATGTCCCACCCCACAGCCCTGAGGCAGCCAGTCCCCAGGGAGGTGACAGCTCCAGGAGACACCTGAGCTCAGACTGTGCCCTGAATGGGGAATTCCAGAGTCTGCTGGGCCAGGGGAGAGCCGCAGGCTGAACGACCTTCCCCTCACATCTGGCTGTGGAGCACGGGGGAGATGTGGTGCTAATATCAGTTCCAAGCCCTTTCCCTGCGCTGTGCAGTGTGAGGGGAGCGAGAGCCACCTACCTGCTCAAGGTGCTGCTGATGTCCTAGAGGGGAGAGAGAGAAAAGAATCTCAGCCCCATCAACACGCACAGGAGACCCAGGGAAGAGATTTTGCAAACATAGCAGAGGGGCCCTGCCCTGACCCCAGGAACATGGATCCCCTGAGCGAATGGGGCTTTGCCATCTCCAATAGGTCTGTGCCTGTAACTCTGCAAAGCACAACAGTCACTCACATGGCAGCAACGCACCCGCCGAGTTACACCCAGATCTGACGACTGGACTTCAGTGTTTGTGGTTCAGGAGCCTCCCTCCCCTGTGTGGGGAGCTGGGATGTTTCTCCCTCAGTCTCACCTGCAGGAATTCACTCGCTGGCTTCTGACATGTCCCCTCCAGCTCACTGATCCGCTCACTGATACGGGAAATCTGCACGGAGAGGTTCCTGACAGTGTCAGTCTGGAGCCTCCCCATCTCCTCGTTCAGCTTCTCCAGCTGGGCCAGCAGGAGTCGCTCTTGTTCCTCCAGGAACTGCCGCAGCTGCTGAAACTCGGCCACAATCTTCTGCCTTTCGGCTTGTGTCTGTTTCTGAAGAAGAAAAAACAAGGAAGTACACCACTCCCACCACCACTACCGGGATGTGGATGAAGCCTGGTGCCCTTTCACAGAGAGCTGAGTGTGCGGGAGGAGACCTTCTTTGCAAATTCTGTTACCTGACAGTGAACAGTATCCTGCAGTTACTCGAGGGAGCATTTTCTCACATGTTTTTGTTTGGCCCCAGAATCTCATAAAGGACATTTCTGTATCTAACATGGTTGGGATAGTAAGCGATGGAAGGCCTCGGGGATTCAGATCCAAAGCAGCAGGGGGCAGGATTCAACACTAGATCTTAGTGACATTTTCTGCATTCAATTTTTTTTCAGGGAAAATGCAGATTTGACAAAGAAACATTTCATGAATTACTGACAATGTCACACAGTTGTATTGCTACAGAAATAAATAAATGACAAATCAAAATATGTTCAGTCCTTTTTTCCTGGATTTTAAAGTTTGACCTATTTTTGAAATTGTCTTTGCTTTTTATAAAAACATTTTTAAGGACATGGTCAAAACTGAATCAAAACATTTTTATTTTTGTCCAAAAAAATTATCTGACATAGCAAAAAAATAAAATTTGTGATTTATTAATAATTTTATAAAATACAGAATTTCTGGTTGAAACCCATTTTTTTTAAAATATCCTGCAAGCAAAGAAGATCTGGCATTTGCCCACCAGTATTCAGTACCACATTCACAGAGAGAGGCAGGAAGAAAAAAAAACCAAATGAATCCATGAGAGAAAAAGTAGTAGATTCGGACACAACATTCTGCATTGGGTACATTCAGCTCACACTGGGAAGTTTTATCTCTGCCACCCATAAAATCTAAAAATTAATTATATTCCCTCCCTCTCTCCCAGGATCATGAAGTAGCAGACAAAATCCATTCTCCAGTAAAGGCCACACCCACCCTTCCATCCTTCATAAGAGTGAAATGGGAAGCAAATAACCTGCTATAAAATAGAAACTGGAAGGCAACAGAAACTGAACTGCAGCGACGATAAGAAAATAGTAAGGACTGTAAAACAACATCTCCGGACAGCATCCTCAGGATCCAAGGTGAATGACAGGACTGGAGAAATAATCAGAACACAAAGGGACTCGGCCAGAAAGCATGACGTCCCGGAACACAGCGCTTCAGTTAAGCTGGAACGCAGAACAGTGAACAAAGACTGCATCAGAGGACTCCTCAAGACATAAGTAAACATCCTGCAAACTGTGGGCTGGCAGAGGCTGAGAACTGAGCAGTGAACTAGGGATGTTAGATACCGTGTAACTGAATAGTTATGTAACTGCATGAAATCTTAGCAGTTACACAGCTACTCGATAGTCACTGTGGGAGGGGTCAGCAGCCAGCATGCTCTCAGCCCTGCTTCAAGGAGTCCCGTCTATCAGAGGCAGCAGCACGGGTTGGCAAGCAGGACTGGCTTGCAAGAGGAGCCATTTTAAAAACCAGTGCTCTGCACAGACCAGCTGCCTGCCACCCCATGCTGCTGCCTCTGATTCAGAGGCGGTAGTGAGGGGTGGCAGCAGACCCTGTCCACAGGGGTCCAAGTTCCCCATGGACAGAGGCTGGTCCAAGCCCAAGCAGCCACAGATAAAGCTACTTAGTGGCAGCCTCCCCTCTTCTGCCCCCCCCCCCCCCACAGTGACAGAGACAGTGGTGCGGGGGGACAGGCAGCACTGCAGATCTGGTGCTGGGGGGAACCAGCTTTTAAGGTGACTCCTCAGCACCAACTCCTGCCTGTCCTCCCTTGCTGCTTCTGTAGGAGGCAGCAGGGCATGGAGGAAAGTGGGTCTGTGGAGCTGATATGCACATGGAATGGCTTGAAAGATGGCTTCAGCCTACCCCCCCCCCCCCAACCTCCTCACTGCTGTCTCTCTATCAGAAGCAGCAGCACAGGAGGGGGGTAGGCGGATCTGGTGCTCATGGGGAGCCTGCTTAAAGCCAACTCCTCCTGAGCACCAGCTCCTGCTCCCCTCCCCCTGCTGCCTCTGATTCAGAGGTAGCAAGGAGAGGGAAATAGGCAACAAGATTAACCAATAAGCCTAGGCAAGTTTTTCTCAAAGTGATCCATAAAACCACTTTGAGAAACACTTTAACTGGCCGTGCTGATTTGTTTATTTACTGGCGCTGAAGCCACAAAGCCTTGTGGATCCCATTGGCTCTGTTTTGCCGTTTGCAGCCAAAGGGAGCCGCAGGACGCAGTAGCTTGGTCACAAGGGAGCCAATGAGAGTCACAAGGCTCCATGGCCGTAGCACTGGTAAATAAACCAACTGGTGTGGCTAGTTAAAGTATTTCTCAAAGTCGTTTCACAGACCACTTTGAGAAACACTGGCCTAGCTTATCAGTTAATTGTGTACAGGCCGTTCTCACTATAAGCCCAAGATATGTTCCAAGAAAATTGGACTTATAGTGAAACAACTTAAAGCAGGGAACGTTTTTCCCATGAATGACTTCTATTTGCGTAAATTGAGGATTTTTTTGTGTGTAACTTAAGAGCAGGGAACGAGAGGACTTATAACGCATCAGTTCCTACAATTCTCTGCAACTTTAGTGTGGAACCGATGTATAGCAGAGCAATTTATAGTGGGGGCACCCTATAGTCAACAACACGTTAACATTCCTAGAGAGAACATGTTTCAGTGGGGCTTTGTTCTAAATCAAGACATTTTCTAATTCAAAATTCTGTGAGTTCATAAATATAAATTATTGCTTGTGAATTGAGTTTAATGAAGCTAATAGTAGTTAATATACTGTTGATAAGAAATATAGTTTACAGTAGTTTATGGTAGTGGTTTTCAACCTGTCATCTGTGTACCCATGAGCGGGGGCAGGAGGGTCCATGGATCATGTCTGCAAAAGACTTAGACTGAAAAAGACTGGACAGAATATAACTTCACACAGACAAGAGAGTTTCAAAGCGGTCACCATTGGAAATTTCTAACAGGATCCACAAATGAACAAAGGTTGAAACCCGCTGGTTTAGGGTCCAACCCCAAGGAGGAATTTTGCAAAACAATTATTTGTGATTTCTTTGCGATCATTCCCCAACTGATCGAGATAAACCATAACTGGGTCTCTAGATTGCCCCTGCCCCTTCTTAGTGCTCTGATTCAGCATGCCCCTCCCTTCGGCTTGTTAAAAAGGCAAGTTCATAATGACAGGCGCCTACCAGATACTCCTGGCTTCTCCTCTCTCTGCTCACTTTCAATCCCAGCAGCTTTTTTCTCTCTGCTCTCAGAGTCTTCAAATGGGCCTGGATCTTTGCCTGGAGAAACCAAAAGTGACAGGAGCAGTGCTATCTTTATTTTTAGGAATAGAGGAAGGGGAGCTTGTCCCCCACAAACACACACACACACACACACACTGTACTGCCGACAGCAGGACCTGGCAGGTTTATGAAATCAGAAATACCAAGGAAGTGGAGTCATATTAATGGACACTGGTGAGGTAAGTTGAGGGTTGGTAAATTGGAGTCAGCAGGCCTGAGTAAAGGCCTGTAACATAAAAACAGCAACAGGCCTGGAAACTAGTGAGCAAGACTTTGGTTCAGTAGCACAGCAGCCAAGAAAGAGGCCCTAATGGTAACTAAGGGTATGTCTACACTACAAAGTTAGTTCGAACTAACAGACGTTAGTTCAAACTAACTTTAATAGGCGCTACACTAGCGGAGCACTTAGTTCGAACTAGGAAACCTCATTTTACGAGGATTAAGCCTAGTTCAAACTAGCTAGTTCGAATTAAGGGGTGTTTAGCCCCTTAATTCGAACTAGTGGGAGGCTAGCCCTCCCCAGCTTTCCCTGGTGGCCACTCTGGCCAACACCAGGGAAACTCGTCTGCCCCCCTCCCGGCCCCAGACCCCTTAAAGGGGCACGGGCTGGCTACGGTGCCCGTGCCAGGTGCAAGCCTGCCAGCACCCAGCCAGCAGACCCTGCACCTGGCACGGATCAAGCCGCCCACCCGATGCCCCCCAGCTCTCCCCCTCTTCCCAGGACCAGGCTGGCGGCTCCTGGGAGCTTGCCCGGGACCGCAAGAGGCGGGTACCCGCCTGGGCTAGTGCAGACATCGTGGACCTCGTCCACAACCTCCGCGCTAGACACAGGAAAGTGGCCGGCTAGGGCAGGAGAGCTGCCAGCCTGGCCACCCAGGAGCAGGTGTGCATGAAAATCAAGGTGGTCCACTGAGACCCCCGACCCTGAGCCCTGAGCTTACAATGGCCGTCCTGGGTCAGACCAAAGGTCCATTTAGCCCAGTAGCCTGTCTGCTGACAGCAGCCAACCCTAGGGACCCTGGAGAGGATGGACCAAAGACAATGACCAAGCCATTTGTCTCGTGCCATCCCTCTCCAGCCTTCCACAAACCTTGGGCAGGGACACCACTCCTACCCCCTGGCTAATAGCACTCCATGGACCCAACCTCCATGACTTGATCTCACTTCCCTTTAAACTCTGTTCTAGTTCTAGCCTTCACAGCCTCCTGCAGCAAGGAGTTCCACAGGTTGACTCTTTGCTTTGTGAAGAAGAACTTTCTGTTACTAGTTTGAAGCCTGCTACCCATTCCTTTCCTTTGGTATCCTCTAGTCCTTCTATTATGGGAACTAATGAAGAACTTTTCTGTATGCACCCTCTCCACCCAACTCATGCTTTTAGAGACCTCTATCCTGTCCCCCCTCCATCTCCTCTTTTCTAAGCTGAACAGTCCCAGTCTCTGTAGCCTCTCTTCATCTGGGACCTGTTCCCAACCCCTGATCATTGTAGTTGCCCTCCCCTCTCCCACCCTCTCTCTTCTCCTCTCCCACCTCCTTTTCCCAGTCTCCCCCAGTTTTGTTCAATAAAGACAGATTCCATTTTTGAACACAATTGTCCTTTATTTTGTACATCAGAAAGGGGGGCTAGGGAAGGGTAAGTGGAAGGAGGTGAGGGAGGAATGGGGTACGAGCCCCCTATGGGGAGGACTGGGCTGGCTCTGCGGGATTCTGGGCGTGGAAGCTCTCCTTCAGCCCCCCAATTGTCCCCTCTCCCCAGATGGCAGCCTGCGGAAAGTGCAGCCGGTCTGATGGCCAAGTGCTGTGATGTGCCCAGTGTAGGTAGTCCGGGCACTCCAAGCCAGGACTGCTTTGTAAGCGGGGAACCCCTGAGAACTGTCTGTCCGGGGCGGGGGGCGGGACCCTTTAAGCGCAGCCCTCGGCTAGCCTGAGACAGCATCTCCACGCTCTAAGTCCTCCTCTGATGCCCTGCCGGCACTGCTTCCGGCCATCCTTAAGCCTGGTTCAGGGTCCACTCTGTGTGGACATGCTAGTTCGAATTAGCAAAACGCTAATTCGAACTAGTTTTTTAGTCTAGATCCGTTAGTTCGAATTAGCTTAGTTCGAATTAACTAATTCGAACTAAGTTAGTTCGAATTAACATTGTAGTGTAGACGTACCCTGAGTGATTGCGTAAGTTAGGGTACATCTAGACTACATCCCAGGAGGCATACCTGGGTGGTCGACAAATGCCTTTGATGTCAACACCCGCGCGTCCAGACTACCACTCTGAGCCGACAAACAGCTGATCGGCTCAGCGCGGCAGCCATGTAAATTTAAATGAAGTGGCGATTATTTAAATCGCCGTTTCATTTTCCTATGCCTGGTAGCCTAATCTACATGCCTCTGGCGACAGAGGCATGTAGTCTAGACGTACCCCTAGGTTGAGCATGGAAGGACATAGGGAGGCACCGGGTACAGATTGTGAGCCAGAGGAAAATAGCAGAAGAATATCTCAATAAGAAATGTCTTGGTACCAACCAACTCTCCAAAAACTAATGTACATACCGACCTAGGTCTAGGACTTGGTCTAAATTGACAGCATGAAGGATAGTAAGTAAACCCCCCTTCTGCAAGGTGGGGGGTGGTAACTAGGTAACAGAGGGTGGCAACCTGGTACATAAGTGATGTAAGTTGTTTGTACGTGTCTATAAAAGGGCCTTGCAAAGTGTGAGTGCCAACCGGCCCGGGGTGCATGTGTGCAATAGGCCCTTGTACAGGTGGGTGTCATTGCCAAGACTCACAGAATCCACAGTGGTTTAGCATTGAGACTTTCTGCTAACAACAGTTAATCCCTGGCATTTGGCAATAAACCTGCTTGACTGGTTTCAACCTTGCTTGAATCTGTCATTTCAGGAGGGGGGAGGGGGGCGGGAGGCAGCTCTCAGAGGTCTACTGTGTTGACCCAAGTGCATGGGTTTAGCACTTTAGATAGATGGAGCACACGCACGCACACAGCTGAAAGTTTACCATCACTAACGGAGTAGAGGACCACTCAGGAACCCACCAGGACAAATCCAGAACTGACTGATGGCAACTGGGAGAGTTGCTTTACAGAGGGTTTGAAATTGTCAGACCTTCTTACTCTATTGATTGACACCAATAGGGAACTGGTGGCACATACTCAGAAGCTGCAAGCAGTGAAGGAGGGGGTCTCGCAGGGGAGAGAGCTGGAGGAGAGGAAGGCCACAGCGAGCATCAGGGACCGCCAGAGAGGATGCGGGAAGTGGAGGAGCAGAGAGGAGGGCCTCAGCCAGGCATCCCGGCAGGTGCAAGGTGGAAACCTGGACTAGTGGCCACCCTTGACAACCCAACTATGATGATTGCTGGCGTTGACAAACACAACCCACTTTGCCCATCCCCTATTCCCACCCCTGCTTCTTTTTTTATCCACCTCTTGTGTGTTATCTTTGTTAGGCTGTGGCTGTGAGCTCTCATTGTCTGGCTTGTCTGTAGGGGGCCCAGCACCACGGTGCCCTAATCGTTCTCTGGAGCCCAGTGAGGCCAGTGCAATAGACACCAGTGCATTCTGCTCATTAGCAATTACTGTCATTGCCATTAATGTCAATACGGAAGCTTTGTGGGTACAAGATTCCCCCACTGAACTCTACAGTGGTAATTCCCAAAGAGAAATCTGCATGACTGGGACTCTCTCCCTGTGGCTCAGGAGACATGGATGGGGGAAGATGCTGGTCACAGGGTGGCTGGCCCTTTAAAGGGAGGCCCTCTCAGCAGTGTTTCCTGTACGCTGTGTGCTTGGGCAGCCACCCAGGAGAGAGTCAAATGCCGCCCAGCTGATTAGCAGAGTGCCCATAGCTGGCAGCATGTGTTTCTATTGGTGGTGCACATCCACACATGCCTTGGTGCACAGAACAAAATGTATTCCACACATGAAAAAATGAGAAGTAACATTGGCTCTCAGCCCCACCTGTGACAGCCCATTCTCCTCCCAGGTGGGGATAATGAAGGGTGGGGTGAGGAGGTGATGTGTTCCAACCCAGCCTTGGGAAGGTAATAGAAAGGCCCGTGGAGGAGGCACAGGAGATCCTGGGTCTTGTTCAGGAAGATAAGGCCACACTCCAAACTCAAAGTCCCGAGAGTCCCTGCTGGGAGAGCAGGGCTGTTACTGGCTACAAAAAATGCCACTGAGCGTTATTTTGGGGAATTAAAGAGAAAAACTGAGGCAGAGCTACCCCATGGCATGAGTGGCCCTGGGGAGGCGGTGCCTCTGCTGCAGTGCCCCATTGTCAGGCTGTCCCTACTTCCTGCAATCCCACCTGATTCTACCAGGCAGATTTGCAGGACAGGAGCTCCACTCCAGTGCTCTTCCTAAGTCCCATGAAGGTAGGGATGCGCAAGGAGTTCTGCGGGAAAAGGGTGAAGAGGTTGTATGCCGAGAGCACAGCCCCAGCTGCATCCTCCTGCTCCCTCGGCCCCAGGGACAGGAGCATGGACATGGTGTTTATAGCTTCAGGAGGTGGTGGACGTGAGGAGGAGCAGAGTAAGGGGATCAATCAGTGCCCAGAGTTCTGCATATGGGAAGCAGGAGGGGTGGGGTGCGGCTTCTTCACTCCCCCTCACTTAGGGTTGCTAGGTGTCCAGTATTCTACCGGACAGTCCGGTTTTTGGGCCCTCTGCCTGGTAAAAAAAATTCAGAAAATACTGGACACGTGCAATGTCTGGTATTTTCTGCTTTTCTGGCTGGGCGCTGGATGGAAGCCTGGCGGGGGCGGGGGGAATGGTTGGGGGGGCGGGGCGCCTCTGGTTGCATCTGATGCCCTGGGGAGGAGGAGAAGCCCTGACCTTGCTCCTGAGCATGTTGTAGAGCTGCAGCCAAACTCACTCACGCTTCGCTGGACCATGCGCGAGACTGGCAGCACCCCTGGATCTGCATGTGCCTGGGTCAGTCCCACCCCCCCCCACTCCTCTGCTTCCCCCAACCCTTCCCAACCAGCCCTGCTGCCCCTGACCCCTTCCCGATCATCCCTGCTTCCTGCCAGCCGGTTCTCCTCCTCCCAATCTCCCCTGGCCAGCCACACTGCCCCCGACTCCCTTGGCCAGCCATGCTGCCCCCACAACCCCCGCCAGCCCTGCTTCCTGTCCCCCACTCCTACTGGCCAGCCTCGCTCCCCCATCTCCTCCAACCAGCTGCGCTGCCCCCGAACCCACCCCCCCACCAGACCTACTCCCATGCCCCCCTCCTCCTGGCCAGCCCCACTTCCCTTGCCCCCCCCCCCGGCCAGCCACGCTGCCCCACCCCCCTCCAAGCCAGCCCCCCCGCCCCCAATCAAGTGTGTCCAGTATTTTTTCTAAAGCTACCTGGCAAGCCTACCCTCACTCCAGTGTGTAGGCCTCAGGGCGTTTATTGAGGGACCACAAGTTTCCAGTTGCATGAGCCTGTGGAATTTCTGGGAAATCTACTTAAGCCTCAAATCCCTGTTCCTCTCCAGTGGAGCTCACTGAGTTACTGTCTGGGGCTGAAGGAAACCCTAACGCTGGGGAGAAATGTGTTTCCCAAGCCTCTAGTTATTTACAAAAAGGGGGTTTGGTTGTAAAAGCGACAGCTGGACATTTCCCTACCTGGAATTCTTCAGCAGCTTCCTCTGCAGGAATCACGGTGTGATCTCTGTGCTCCTTGGATCTGTCACACACCAGGCAGATGGGGATTTCATCCTCTCTGCAGAAGAGTTTTAGAGATTCCCTGTGCTTCTCACACAGTCTCTCTGCAGCTGCTTCCCTCCCTGACTGCAACAAGAGTTCTCTAGCTGCATCTACAATATTCCTCAACTGCCTGTTCAGCCTGAGGTTCCCCTGGGGAAAGGTCTGTCTGCACAAAGGGCAGGAGACGTCTGTAGCGAGTTTCCCCCAGCACTGAGTAATGCAGGCTCGGCAGAAAATGTGGTCACAGGTTAGAGACACTGGGTCGTTCAAACACTCCAGGCAGAGGGGGCAGGTCATTTCATCCTGGAGCTTTTTTGCTGGATCTGCAGCAGCCATGGCTTCTCATGTAGGGAAGAGACCAGAGAGAAGTTTAGTTTCACTTCCTTCTGCTCAGAAATGGGCTGGTTGAACTTTGTACCTAGGTGTTGCCTTTCTGGGTGCATTCTCATGTTTTTGTTTGGGTGTTTTGGGGTTTTTTTTTCTTTCTTTTTTTGCAGCTTGTACGGAGCCTTTGAATCATAGAATCATAGAGCTGGAAGAGACCTTAGAAGGCCATCAAGTCCAGCCCCCTGCTCTAGGCAGGACCAATCCCAATTGAATGAAGTGTGATGAGTCCAAACTGATAGTCACTCCTCGAAAACATCTGCCAGGCCCCAAGCTTTGGGCTAGTCACTCAGTGAGAAAGGGGTAACAAGTGACTGGGGGGTTTCACTGCCTGCATGGGGATGTAATGGAGCAGTCTGGGAAGGAGGGCGACAATCACAGCTACTGACTCTTATTGCCTCTTCTCTACCTGGCCTTTCAGCTCTTTAAGCCCCATGTCTCTCTGGTGCCCATGTAACCCACTGGTGAGTGTGTACAGTTGATACTGTTCTAAAGGGGTGACTATTTAGCATAAACTAGGATATGCTGGCTTGTGCTTTGAGGTATATGGTTCTCTAGTTCAGTGTTTCCCAATTTTATTTGGCCACAGAACCCTTTTGAATGTGAAAGAATTTTGCAGAACCCCTGACTGACTATGTGCACAGCACTGATAGTAACATCATCATCCCCACACTCTGGCTAAGCTGACATTACACAGGGCCACTTACTGAGGCAAACACAAATGAAAATTGTTTTCAATAAAATTCATAAATGAATCAAAATTCCATTCCATTCCAATAATTCAGGGTGTAGTGGAATTTTCTCGCGGAATCTCTGTTTTCACTTCGCAGAACCCCGGGGTTCTGTGGAACACCATTTGGGAAACACTGCTCTAGTTCAATCCTGGGTGTGCCTACCCAGAGAGCAGCTGTCACCCCTGTGCTTAGCCTGGCAGCTGTTGTGTCTGTTCCCTGCACAGTCTCCCCAACTCTCAAGCACACCAGGCTCTCTGCAGGTGGCAGTGGGTGTGAGGGGAGCTGGTGCTGGAGCTCTGGCACTATGCAGGGGAGGAGCTAACCAGAGACCTCCTGTCCCCAAGGCTCTCAGGCTACTCACCCAGCCTGGCTGCAAGGAGGAATCTGGGGACTGATGGGGTGGGGGAGCTGGGGAGCAGCCCTTGGGACCAGCCACAGAACCCAGCTGTGGTGAGACAGGAGCTTGCCAGGGAGGTGGCTGGTTGCAGGAGCTGCTCTACAGCTGGGTACCACGGTGCAGCTACTTAATGCCAGGCACAGGGGGTATGTCTACACTACCCCGCTAGTTCGAACTAGCGGGGTAATGTATGCATACCGCACTTGCTAATGAAGTGAAACGAGGTGTACCGGTAGTTCGGAATAGGCACCCTAATCCGAACTACCTAGTTCGAGCCCCGTGTAGCCGCGCTACACGGGGTTCGAAGCAGCGGGGATTTAAAAATGGCGGCTCCCCGCTTATGCTAATGAAGCCCGGGAAATTCAAATCCCGGGCTTCATTAGCAAGTGCGGTATGCATACATTACCCCGCTAGTTCGAACTAGCGGGGTAGTGTAGACATACCCTGGGGGACTTGTGTGTCTTGCAGTTGAGCACCAGGAACTGGAATTATTGTCTCTCAGGAGCAGGCATCACTGCTCCTTGCCAGGCTGGAGAACGCAGGACTGGAGATTTGCAGCATCAGTCATGCGCCTCTTTTGCTGCTGTTTGCTGTGCCTAGGACTTGCGGCCAGGGCTCTGGGGAAGCAAGAGACTGAATCCCTTAGGGACTCTGGGGAGCAGCAGTCGCGATGGGAAAGGTGCTGGGCAGAGATGCTACTGAAGAAGCAGCTGGTAACTTCACCAGCAGCCAGATACAATGTTGTCCCCGGCTGCACTTACCCCGCACTGAGACACGTGGTTACTCTGGTGCAAAGCAAACTGGTGACATGGCTGTGAGCTTCCTTCCAGCCTGTCTTGCTGTTTCTTGGCAGCCAGACACTGTCAGCGCTGGTGGCCGGGCTCAGGCAGAATGTGTCACTGCTGGTGGGGGTTTCACTGGGGAACATACTGCCTGAGAATTTCAGTCACACCAATTAGGCACGTGCAACAGGCAGTTATTTGTGACCAGAGGAAGTGGCCTCTGGGAGCTGTGAGGGGGAGGCTGGAGAGACGGATCCCTCAGCCCAGGTCCCCTGCAGCTGCCCTACACTCACCCCCACTGAGACTGTTTGTATCTGCAGGCCCTTCCCAGTCCTGTGACTGACTCTGACTTCACATTCCCAGCCCCAGGGACAATCCAGCATTGGGCTCCTCTGCAGCTCTGATGGCCATTTTAGCCATAGGGCTTCTTGCGCAAGAAACCCCTGCCACATGGTCATACTTCCCTCTTGTGCAAGAGAGCTTACACTTGTAAGAAAAGAGCATAGCTCTTGCGCAAGAAGCCTTCACTTTCGATGCCCTACTGTAAATTTCCTTGCGCAAGAGCAGGCGGGCAGTGTGGACGCTCTGCGGGTTCTTGCGCAAGAACGGCCGTAGTTTCACAAGAACCCACCAGTGTAGACATAACCTGGGTGCTTCCCACGTGCCCCAGGCTTGCCCTGCCCCGAACTGCAGGCAGGAGGCAAAAGGGGCAGGAGCAGCAGAGGTGCTGAGAGGGTCACAGAGCCCCAAGGACCCATGCGCTGGGACAAATCAGCTGGTGCTGGAGGCCGTGTGCAACCCACCATGTCTGGGGGTGCAATGGGACAGGAAACAGCTGCACTGCTGGGGCCACAAGATGTCTGCCCCATCGCCCCCCACCCCAGACCCTGCCACACGGGCAACATGTGTGGGAACCGGCCGCGCACACCGTGTGCAACTGCACTAGTGTCTCGTGATCTCCGACACCCCCGGCCCTTGTGTGTGTAACAAGGAACTCCCCTTCCCCCCCCCCATACAACCAGTGACTTGGGTGCCAGGGTGAAGCCTCCCCCTGCTGCCCACTCCCCAGGGATTTATCTGACCCGGCCTCAGCCCCCCACTCAGTCACCTGCTCCTCCCCCACCTACCCCTCGCCCCTGCTGGTCCCCCCACTCGCGCCTCCCACGGTTCGCTCTGGAGCAGCCGCATGGCCAGTAACTGCACCAACAGCTCCCTGGGAACTCGCGCCGCAAGGCACGCGGCCCATGCGCAGTAACCGCGGCAGGGGCTGGAGCCTCTCTCTGTCCGCATGCGGAGTCAGACGCAGCTGCGGGCTCAGCCCATGGACCAATGGCAGCTGGGAGGGTGGGGCTTGAGGAAAGGCAGGGAGTGACTGGAGGAGGCGGGGGCGCACAGAAAACCCGGCTGGGGTGGTGCGGAATGGGGGAGGGGGAGGCGTGTCAGACCGCGCATGTGCAGCCAGTCAGTGATCGTGATCTGGGCCAGGGTTTAGCTCAGACTGGGAGATGCCTGGCCACGCCCTAACCCCGCGGGGTGGGCTCCCCGGGCCTGACTGCAGCCTTTCAGCCTGTTGGTTGTGTGACGAAGCGCGCATTGCAACGGCTCAGATTTAAGGGGCTGTAACTTGTGCATTTTAACTTCACCCCTTTAGCAACATCCCTTCCTAGGGGGATGGACTCATGGGAAAGGGAGAGGGGTAAAAACCTGCATTAACTCCTTTCCTTGGGAATGTTTTAACTGAATCAGCATTATAGTCTGTGTCCTCAGTGCTAAGCAAATGTTTTATCAGTGATGAGCAAGCACTAGCCATAGAAACGTATGAGGAAAAGCCAAACCAGGCCAGGTCACTGCTATGCTAGAGACCTACCAGCCTATGCAGAGAAGCATTACTCATTTTAAAACTCTTGGGCTACGTCTAGATTGGCATGATTTTCCGCAAATGCTTTTAACGGATTGGCTAGTATAGACAGCACAGTAGTGTTTTCCGCAAAAAAGCCCCGATCGCGAAAATGATGATCGGGGCTTTTTTGCGGAAAACCGCGTCTAGATCGGCCACAGACGCTTTTCTGCAAAAAGTGCTTTTCCAGAAAAGCGTCCTACCAATCTAGACATGCTTTTCCAAAAATGATTTTAACGGAAAACTTTTCCGTTAAAAGCATTTGCGGAAAATCATGCCAGTCTAGACGTAGCCAAGGACTTTTGTCCGAACGGGAGCAGCATAGT
This sequence comes from Pelodiscus sinensis, assembly GCF_049634645.1. Classification (NCBI taxonomy): domain Eukaryota; kingdom Metazoa; phylum Chordata; order Testudines; family Trionychidae; genus Pelodiscus; species Pelodiscus sinensis. The sequence continues at coordinate 21,758,288 of NC_134736.1, read as the reverse complement.
ATTTCCGCAAAAAGCACTGATTTCTTACAGTAGGAAGTCAGTGCTTTTGTGGAAATTCAAGCAGCCAGGCTGCGGGCGCAGGGGGAGCAAGGACCGCAGCACATGGGCAGAGCCCGGCTGGTTTGCAGGGGCTGCTCTGGGGCTGAGGTGGGGGGGGGCAGCTTGTTTTCTGCAGTCCCGTTGAGGTGCTGTCGGTCACTGCGGCAGGGCAGGATGGGCCGGGGGAGACGGACCCATGGAGAAGCCATGAGCGCCAGACACACCCCGCTCAGAGCAGGGCAGCCGCGCTCCCGCGGAAACACGCTCCGGCCTTAAACCAGATGCTGCGCTGGGGGTCGCGGGGGGGTGAGAGCCCAGGGCCCCGCGCTACGGCCCAGGGGCGCTCCAGTGCGCATGCCTCACCCAGCTCCTCCCCCCCTTAAGTCATCAGTGACGTTGCTTGCTCCTCCCCTTGCTCTCACGCCCGGAGTGACAAGGGTTCCCCCGGCTGTCACGCCCGAGTGATGGCTCATTGCCCCGCCCCTTGTTCGCACGCCCTGGTGACGCAGGATTCCCCTGCTGTGGGGGCGACTGGGCTGCCCCAGACACGCTGAGGGCTGGGGGAGGGACTCAGAATGGGGGGCGGGGCCGGGGCTCCACGAACCAATCGGAGAGCGGAGGGGCACAGCAGGTTCTTGCCCTTGGCGCCCAGTGATGCGCCTGCGCGCTGCAGCCTGGTGGGGGCGCGGCCCGTTTGGCTCCGGCTCCGGCTAGTGGCGGCCCCAAGTCCCCCAGCGCGGCTCCCACAGCGACGTCACCAGGCCCCGCCTCCGGCGCGAGATACGAATGTGCTGTGCCCCGCGGGCTGAGACCCCGCCCCCCCGCGCCGGGAGCGCTGCAGCCGCTGGAACCTCCAGCCCAGGCCCCGCCTCCGAATGCCGGGACCCGGCCGCGTTAACTCGCCTGGGGGGGTCACCTTGGCTGGGCACAGACACGCGGCACGTGTGGGGGCGCTGGGTCCTCGCCCTGGGCAGGCAGCTCCTGGGGGTCACCCTACAACCATGCGAGCCCCCCCTGCAAGAGTCCCCCACAAACCTCCCCTGGGCCCCCCCACAGTCCCCACTGTGAACCCCTCTGCAAGCCCCCCACCCCTCCTGCAAGAGCCCCCCACAGCCCTCCCCTGAGACCCCCCCCCACAGTCCCCACTGTGTGTATGTCCAATGGGGTTGAGATTCTTTTCTCTGTCTCCTCCAGGACATCAGAAGTGCCCTGAGCAGGTACGTGGATTTCTCTCTCGCTGCCCTCTCACTGCACAGAGCAGGGAAAGGGCTTGGAGCTGATGCTGGCACCACATCTCCCCAGGGCCCTGCAGCCAGATGTGAGGGGAAGGCCACAGGCTGGGCACAAATCTCTGATCAGCGTCAGCCTGCGGCTCTCCCCTGGCCCAGCAGACTCTGGAATTCCCCATTCAGGGCACAGTCTGAGCTCAAGTGTTTCCTGGAGCTGTCACCTCCCTGGGGACCGGCTGCCTCAGGGCTGTGGGGTGGAACATGGGCCTGTCACTGCTGGGCACTGGGCACATTCAGCCCAGGGCAACAGGGACCCAGAGTCTGTCCCACCCTGGGCACCGCATTTCAAGAAAGATGTGGAGAAATTGGAGAATGTCCAGAGAAGAGCAACAAGAATGATTAAAGGTCTAGAGAACATGACCTATGAAGGAAGGCTGAAAGAATTAGGTTTGTTTAGTTTAGAAAAGAGAAGATTGAGGGGGGACATGATAGCCATTTCCAGGTATCTAAAAGGGTGTCATAAGGAAGAGGGAGAAAACTTGTTCATCTTGGCCTCTGAGGATAGAACAAGAAGCAATGGGCTTAAACTGCAGCAAGGGAGTTTTAGGTTGGACATTAGGAAAAAGATCCTAACTGTTAGGGTAGTCAAACACTGGAATAAATTGCCCAGGGGGGTTGTGGAATCCCCATCTCTGGAGATATTGAAGAGCAGGTTAGATAAATGTCTATCAGGGATGGTCTAGACAGTATTTGGTCCTGCCATGGGGGTAGGGGACTGGACTCGATGACTTCTCGAGGTCCCTTCTAGTTCTAGTAATCTATGATTCTGTGATTTGTTCCAAAAGCGACTGTTAGAGCACAAAATGGCCGACACACAGACAGACACATGCCCAGCTCTGTGCTGCTCTCTGCAGAGAAACTGATTACACAGACCCCATGGCTCACAAGTAGGGCCAGGATTTCACAAACTCTGAATCTTCCGCTCGTGTCAAAGGGACCCAAGTGAGTGAAGTTACTGTTGAAGCAAAAGCCTCACTCAGTTTACGTGGCTAAACAGACAGCTTTATTGATTAGTAAAGCCAAGTGAGCCAAACGTGGTCCCAGCAGAGCCGGGCCCAATAAGGCTGGCCAATACAATCAATCCTAGTATCTTTATACCCTGAGCCAAACAGTCTGACATCAGGGCATCCAATTACAGAAATCCTCAATTAAACTTGGAAAAACAAATCCTTATCAGCAAGATGGTGGACAGGTATGAGGGAGTATATCTCCAATCTCAACCACCCCAATTAACACATTCCCATAGCCCATCCTGTAGGCCTCTTCTCACGGGGTGACAGAAAGTTCACTCTCGTCTACGTGCTAAAGAGAAAAGCTGAAATGGTTTCTGATATACAAGATGGCCTCTAGCTAAATATGAAATGGTTTCTACATTACTTTGAGGCCAAAGTCTTTGCAGGATCTGGGCCTAGGCTGTGACAAATGTCAGGAAGTGAATGAGACAAGCCCAGTGGAGTCTGCAGTGGGGGGGATGTTGAGGAGAAAGCGAATCTCTGCACAGATTGCCCTGGGGTGGCTGTGAGGCTGCAGGGACATTGATTCCATTGCTGGGAGAGGCCTGAGTGAAGGATGAAGTAGGAGGCTTCAGACCTTTTTATATTAAATATCCGAGGGTACGTCTACACTGCGGGACAAAGTCAAATTAAGTTACACAACTTTCACTGTGTTAATTGCCTAGCTGCAGCTGAAGTAGCGTAACTTGCCTGCTGGCGCTGTCCACACAGCAGGCAGTAGAGGGAAGAGCACTCTCCCTCTGGCTTCCCTTACTCCTCATGAAATGAGGGGTACCGGCACCGACAGAAATGCCCCTCATTTTGATGAGCTGTCAACTCAACTGCTAATTTGAACCCTGGGGGTATGTCTACACTACCCCACTAGTTCGAACTAGCGGGGTAATGTAGGCATACCGCACTTGCAAATGAAGCCCGGGATTTGAATTTCCCAGGCTTCATTTGCATAAGCGGGGCGCCGCCATTTTTAAAACTCCGCTGGTTCGAACCCCGTGCAGCGCGGCTCCACGGGGCACGAACTAGGTAGTTCGAACTAGGCTTCCTAGTTCGAACTACTGTTACTCCTCATGGAATGAGGCGCCCCAGGGACACTGGATCAGAAGGACGAGGGGCCGTGACCTGCCCCTTTAAGCAATGGGATGGTCGGACCCCCCACTTCTCACTATGGGCGCAGTTTGCAGGCAGGGGCTTTGCAGGGAGGGGCTCGGTCCGGCGCCCCATGGAGGAGGCAGCAGCGTGTGAGCGGCAGCCCCCATCCCCTGGGTTGCGGGTGGAGAGACAGACCCTCCAGCCCCGCCCCCAGCAGTGCCCGGCGCGGGGAGTCACTGCCTCCTGCCCCCACCCCACTCCCCAGGGGCTGCCCCGAGCCTGAGCTGGCCCCCGCGTCCCTGGGGCTGCCCCTGCCTGGCCTGTGAGTGCGGCTCCAGGAACTAAAGAGTTAACTCCCCCCCCTCTCTGCCCCCCCCCCCCCCCGCTACAGGCTGTGTCTGCTTTGGGAGAGGGTGAGGCTGCTGCTCTGTCACTGTGTGCACTGAGGGCACAGGGATGTGGGGGCAGCGGGGGCCGAAGGAGGATGGGAGGGGGCAGGGTTGCACTGCGGGCGTGCTGGAGGAGGGCGTTGCAGGGGAATCAGGCTGAGATGGGAGGGATCATGGGGTTAGGGAGAGTGAGGCTGGAAGCCAGAGCTGGGCTGTGGGAAGAGCTGCCCAGGGAGCCCAGCCTATTATGGGGAGCCCCAAACTCTCCATCTGCCCTGAGCAGGGGGACCAGGGAACCTCCAGCAGCCCCCAGCCTGTGCCCCTCCCCCCCAGGACTGGCAGAGGGTTTGGGGAGCCCAATCACCAACCTGAAATACAAACAAAATATAGGGAGCTGCCTGGCTCCCCCACCCACCCTGCTGCAGGGTTTGAATCTGTCTCTGCAGCCACTGCACTGCAGGGCTTGGCCAGGGACCAGCAGAATATCTGTGCCCTGGGCTCCCAGGGCTGCTCTGCTGGGGTGGGACTCTTAGGGACAGAAGCACCAATGAGCAGGGGTTTGGTGCTACCTCCCCCCCACCCCGTCGTCAGTGGGGCTGAGCAGCTAAGGCCTGGGGTGTGTGCTGGAGACCCGGGGTCCAGTCCTTCCTGCACCCTTGTGCAACTTCCCTTCTTTTAGTAGTAAAAACAGGTTGGGAATGTGACCAGAGTGAGTCCTGTGCACCTGGAAAGAAACGAACCCCCCCAGACTGTTTTATGTGTAGAAGAAAAGCCCCTTTTCTCTCCTGCAGCTAGTTGCAAGATCTCCGACTACAGGGTGTTGCCGGTGCTGCCTGGCCCTGATCACTTCCTGCTTTTCAGCCTGGCTGCTCCAGCAAACGGCTCCATGGACAGACCTGAACAAATGCATGTTCTCATGTCTCTGTTTAGCTCACTCCCAAGTCAGGGGGCTCTGCTCATTTGCTGCTGGGACACCACCCGGCTCCAGGCACATTCCAGCCCCTGTGCTGGGGGTGGAGGGAGCGTCACTGGGGTTTTACAGGGACATCGGCATCCTCCTTCCCTATTGCGCTTGCAGGGGGTCTGTGCGCCTCAGAAGTCACGTGCTACAGGACAGACCCAACCAGGAAATCAAGGGAAGGCCCCGGCTCCTATCTACAGCCCCCAGCTAGAACCTTTCCTGCACATCAGCAAGGCTCTGCGATCTCTCCTAGGTGACGATTTTAGGACCAGAGCCCTAGTGGGACATTTTTCACTAAAGCCTCCAGGGCTGAATTGTTTCCTTTGGGGCCTTTCCAGCTCAGCAAACAGCCTGAGTCAGTTCCAGGAAGGGAAACGCCCCATTGCTGTCAAGGGCAGGGCACAGTGTGAGCTCAGGAAAGTGAAACTAACCTTGTTCCCCAGCCCAGAGGCAGCCATGGCTGCAGAGAGCCCCGTGGAGAGTCTCCTGGAGGAAGCGACCTGTCCCCTCTGCCTGGAGTATTTCACGGACCCGGTGATCACCGACTGCGGGCACAATTTCTGCCGGGGCTGCTTGAGCCAGTGCTGGGAGGGACCTGGCCCAGCCATCACCTGCCCGCAGTGCAGAGAAACTGTGCAGCAGAGAAACTTCCGGCCCAACAGGCAGCTGGCAAACATGGTAGAACTAGTCAAGCGGCTGAGCCTGCAGGCACCAAAGGGAGCAGGAGGGGAACACCAGGGGGTGTGCGGGGAGCACCAGGAGGCTCTCAAGCTGTTCTGCGATGAGGATCAGACTCCGATCTGTGTGATTTGCCATCTGTCCCAGGCTCACCGCGCTCACAGGGTGGTGCCCATACAGGAAGCGGCCCAGGAGTACCAGGTAGGGAATTGCTGCCACCTTGAATCTACTGTCTATCTGACAGCGTTTCTCTACCTGTGTCTGTGTGTTCGCCTGTTTGTTCAAGCACTGAGCAGTGAGAGCCAGGGCCGTGGCATTCAGCATGCGGCTTCCTGTGATCATAACTTAAAGCCACACACAGGTTTGGCTTTGCCAGGACAATGGGAGGAGCCTGGGATGGGGGTTTGCTTCTCATCAAACCATACAGAAAAGAGACAGACTCGGTGGGGATGTGAAAGGGGCTGGCTGGGGGCACCCACCTCTGTCTAGGACTGCCCCTGTCCCAACCCTCTCCCCACCCCATGGGCCCGTTAGGAAGGGTGGGCTGAAGCCCCCCTCCAACATTCCTGTGGAGACATTGGAGGCTTCACCAGGGCGTGAGGGGACAGTGCCCAGTTTGATGCATTGCTCACTCTGGCTGGAGAGTGCAGGGGGCAGACGAACCTGGACCTGCCTGAGCCAGGGGGCACGTACCCCTCTCCCAGCTGGGCCCCCTGGAGCTGCTGCGGCCATGGAGAGGCTCCTCACCTGGCCCCAAGCTGCTGCATGACAGAGAGCTGGGGTAGTGCTCTCTCCCTGGGGGACCCTGCACCCTGACCCCCTCTTGCCCAGCCTCACCCCAGAGCAATGGCTGAAATGAAGCTTGGACATTCTCATGTTATTCTCCAAACTATACAAATTGAGTTCAGGCCTCAAGCAACGTCAGTTCAATCTTCTAGGAATAAAATCAGCGCTCTGGCAACACAGGCATAATCTCAAGTCTTTAAAGCTGCAGGACGTTAGAAACTTTCCTGAGAGATGCTGAGTCCTTCTGGAACCCAGCTAGGTTTAAAAGCTCTTTTTTCCCAGTGGAGGCTGGGTTGTAACTCAGAAGAGCTGCCACTTACTTACCTGAGCCAGTTGCCTGCAGCTTGGAAAAGGGGACGTTCCAGGCTCTTGTTGCCGTTATGGATTTGTCTAATAGAATGTGTTGTTGTTACCTGGATTTGCATCACAGTCGCCCTTAGAGACCCTGGAGGAGATCTGGTCCCTGCACAAAACACAGCGAGGGACTTGCCCTGAGCAGGTTACAGCCTAACTAAGACAAACAAAGGTGAGGAGGGAAACTGAGGCACCAAGAGTTGCCCAGGGTCAGTCAATAGTTCAGTGATAAAAATGGGATTAAAACAGGTCTTCCTCGATTCAGTCCAGGTCCCTACCTGATGGTGCTACCTCAGCATCAGCCCCACAATGATGAAGCACAGCCCTTAGGAGGGAAAGACGTGTTGATAAAGGCCCAGCAGGTTTCCCACTGGGATGCTGAACTCCTGGGCTCCTCCAGGAGGGGTTCAGCTCAGATGCTGGGACCAGCACTAGAAGAGATCTGGGCTGGATGCTGTGTGGGCTTTGAATCCACCCACAACAGGGCTCCAGGCAGCACAGGGCCATGCCAGGTACCACTGGGATCAGACTGGGTTGGAGCAAAACTTACCCCAGTTTGGAGCTGCCCGGTGCTGGTCTGACCTGTGCTAGTTACAGTGATGGAGGTCTAGTTTGGATATTAGGAAAAATTATTTCACGAGGAGGGTGGGGAAGCACTGGGATGGGTTCCCTAGGGAGGGGGTGGAGTCTCCATCCCTAGAGATTTTTAAGTCTTGGCTCGACAAAGCCCTGGCTGGGATGATTTAGTTGGGATTGGCCCTGCCTTGGGCAGGGGGCTGGACTTGACCTCCTGAGGTCTCTTCTAGCCCTAGAATTCTGTGATTCTATGATTCTAGTGGGTGGCTGATCCATGCCCAGGTAATGTGGGTCTGTTAGTCCCACCAGGCAGCCTGTGGGAATCTCCCAGAATGCACTGCTGCCGGGAGCTGTACCAGGGACTGAGGCAGCGGATACCTGCCCAGAGGGCGTTGTCACTGCAGGACAGCGCTGGGGGCAAACTCCAACCATCCTGAACAGAAATCAGCCTTTTAATTAAGGGAGTCACTGGCCCATCCCCAGAGCACAGGACATGTCCACGCCTGCCTGCTGGGCCCTCCCTCCTCTCTGTGTTTTCAAAAGATCCACATGGAATGGATGCTATCTCGCATTTCAGTTGTGATTACTGTGGACGGAGTGGCCACCGGGGCATCGGTGCGTTTTCCTGAAGGCCTCTTTTTTCAAAAACCCACTCTCTTCTGTGTCCACACACACCTTTTTACAACAAAGCTTTTTCAGAAAAAGGCTTCTTCATTGTAGAAAGAGGTTTACCGCTGTCAGAAAAACCCCTCTGTTCTTTCAACTTTCTGTCAAAAGAATGCAATAGCTGTATGGACGTAAGTGTCGTTTTTCCAGGAAAATGGCCATTTTTCTGGAAAAATCCTGCAATGTAGACATACCCTGAGCCTCTCTGTAACTGATGGGTTTGCCCTGGTGCTTAGCCCAGCTCTGACCAACCAGTGCAGTCCCCAGCCCCTCTTTAAACCCTGGTGGCTTCTGGGATTGGTACCACTTAGTTATTTAAATCTTCCCAAACAGAGACGTATTGATGGCCCCCAGTGTGAGAGTCAGGGCTAGATAGGGGTTGTGCCTGATAATGAGATCTCTGATAAATGAGATCTCATGCTAATTACTAAAAAGACTCAAACTGACTTGGAAACAGTCAAATTCTGACACACTCCCAGGCTGTATTAATAAGGTTTCATCTCCTTGGGGTCCCTGATGTCACACAGCGACTGGGACCAACAGTGACTGGGGCTGTGAGTGGGAAAACGCCCCGTTCCCCACCCCTCTCAGCCTCACAATGAAACCTCCCGGCTCATTTCTGTCTCCTCAGGGGAAAATCCAGGCCCATTTGAAGACTCTGAGGGAAGAGAGAGAAAAGCTGCTGGGATGGAAAGTGACAGGAGAGGGGAGAAGTCAGGAGTATCTGGTAGGTGCCTTTGGCTATGGACCAGCAGGGAGAGGGGCTGTTTGGAGGCAGGCTCCTGTGTGGCCTTGGGAAGGTGGGATGGCGAGTTGCTCCATGATAATGGATTGCTGAATTAGATCCATGTGTAGACAGGCCCTGAGCTGCCATGTCAGGGGATAAGTTAATGTCCAGCCCTTGTGGCTTTTCCAGAAACCCTCCTCCAGTGACCTGCATGTCCCTGGGAAGGGCTGTCTGCTGGGTCTGCTCTTTTGCTGCATTAACAGGTTTGCTTCTGTTCTCTCCCTGGGTATCTGTGTCAGGGTGGGGCTGAGCAGTGTTCCCAGGACACTGAGGGTACGTCTACACTACAGCGCTAGTTCGAACTAACTTAGTTCGAATTAGTTAATTCGAACTAAGCTAGTTCGAACTAGCGCATCTAGAACTAAAAACTAGTTCGAACTAGCGTTTTGCTAGTTCGAACTAGCGCGTCCACACTGATTGGACGCAGGGGGGCATTTAAGGGCAGCTGAAACCGGTTCTGGCAGGGCATCAGGTCAGCAGTTGCTTTGTGTGGCTGCTGTCTGAGGCTATCTGAGGCTCGTGCTTAAAGGGACCCCCCCTGGACAGCCGGTTCTCAGCTTTTCCTGCTTGCTTGCCAACCTCGCCGAGGGACAGCAAAGCGTCGGTCTCTGTGCCCGTCTGTGTCGGTGCTTCCCTTCGGGGGGGCCGCCGCAGGTGGCAACATGGAGCCACGGCTCGCCCTGCACCTTCTGGTGCACGTTCTGGACTTGCTGCTGCAAGCCTGCCAGCAATGGCTCGAGGCTGCCTGGCACCACCTGGGGAACGTCAGCCCCCTGCCTCTCCGCCTGGCCGCCCTGGGGGCCGTGGAGGAGCCGCGGCGGCGCCCCGGCACCGGCGTGCCCCGCCGCATCTGGCGTCTGGACACCAGCAGCGACTGGTGGGACCGCATCGTCCTGGAGCGCTGGGACGACCGACAGTGGACCCAGAACTTTAGGATGAGGAGGGACACCTTCCTGGAGCTCTGCGAGTGGCTCGCCCCTGCCCTGCAAAGAAGGGACACTCGCATGAGGCCCGCCATCCCCCTCCAGAAGCGGGTGGCCATCGCCCTCTGGAAGCTCTCCACGCCGGACAGCTACCGATCCGTCGGGAACCAGTTCGGCGTGGGGAGATCCACTGTCGGAGCAGTGCTCATGCAGGTACGGCGCTCGTCGGCCACCGAGCCGGGGGGGAGGGGGGCTGCGAGGAGGGGATGGGCCGCCCCAGGGACAAAGGGGGGGGCGGGAGGAGGCGAAAGCGCCCCGCACCGGAGGGGTCGGGCTGTCCCGGCCGTACTACACGCCGCCAGGGGGGTTGCTTCCGGGAGTGGGGCGCGGGGCACTGCCAGGGCACGCACGCTCCCAGCCACCCGGGCGCCCCACTGATTGACGCTTTGCTGTGTCTCTCTCCGCAGGTGGTCAAGGCCATCAACCGGGTGCTGCTCCGCAGGGTGGTCCGCCTCGCCAACCCGGATGCCGTCATCCGGGGATTCGGCGCCCTCGGCTTCCCCAACTGCGGGGGGGCCATCGACGGGACGCACATCCCCATCCGTGCCCCGGAACACCAGGCGTCCCGGTACGTGAACCGCAAGGGGTACTTCTCCGTCATCCTGCAGGCCGTATGTGACCACCGGGGACAGTTGACGGACATAAATGTGGGCTGGTCCGGCAAAGCACACGACGCCCGGGTGTACCGGAACTCCTCCGTGTGCCAGCGGCTGCAGGACGGGACCTTCTTCCCCGACCGCCACATCAGGGTCGGGGACGTGGACATGCCCGTCTGCCTGGTGGGGGATGCCGCCTACCCACTGCAGCCCTGGCTCATGAAGCCCTACACGGGACACCTCAATCCCTCCCGCCAGGCCTTCAATAACAGGCTGAGCAGGGCCCGCATCGTGGTGGAGGGGGCCTTCGGGCGACTGAAAGCCCGCTTTCGATGCCTCCTCACCCGTCTGGACCTGGCCGAGCACAACATCCCTCCCGTGGTGGCGGCATGTTGTGTGCTCCACAATTTGTGTGAGCGGAAGGGGGAGGCTTTCTTGCCAGCCTGGATGGCTGAGGCTGACCGCATGGCTGGACACTACGGTCAGCCCCGCACCGCCGCCGTCCGGGAAGCCCAGCGGGGGGCCATCCGGATCCGGGAAGCCCTGCGGGAGAGCTTCCAGGTGGAGGAGGAGGAGGACTGACCTCTCCCTGCATGCCCCACCGGGGCCTTCTTCCACCCTACCCCCCCCCTTCCCCTTTCCCCTCCCTACCTACTGTCAAATAAAGACACCTGTTTTTCCAACAAAAACGTCTGTTTATTTCAGAGAACTGGGGTGGGGGAGGGAGGAATGAAGGTGGGAGAAGGGAGGGGGAAACCTGGGACGAGGGAGCTGGAAGGGGAGGGGAGGGAAGGGAGGAAGGGAAAGGAAAGCTCAGGGGTGGGAGTCTGGGTGCCTCTCCCGTCTCGCCACACTGCGGGTCCGGGGGCGTCGGTGGGGAATGGTTGTGGAGGGGGGGGCAGAGAGGACAGGGGGTGTGGAGGAAGCAGGAGCGGAAGCAGGAGGAGCAAGAGGGGGAGCAAGAGGGGGAGCAGGGGGAGCAAGAGGGGGAGCAAGAGGGGGAGCAGGGGGAGCAAGAGGGGGAGCAAGAGGGGGAGCAGGGGGAGGAGGAAATGGAAAGCGGTCTAGCAGGCTCTGGAGGTGGCCTCGCAGGGCACGGCCCTGCTCCTCCAGGGCCTCCAGACTCCTCTGGCGCAGCCTGAGGTCCTCCTGGACCCAGTGGTCCTGGAGACGGAGCTGTCGGTCCAGGAACCGGAGATGCCGCCTCTGGTAGTCCTCCTGGTTCCTGGCTGTCCTGCTTGCCCGGGCGCGGGCGGCTGCTGCAGGCGGGGTGGTGCGCCCTGCAGTCCCCGGTGCTGCAGCTGTGGTGCAAGAAGACCAGCGGTCAATTACCCCAGGGGCCCAGGTGTGTGAAACCCAGCTCCCCTCTGCAAGGCCAGGGCCCCTGCAGGATCCCCAGCTGCTGCTCCGTGGTGGGCAAGGCCCAGGCGCACGGTCCCGGGGCTCCCTCTCGCCCCAGCCCCCCGTACACATAAGGGGAACACGAGGGTACTCACAGGTGGACGCCTCCCCGGCCTCTGATGATGCAGGCGAGCGGCTCTGTGGGGTGCCTCGGGGGTCCCGGGTCCTGGGAAGGCTGGCGGCAGGCTCCTGGCTCTCAGAGCCCTCCTCCTCCTCCTCCGTCTCCAGGAGCGGTCCCTCTGCCCCGGGGTCAATCACGTCCCGGGGGGCAGGGACGGCATGAGGCCCCAGGATGCGGTCCAGGGCATGGAAGTGGGGGCAGGCCTCCGGGTCAGCCCCTGGCAGGCAGGCCCGGGAGTAGGACTGCCGCAAGTCTTTAATCTTGCAGCGCACCTGCTCCCGGCTGCGCTGGTGGCCCCTGGCGGCCAGGCTGGCAGCCATGCGTCCATAGACGGCCGCGTTCCGGTGGCTAGTGCGGAGATCGTGGACATTTGAGGCTTCCCCCCAAACCTCGATGAGGTCCACGATCTCCGCACTTGACCAGGCGGGCGCCCGCCTTTTGCGCCCCCGGGCAGGCTCCCGGGAGCCGCCAGGCTGGTCGTGGGGAGCAGTGGAGGGCTGGGAGCCCTCGGATGGCTGGCTCATCCTGTGGCAGGTGCAGGCTGTGCAGGCACGGGTGCTGGCAGCCTTGCAACTGGCACAAAGTGAGTAGCCAGCCCGTGGCCCTTTAAGGGCTCCGGGGCCGGGAGGGGGGCAATAGAGTTTCCCTGGTGTTGGCCAGAGTGGCCACCAGGGAAACCTGGGAAGCCTTAGCCTCCCACTAGTTCGAACTAAAGGGCTACACAGCCCTTAGTTCGAACTAGCTAGTTCGAACTAGGCGTTAGTCCTCGTAAAATGAGGTTTACCTAGTTCGAACTAAGCGCTCCGTTAGTTCGAATTAAGTTCGAACTAACGGAGCGCTAGTGTAGCGCATAGGAAAGTTAGTTCGAACTAACGTCCGTTAGTTCGAACTAACTTTCTAGTGTAGACATACCCTGAGTGCTTGGGCGGCAGAGGAGGAGAAATTCAAATGCTGCCCAGCTAGATTAGCACAATGTCCACAGCTAAGTGGTGCACATTTGCACATGCCTCAGTGTATATAGAAAATTTTTCCACACCTGGATGGAGACGATTAAAGAGGACCTTGGTGCTGAGTCCTGCCCCCTGATGCTCTGGGACTGAATTCCCAGAGCCCGTGAACAACAGAACATGCTGCAGGGAACCATCCCTTCCAGTGGGACACGGGGCCAAAGGGGAACCTGAGGGATGCCCCAGCCTAGTACCCACAGATGTTATTACAGGTTCTCAGGCTCTGCCTATGCCCCCGACCAGCCCTTTCCCTGTTTTCACAGAAACAGACACAAGCCGAAAGGCAGAAGATTGTGGCCGAGTTTCAGCAGCTGCGGCAGTTCCTGGAGGAACAAGAGCGACTCCTGCTGGCCCAGCTGGAGAAGCTGGACGAGGAGATTGGGAGGCTCCAGACTGACACTGTCAGGAAACTCTCTGTGCAGATTTCCCATCTCAGTGAGGGGATCAGTGAGCTGGAGGGGACGTGTCAGAAGCCAGCGAGTGAATTCCTGCAGGTGAGACTGAGGAAGAAACGTCCCAGCTCCCCACACAGGGGAGGGAGGCTCCTGAATCACAAGCGCTGGGGTCCAGCTGTCAGATCTGGGTGTGACACCTTGTACATTGCTGCCATGCGAGTGACTGTTGTGCTTTGCAGAGTTACAGGCACAGAGCTACTAGAGATGGCAAAGCCCCATTCGCTCAGGGGATCCATGGCCCTGGGGTCAGGGCAGGGCCTCTCTTCCCAGGTTTGCAAAATACTTTCCCTGAGGTCCCCTGTGTGTGTCCAATGGGGCTGAGATTCTTTTCTCTCTCTCCCCCTAGGACATGAGAAGCACCTTGAGCAGGTACGTGGATTTCTCTCTCACTCCCCTCACACTGCACAGCGCAGGGAAAGGGCTTGGAGCTGATGTTGGCACCACATCTCCCCAGGGCCCTGCAGCCAGATGTGAGGGGAAGGTGACAGGCTGGGCACAAATCTCTGATCAGCGTCAGCCTGCGGCTCTCCCCTGGCCCAGCAGACTCTGGAATTCCCCATTCAGGGCACAGTCTGACCTCAGGTGTTTCCTGGAGCTGTCACCTCCCTGGGGACTGGCTGCCTCAGGGCTGTGGGGTGGGACATGGGCCTGGCACTGCTGGGCACTGGGCACATTCAGCTCAGGGCAGCAGGGACCCAGAGTCTGTCCCACCCGAGGGCTGTTTGGAGACCTGTGGGAATGGGCTGGGGAGGGGGGAGCTGGTGTCTCAGTCTAGTCCCTAGTGGGCAGATTCCTACAGCCCTTCCCCTGGGAACCTCCTGCCCCTCAGCGCCTGGGGGCCAAGGGGTGAGTTGTCCGTGGAGACTCAGTTCCCCTTTTGTCCCCCAGCTGGTCTCCCCAGGCCAGAGCTGCAGACTGTTCATGGGGCCTTTGAGGGGACGTTGCAGGGCCAAGGACTGCGCTGCCCCTGCTCTCGGGCTGGGAGATCTGGAGGATTCGAACTCCAGGCCCAGCAGAGCAGCGACTCACTGGCCAGAGCTGGAGAACTGAGTCACTCGGTGCAGTGTCCCCATGTGATGTTGTCTCTCCCCAGGTGTGAGATGGGACCGTTCCAGCCGCCAGAGGAGATTTCCCCTGAACTGGACGAGCGAGTCAGGGGTTTCTCCCGGCAAACGACTGCGCTGTCGGAGACGCTGAGGCAGTTCACAGGTACCGAGAAGGGACGGGGGAGGGGAGAGTGAGTGAAACATCTGAGGACATGGAAAGAGACCGATGCTGGTCATTAGGTTCCTAGTTAGATGAAGTTTCTGTTGAATTGTGAGGTGAGAATGGCGCCCACTTGCCGTCCCAGACACTCGGGTTGAACCTTATTTGTTCCAAAAGCCACTTTGTAATGACAGTGACGTTAGAGCACAAAATGGCCAACACAGAGACAGAAACACACCCAGCTCCGTGCTGCTCTCTGCAGAGACGCTGAGTACACAGACCCCATGGATCACAGGTAGAGCCAGGAGTTGACAAATTCTGAACTTCCTGCTCGTGTCAAAGGGTCTAAACTTAGAAAACACAAATAGTCTACGAGAACCTTAAAGACTAACGAAACATAGAATCATAGAATCATAGGACTGGAAGGGACCTCGAGAGGTCATCGAGTCCAGCCCCCCGCCCTCAAGGCAGGACCAAGCTCCGTCTACACCATCCCTGACAGATGTCTATCTAACCTGTTCTTAAATATCTCCAGAGAGGGAGATTCCACCACCTCCCTTGGCAATTTATTCCAATATTTGACCACCCTGACAGTTAGGAATTTTTTCCTACTGTCCAATCTAAACCTCCCCTGCTGCACTTTAAGCCCATTACTCCTTGTCCTGTCCTCAGAAACCAAGAGGAACAAATTTTCTCCTTCCTCCTTGTGACACCCTTTTAGATATTTGAAAACCGCTATCATGTCCCCCCTTAATCTTCTTTTTTCCAAACTAAACAAGCCCAGTTCATGAAGCCTGGCTTCATAGGTCATGTTCTCTAAAGCTTTAATCATTCTTGTCGCTCTTCTCTGTACCCTTTCCAATTTCTCCACATCTTTCTTGAAATGTGGCGCCCAGAACTGGACACAGTACTCCAGCTGAGGCCTAACTAGTGCAGAGTAGAGCGGCAGAATGACTTCACGAGTTTTGCTTACAACACACCTGTTGATACAACCTAGAATCATATTTGCTTTTTTTGCAACAGCATCACACTGTTGACTCATATTCAACTTGTGGTCCACTATGACCCCTAGATCCCTTTCCGCCATGCTCCTTCCTAGACTTGTAGATGGTATCGTGATTTCGTGGGTACAACCCACTTCTTTTCACTTTTCACAAGTGTGTCTCTGCTGTAATGGAAACCCAGGTCTGTGTGTTAGGATCAGGATGTGGTGGGCAATATGGACTCCTGAAGTCTCAACTCTCTTCTCCCTTCCCCCGCCAGACACGCTGCCCTCTGCACTGGAGGGATCAGGAGGAAAGTTCCTGGGAGCTTTCAGACAGGGTGAGGTTTCAAATGGAGACTGAAAACACCTTCCTGAGCTTGTAGCTCAAGTCACCAACCAAACCCCCAGCGACCACGACAGGCAGAGCCCAAACCTGCCCACTGAGCGGTGAGGCGCCCCAGGGGCACTGGGTCAGAAGGACGAGGGGCCGTGTCCTGCCCCTTTAAGCAATGGGATGATCAGACCCCCCACTTCTCACTAAGGGCACAGTTTGCAGGCAGGGGGCTTTGCAGGCAGGGGCTGCGCTTTGTGTCGGGGCAGCTGATCAGCGCAGCCCCTCCTTGGGCACCAGCCTCTGCCCTGTGCTGGCCCCTCCCAGTGACCCCACCCCAGATCCCCTTCCCCAGAGCCCTGCCCCCGGCCAGGCCAGAAGCCAGAGCTGGGCTCCCCCCGTTGAGCCCGGCTGCCCTGAGGAGCCCTGGACCCTCCACCTGCCCTAGGGGTGACTAATGCCCAGGCCCTGCTCTCTGGGGTGAGGCGGCTCTTCCCCCGCACTGCCCCCTCCCCTCTGTGCCCTGGGCGGGGGGTGGAGGCTGCAGCAGGGGAGGGAGTTTCCCTCTGGGGGTCAAAGCTGGAACCTGCCTCCTCTGCCCCCCCTTCCCCCGAACCCTCCTGCTCTGGGCCTGGCCCTGGGGGTGGAGCAGCCCGAGCTGGGGGCAGGAGGCTGCAGCCTCTGCACACAAATGAGAGGCTGACGAAGCGGGTCCCATTGCCCAGGCTGAGGTGCTGCAGTGACAGCTCGGCTCAGTCTCAGGGCCCAGGGCAGAGGCAGCTCCCTGGGGCCCAGGCCTGTCCCAGCCACAACAGGGCTGCCGGGGAGGGTGAGAAATGGCCCCAGGCGCCCCCAGGGCTGAGCTCTGCCCCTCACGCCCTGATTCTCTCTCCCCAGCGACTGTGACTCTGGATCCAGACACGGCGAATCCCCGACTCATCCTGTCTGAGGATGGGAAACATGTGAGATGGGAATTTACACGGCAGCCACTGCCCAACAACCCGGAGAGATTTGACTCTGTGTCCTGTGTGCTGGGCCGTGAGGGGTTCACCTCGGGGAGACATTGCTGGGAGATGGAGGTGGGGGATGGGCGACACTGGGCTGTGGGGGTGGCCAGAGAGTCTGTGAGCAGGAAGGGAGGGATCAGCATTAGCCCTGAGGTGGGGATCTGGGCTGTGCAGCAGTGGGGGGGTCAGTTCCATGCTCTCACCTCCCCTGTGACCCCCATACTCCTGAGCCCCCCCCGCAGGATCCGGGTTTGTCTGGACTGTGACCGGGGGCAGGTGACGTTTATCGATGCTGGTGCCAAGGCCCCGATCTTCACTTTCCCGCCGGGCTCCCTCCCTGGGGAGAGAATCCGACCCTGGCTCCGGGTGTGGCCAGGATCCCAGCTTAGCCTGTGCCCCTGAAATCAGCCTCTCTGGCCTCACACAGCCCCAGTCTCTGTGACCTCACAGGACTCCCCTCTACCCAGCCCCTGGCCCCTCATCTCTGATGCCTGAAAGCTTCTCCCCCTCCCTCCCTGCAGCCCCAGGGATGGGAGGGAGAAGAACCCCTGGTACTGTTGGAGGAGCAAATGGGAAGAGGTTGGGGCTGGGCAGGGGTACAACTAACAGCCAGGGTGGGTACAGGCAGAGGTGGGGGTGGCAGGACACAGAAGTCACCAATTAGGGTTTGGGGGGTGGGGAGGAGCTGGACGCTGCGCAGCAGCAGGGAGCGATTTGTACCAGTCTGTGTCCTGAGATCTCACTGGGGTCTGCAGGCAGAGCTCCAGCCACAGGAGCCAAAGTTGCCTTCCCTTGTGACCGTGGGGCAGCCGGCAACACTTGTAACCTGTGTCCCCCTAAGATTTTCCCTCCCTGAGCAGAGTGAGTTTGATCTCGTGCACCAACACTGAGGTCATGGGTGCTTGTTGGGCGTGTGCCCGGAAGATTCATATTTAAAAATGAGACTTCTTACTTCTGTACAGATAACATTTATTAAAAAGTTATTTGATTCTATTGCATATGAAAAATGACTTTCAGCCTGTCTCCCTGAGTCCATCTGGGTATTTCCCTTAATATGGGCGTTTTCATTCCTTTGAAGAATACTGCTATTAGCGATCCTATGTCATAGCATGTTCCAAAACTAAACAAATCACTTTTGACCAAGCCCCACATATACCACAAAATGCAAGTCTCAGTTTCCTCTCTCCTGTTGAGGGCTGACTTTAATTCTTGCCACTATCTAAGGGTACGTCTACACTATGGAGGTCGTGCAGGATACCAGAAGTATCCTGAAAAAGATGTTCCACAATAGCTTTTCCGCATATATTGAAGCAGCCTGTTATTTCTAAATAGATTTTCAAATAAGGGATGGCTTATTCTGATGTCCCGGTAACCCTCGTTCCACAAGGATTAAGGGGCATTATTTTAATATTTGGCACTGTGTAGATAGCACCAAATTATGAAATAAGCTATTCTGAAATAGCATTGAAATAAGCTACACAATTTGCTTAGCACATATTGTGTAGCTTATTTCAAGCTAAGGGTGCTATATAGACACACTCTAAATATTTACTGGAGATTATAATGTGGTCCAGAAATGTGTCTTTAAAACAGTGCTTTTAATTTTACATAATACAGATCTATAACACAAATATAACCACACACCCCTCCCCACTCCTCCATGGTGATCCAAAAACTCCTCCAATACAAGACGAGAGCAGGGCAACATGCTGTTAATGTTGCACTATACAAGTGACACTAGCCGAAGGCTGAAGTGTAGCATGTCGCCACTGGATTCCTGTGGTGGGCACAGCCACACTCCACCACAGGGAAATCCTGGCGGGCCCACTGTGCTGGTTACCTGGTGTGGCCTGGTCGTCTTGCTGGAGCTTGGCTTGTTTTGCAAGGTATTTATAGGGCCCTAGGTCACCTCTTCAGAATGCTCTTTGCGGTAGAGCTGGAGGGAAACTGTTTTTTGTTTGTTTCAGCACAGTAGAAAAATGCTGAGTTAGAAAAACAGCCTGTTCCTAGGTGCCTGAGAATCAGCTGAGCCACGTCCTCCATCCATGAGGGGCTTTTACTCTCCTCGGCTCGAACACGTCTCGTACTGAGCCCAGACTGAATGGTGAATACACCGTCTATGGGCCCTGGGTGTGGGCAGCCCCTTTTCCTCCCACGTCTCTCACGAGAACACTCCGGTGGCTACGGGTGTGTGAGAAGATCTATAATAAGCAATGACGTTGAGGAGCAAAACCAAACCGATAACGTGCACTTTGGACAGAACCAATCCAGTGAAACACACACAGACGAGAGCCCTCGTCCAGCCATCACTTGAAAGTGTGTTAGTCACAATAAGATTCTGTCCATGCACCACAGCCTCAGCCCCGGCCCCAGGAGCAGCCGCCACATGGGCCTGGCCCCCACTCTCCCACCCAGCCCACCACCAACAGCTTACTTTCCAAGGGAGGGGGGTGCTGCACAGTGGTTCTGCTGAGGAGGGGGTGGGATTCAAATTCTTTGTGCCCCCCTAGAGGGAACTGAGGCTGTGACCTGTCCCTGGGCTCAAGGGGAAACATTGTCATTGTCAGGCAAGGACAAAATCTGGCTCTCGTGGTGGAGGGAGGGTTTTGAAAAGTCTGGCCCATGTTTCTGGAAACTCCTGGGACCATCCCGGCTTTTACCCTTCACTAGAAGCTCAGAAGCTCCTGATGAAGCCGGGTCCATTCTCCACTGCCACAGAGGTCAGAACAGGGAGGGAGGGATCCCCCCTCTGCTCAGAGAGGTCTGGGTCGAAGAGGTGGCCAGTGGAAGAGCCTGAGCCCAACCAAACCCACTGGCACAAACTCCAATTAACCTCCAGATTCATCCACCAGGGTCACAAGACCAACCCAAACAACTCCTGAGAGGAGCCTTCGTCCTCTGCTTTTACTTACTCCCCCACAGCAGACGAAGGCAAGTCTTTTATTCTGGAGATGATTGTGTCTCTATTGGGCAAGCCATTGAGCATAACATCCAAACAATCGAGAAAAGCCTCTTTTATATAATCTCCCTCTGTAAATGGCTTTCCATGTTTTGCAACACAAAGTGTGAGTCTGTAACTTCCCTCTGTAGCTTGATTTTTACTGACAGAGAAGTTAGTGAAGATGCTGCTTTGCTTTTCGTACCTTGTGATGGCCCATTCAATTGACTCAGCTTTGTCTGCCTCATCCTTGACGTGTTTCTCATGCTCTGTCTGAAAACGTCGTAGGACACGTGATGTGCAGCAAACAGCGCTTTCACAACACAGAGCACACACAGCACGGTCTGTAGGCTGAACTAACCCGTATTTGTCTGTCCAAGAAGGCTGAAATGAGCGAACATCTCACTTTGCTTTCTTAGGAACCGCCATGAGTTGCTGAGAATCGATTCTTCCTGCTGTCAAGATCTCTTTGGATGGCTTCGCTTCTTCCCTCCCTCCAGCTTCTGCTGCCTCAGAGTAACAGGAGGCTAGTGCATGTGTGGGAAGCAGGGGTCTGTTGAAGAGCAATCATTTTTCCAGTCAGCACTCTGCATATGCAAAGAGCAATTGCTTTTTCAGGATATACAACATATATCCAGCCCTCATAGGGGCAAGAACTTGCCTGCCTGTAGCTGCAACCCCCCTCTGATCCCCAGGCTGCCCACAGCTGCAACACTCCCCTTCAGTTCCTAACTAACTTGTGGATTTAACCCCTGATGGGGCAGCAACTCACCCTCCGTGGCTGCAACACCCGCCCCCTCCAGTCACCAGGCTGCCTGTAGCTTCAACAGCTCCCCATCCCCAACCAGCTCAACGCTTCAACACCTGCTCCCTTCAGTCCCCAATCAGCTCATGACTTCAGCAGTCCCCAACCCACCTTCCCATGGCTTTAACATGCCATGGCAGCAGCTCACCTGGCTGCCAGGCGTTCTAGGCCTGAATCACCATCCACCCCACAATGCAGCCTCAGCCCCAGAAGCAGCCGACCCCCCCCCCACATGGCACTGGCTGCCTGCAGCTTCAACACCCCTCCAGTCCTTAACCTGCCTACTGCCCCCCAAACACAGCCCTGGGCTGTCCCCGTGCCCACCAGTGGGAGCAGCTTCCAGGAGCAGGAGGAGGGTGAGTGCTGTTGTGGAGGTGGGTGGGCTTAAGCTGTTTGTGTGTCGCCACATAGGTGCACACATTAAAGGAGCAGTGGTGCAGGCTCCTGGCTGCCAGGGGAGATGGGGCGGGGCTGAGCTCCCACCTGGTGTGCCAAGAAAAATTGGTCACTTGTGGCACACATGCCAGGGGCTGCCGACCCCTGAACTAGACCCACTTCAAATTTTGTAACCTATTTGTGTGCTTGTGTCCCCATTTCATGTGGAGATTCCAAAAGCTCAGCAAGGGGGTGAGAGGAGGGACCCAGCCCAGCCAGTGAGCCCGGGGCAGAGTGTGAGAAAACTCAGTGGTAGCAAATTGTGATGAGGACGTAGCTCTTTGTGTCACCTCTCACCTTTGTCACCATCTGGTTGGGAGAAGGAAATTGGGCTGGACTGGAAATACACAGAATTGGCTCCCTCTGGACCAGGGGATGGGAAAGGGGCAAGGCAGAGAACAGAGACAGGGGAGCAAAAAAGAACATCCATGAATGTCAATGAGAGGCAGCAGCAGCATTTTTCCCCATCACACTTCTGGAAAGGAGCAGCCCCAGGAGGCAGCTTCATTCCCCCTTCTCTTCCCACTTTTTGCTGCCTTGTCTGTGTTTGGTGGTGGGGAGGTGCAGGCACAGCCACCTGTTGTGTAGACCATTGTAGCTCCTGTGGGCAGCTCTGTTTCTCTTCTCTTGTTCTAGACCCATTTGGCCTCAGACGCTTCACTCACTCTCCCCTCCCCTGTCCCTTCTCAGTACCTGTGAACTGCCTCAGCATCTTGGACAGCGCACCCTGTCAGAGAAGAGGCGCCATTCTGAAAGGGCCATTTGTGAGCTCAGGTTCTGAAGGCCAGCTAGCTCAGTTGGTTAGAGCGTGGTGCTAATAACACCAAGGTCATGGGTTCAAGCCCCATGTTGGCCACAAGGTTGTTCACTGCAGTGACTACTCTCCCTTTCCCCCCCCTCCCCCCACCAGACACACTCTTTAGCTGCCTGCTATGGACAGGGAAGCAGAAACAGGCAAAAGGCTGAGAGCTTTGCAGGACTGAGGCCAGAGAACTGGTAGGAGGAGGATCCAGCCTGCACAGACCCAGTGGCTAAAAGGGTCTGGCCAGCTTTCCCCTAGTGGCAGGGAAAACTCTTCTCTTCCCTCCATTGTCCCCAGTGGGGTGACCTGATCCCAAATTCCTGCTGCTGCAGTGGCTGGCCCATGGCTCCTCCAGCCCAAGCCACAGAGGGAGGCTCCATATGTCCAGGTGATGGGACCATGTGCACAGCCCACAGAGCTGCTGCCAACCACCTGGTCACCTGCTTCAGTGGCCCAGCAGCCCCTCCCCCAAAACCTGCTCCTGCTCAAGGCCCCCCTGAAGCCACCCAGGCTCCTGCTCCTCTGACTTCTGCACTAGCCAGCCCACATCTCAGTGAGTCGCCCGTGGCCCCATCAGAGACGAGCTCGTGGCAGCGGCAGGGACGTCCCTGCACTGCCTGTGGGGTCTTTCCCAAAGGGCCCCTCGTGGGCTGCTGGCTCAGCTGTTTAGAGCTTGATGCTAATAACGCCCAGGTCGTGGGTTCAAGCCCCATGCTGGCCACAGGGGTGTCTGGTTTGGTGTCTTGCCTTTGTGTAGCTGCCTGCTATGGACAGGGAAGGAGAAAGAAGCCCTGGGAGGTGAAGCAACGGGAGGGAAGCGAGGAGCAGAGTGTCAGCTGCCAGCCGAGAGTCACAGGTGCCCTCTGCCTCCTGGGACCGCCCCTCCCTGAGCCGCCAGCCCCCTGTCTCTCACCGTGCGCCCCGTGGGGAGTCCACTCGCTCTGGGCTCCGGGGGCCTCCCGCTCCCACAGGGAATGACACAGCCCTGTGCCCTAGCCCAGAGCCACTCCCAGCCCGTGTGAAACAGGAGGGTTCATTGAGCGTCTGACACAGCACAGGGACCCAGGCAGGCAGCAGGGGCTGCGGGTGGGGAGTGAGGGCACCAGAGGGGGCAGGGAAACAAGTAGCACCAAGACTCTTGCCACCAGGGTCTGGCCACCCGACTCCCTGCCCAGGCTGCTGGGCCCCCGACCACTTCAGCTGCCAGGTCAGCCCGGGAGCTAAGGCAGGAATGGGGGGAGGAGCCAGTCAAACTGCAGGTGGCAGGAAACACCAGTCGCGCCTTCCTGGGCCGGGCACGACGGCATCATGTTAGTGACACGGCTGCCAGACATCCCGGACAGTTAATAACCAGCTAGAGGGGTTTATGGGTAGCTCAGTGTGGGGAGCCTAAGATGAAATATTAAAGGGTCCCTGGTTCAATCCCAGGCTTTGCCATGTCTCTCAGTGCAGCAGGGCCCTCTCTGCTCCCCTTGCCGTGCTAGTGCCCTGTGACATCCCCTCATCCATCTTAGCCACAGCCCAGCATTGGAAACTCCCGTCCATCTGATTAATCCCCTTCACTTCCAACCCTCCCTCAGAGTCCTTGCTTTCTTGGCTAAAGTCCCCTCCCTTGTGCGTGTGGCTGGCAGGGGTTACTAGATGGATCCATTTACATGTAGCTTCACTGAAACCCCCCTTGTTGGCCTGCGCCTAGGTCAGTCCGTGTCACTGGCTCAGGGGTTTCTCCCCCCAGCACACTGCAGAGAAAGCCCTTGTGTGTTAAAGGGCCTCAGGGAGCCCAGAAAGCACGTTAAAAATAAACTAAAAGGAAACATTTTTGCACCCAGTGGAACTCCTTGCCACAGGATGTTGTGAAGGTGAAATCTACAAGAAGGTCCAAAACAGAACTGGAATATTTAATGCAGGAAAGGTCAAACAGTGGCATTTAACCAGGATGGACAGGGCAGGTGTCCCTAGCTGGTGTATTCTAGAAGCTGGAAATGGGCAACAGGAGGGATCACTTAATAACTGTCTGTCCTGAGGATTCCCTCGGGACAATGAAATCGGCTGCTGTCATGAGACAGGATCCTGGGCTATTTGGACAACTCACATGACTCAGTCTGTCTGCTTTGATGTTCTGTTTGGTTTCTGTTCTTGTCGCCTCTGGGCAAGGGAGAATGGACCTGCCCCCCATCCTGAAGTGGACAGAAAATGGCCTGTGAAAGGCTAGTGTAGGTGAGCAAAAAGGCAAGTTTCATGTGTCCCTGATGGTCTAGTGGTTAGGATCCAACACTCTCACTGCTGTGGCCTGGGTTCGATTCCCAGTCAGGGAAACCAGCCTGCAGTTTCATGTGACAGCTGCCTAGTCTCTTTTCTCACCTATGTGACAGCAGCTGTGACCCAAAAGGTTACTTCAGGCTCCTTCCCACCACCTCCCTGGCACTGCTAAGACAACACTTGCCATTTTCATTTCCAGAAGGGGCAGAGCTGGGTCACTCAAACTGCCCCATGTCTCTCGCATGTGGGCAGCCCTGGCAGCCCTGCAGGAAGCTCCGTGGCACACACAGCACTAGCCCAGTGCACAGGCAGGTCAGCACAAGATCCTTTGGTTGTTGGAGGAGACAACCCAGAACTGGCTCCAGCCCCCACTCAGTACCCTGGGGAAATGACCCACCAGGCCTGGGCCCCTTGGAGAGGCAACGATTCCCCACTGGCCAGGGCAGAGCCTCCCTCTCACACAGTCATGGAGCCTTCTCCCCCTGGGCCTGCCTCCCCCTTCACTCAGCTCTCACTGCTCGGTGCTGCCAGGGAGGGGCCTCACTGCTCGTCAGTGTTCCTGTTCCAGGAGCAGGTGAGTTTTGTCTTGTGCCCCAATATTGAGGTCGTGTGTCTCTGTTTGGGGGTGAGCCCCCCGGCGCCTGCCAGTTACTAACAAATATCTTAGCTACACGTTATGGGAGAAAGACACTAACCCAAGGGATAAAATTAACACTGGGCTGCGGCTAGTCTCTGCCTCCCACAGGGCCACTAGGGAACAGATGGGGGACAAGGCATAAGGCAGATCCAAGGGGCTGGCTAAATCCAGTGTGAGAAGCAAATGAAAAAAGACCCAGCAGCAGGTGAGAGAACAGCATGAAAACATCAGGATCAGGACCAGAGCAGTTCGGCTATGTCTACATTGGCAAGATTTTGCGCAAAATCTTGCCGCCCGTCTACACTGGCCACGAGTATTTGCGCAAGAACACTGAGTTTGTAACGTACAATATCAGTGGTTCTTGCACAAATACTCTAACGCGCCCACTCACGGATAAGCCCTCTTGTCAAGTATTCTTGCGCAAGAGGGCCAGTGTAGACAGCAACGTTAATTTCTTGCGCAGCAAAGCCCAATGGCTAAAATGGCCATCGAACCATCGGAGCTTTCTTAAACAAGAGAGCATCTACATTGGCACGAATGCTTTTGCACAAAAGCACATGCCAGTAGAGATGCTCTCCTGTACAAATGCTTTAATGCAAAAATTCTAGCATTAAAAGTATTTGCACAAAGTCATACCAGTGTAGATGTAGCCTACAAGTAAATCCAGGAATTAAACAAAACCCAAGACAAAACAATAAAGTGAAATCCCCATTCCTCTCTACTGCAAAACTCGTTTTGAACTTCTTGACACTAGCTAACCACTCAGCCTGTGCTCTCTTCCTCCAGCTTCCCAACAGGAAAGAAAGAACAATCATCAACCACAGACAGCAATTACATTAAAGCAACACTGTCTGCTTGCTTCATGCTCAGAAGAGAACACTGTCATTCATCCTCATGGCTAGCAAGACCAACCACTTTCAGCTGCATTTTTCTAGTTACCAACTATAGAAATGATCCCTGAAAGTACAGTCTTATTAGCACCCGCTTCCCCACACACCCACACTTGTGTGCATTCACTTTCTCCTCATGAGGAATGTTTTCTCACAACACTTAGAAAACTAAAGAACAGAAATAATCTCAGCAAAGTGCTTGTCCCATTCAAACACGCTCCACCAGGTTTAGAAATCTGCATATTAGAATACATGCATGTTACAGAAACACGCCTCCTGATTAGCATGTGGAGCACCTGGCAGCCAATCAAAATCTCCTGGGCTACGTCTACACTGGCACCCTTTTCCGGAAAAGGGATGCAGATGAGCCATGTCAGAATTGCAAATGCAGCGGGGATTTAAATTTTCCCCGCTGCATTTGCATGAACATGGCTGCTGCTTTTTTCCGGCTCGGGGCTTTGCCAGAAAAAAGCGTCAGTCTAGACGGGATCTTTCGGAAAATAAAGCCTTTTCCAGAAGATCCCTTATTCCTCTTAAAATCAGGAAAATTTAAATCCCCGCTGCATTTGCAATTCTGACTTGGCTAATCTGCATCCCTTTTCCGGAAAAGGGTGCCAGAGTAGACACAGCCCTGCTGTTTCTTCCTGAAACTGCAGTTCCTGGGGCTCCTCTAAGTCAGTGGTAACAAACTGCCAGTCTGCAGACCAGCAAGGGGCCAAGAACCCCTGCCTGTCGGGCAGAGGTGGAAAGTAATAAAGTAGAAATACTTGATCACACTACTCAAGACTTTTTTGGGGTATTTCTACTTTACTCAAGTAATTTATTTTTGTCACACTTTGATTTTTATTCAAGTTATTTTATTTTGTATAGACAATATTGTACTTTTTACTCCACTCCCATGTCCAGAGGCGCTGGGTTACTCACGACTCACATCGTTCTGATTTGCTAAAGCCCAGCTGCATGTGCAAGAACTGAGTCATCCAAGAAACAGCCAATCCACAAGCACAATGCCCCTGCCAAGGAAGAAGCCTTTTAATAGCTGCTCCAACACCTTGTCATTCAAACCCAGTATCCCTGCAGGCCCTGCCAGCCTGAGACCTGAGCGAGCAGGGCGGCTGCCCAGGGCTCCGTGCTGAGGGGGTGATATGAGCAGTCTCATGTGACCTTACCTGGGGCCAGGCAGCTAAACAGGAGGGAACCCAGCAGTCCTGAGGAGGGGCAGCTCTGGCAGAGGCTCAGTAGAAGCAAGAGGGGAGCTACTTTGGCCTGGCCCTTTTACAAAGCTCTTGAGCATGGGGCTGGCATTGGGGGAAAGTTCCCTCAGCGATGGGATGGGGAGGAGGCTGGGCTAGGAAGGCGCCATTCTCTCTGCTCTTGCCCCCAGACGACATGGCTGCCAGGCCTGGGTGCGGGCAGACTGGCAGTAGCTGCACCAACACGGGCAGGAGTCCCCACTGATGTGGGGAGAGGCAGCCCCAGCAGCAGACACAAGGCTGGGCCAGCATATGGGGGGAGGTGTTTGACTGCGTGTCCCTGCTGACATGGAGCTGGGTTGCCAGGTGTCTGGTTTTGAACCAGACAGTCCAGTATTTGAGCTTTCTGATCAGGAAACAAACTGAGAAAATAGAAATAGAAATGTCCGGTATTTTCTAAATAACAATAATGTCGAATGTGATGTCATGTCAAGTGTCTCTGGTATTTTTGTAGAAACTATCTGGCCACCCTACATGTAGCCCAGGTGACAGGACACCTCCCAGTACTCACTGCTGCCAGCAACACCCTCACACACTCCTCACAGCTCCCCCCACCATGGGGCAGGCAGAAGGGGATTGTTCCCCCTAATTGACAGAGGGAGGGACAAAGGCTGGGAAAGGCAAAGGGCCTTGTCTGACCTCACACAGCCAGTCTGGGGCAGTGCTGGGCACAGGACCCAGATGCTGAAAGTCCCCCTCAGTCTGGATTTTCACACCCTGACTGATCAGAATAACGTGACCTCCAGTGAGATACAGCCCCACAGCCCGGCCTAGGGATGGCTCAGCCAGTGGGTTAGAAGCACCGGGACACAGAGAGACTCAGGAGCTGCTCAGAGACAACCACTGGCGAGAAGCAGAACAATTCCCCGAGCAGACGAGAAGTTCTGGCTCATTTGCTGGGACTTAAGGAGAACAAGGACATCCTGAGTCTCCTCCTTGTGACTTCCTCCCAGCTCAGCCAATCAGAACTGGGACTAGAACTGGAAGGCTGTGTCTACACTGATGGGCTGTGTCTACACCAGCGGGTTATTGTGCAAGAAGGGCCGTTCTTCCGCAGAGCATCCACACTGCCCACTCGCTCTTGTGCAAGAAGTTTTACAGTAAAGCGTGGTAAGAGAGGGCTTCTTGCACAAGAGCTACGCTCTTTTCTAACAGGTGTAAGTCCTCTTGCGCAAGAGGGCAGTGTGGATGCAGGACAAGGGTTTCTTGTGCAAGAAAGCCCTATAGCTAAAATGGCCATCAGAGCTTTCTTGCACAGGAGAGTATAGATCCTCTTGCACAAAAGCACATCTCACACATGCCACCAGACATAGCCAAAGGGACCTTCAGAGATGAAGTCCAGTCCATAGCAGGGCAAATCACCATCCAGATGGATGTCTGTCCAAAACAGGGAGCTACCAGGAGTGGGGTTTGAACCCACACAGACAAACATCTATTGGATCTTAAGTCCAATGGCTTAACCACTCAGCCATCCTGGTGATAGGTGAAAGGGCAGACGTGTGCAAGTTCTCTCTCCCAAATAGCCCAGGGACTCGCTCTCAGAGCATCTTCCCGGCCCATCTCTGTGCCAGGGCTTCCCACCGAAAGGATGAGAGAGCCTCCCCCTCCCCCGCAGTGAGGAGGGAAGCAGGGAAAAGGGAAACCAAACAAGACAAAACCCAACGTCCCCAGGGATTCCGAGGGACAAAGGCCTGGTGGGGAAAATACCCCCCCACCTTCACCTAGGCTATGTCTACACTCCCTGCTTCTTGCACTAGAAATATGCAAATGAGCCTAAGTTTAGAATATAATGGAGCCTCATTTGCATACCTAATGAGCTGCCGTTTTTGTAGAAGAGGTTCTTGCACCAGAGAGAGCTGTCTACACTGCCCCTTCTTGTGCAAGAAATCCCCTCGTTTGCAATGCCGCTATTCCTGAAAATAATCGTCGTAGCGGCATTGCACGAGAGGGTTTTTCTTGGGCAAGAAGGGGCAGTGTAGACAGCTCCTTCTGGAGCAAGAGCCTCTTCTGCAAAAAAGGTTGCTCATTAGGTATGCAAATGAGGCTCTGCGATATTCGACGCTTAGCCTCATTTGCATTTTTCTCACGCAAGAATCTGTGAGTGTAGACAGAGCCCTAGTGTTTTCCCTGCCTTGCATTTGGCCACCCCCATGGATCAGGCCAGTGTTTCCAAATCTTTTTTTTATACCATGGATGGCCAAACCCATTCACAAATTTTTGAACGACCGGTAATATTATATTTACATATCTGCATATCCATTATGCAAATAACAAATCTGCAAATATGGAAATAAACTGTTGCCGGTCCCTAACAGATCAGTGTTTGCAGATATCTACACTTAAAAAAATTCAGGCTGCTGGAGGGGGCAGCTCCTCCCCCAGGGGGACTGGAGCCTGCAGAGGGAGGGGCGCAGGGAGAGGCACCCACAGAGGCAGGGGGCATTTGGGACACCCTGGTTATAAACTTCAGAAATTTTGTCGGGGGCAGAGCAGTCGGTGCCCTCAAGTGCCACCACCAGGCACCTCTGCCCCCCCTCCTGCCCCATGGGTGTGGGGGAACGTCCATTGTATCTCCCCCCTTCCTTCTGTACAAGCCCTGCCCTGTGTCTCCCCTTCCCCAGCCAGGCTGCTCTTGCTCCCCCAGTCTCCTCCCAACCTCCCCTGCCCCCTTTCCTTTCCTGTGACCCCCCCCTCCCGAGTTTCCCTCCATTGCACCCCTGCTCCCAGCCACCCCATGCCTGGCATGATCCCCCCCAACCTCCCTTCAGCACCTCCTGCCTCCCCTTCCTGCCCCACCTCACACGTCCCTGTTCCCCTTCACCTCTCTTATCTGCCCCCACCCCTCTTAAGCCCCCTCCCAACCCTCTCTGGGATGGCTCCCCCCGCCCCGCATGAGCTGGTAGCAGCTTCCCTGGCCCCAGGCTGGGATCACAGCCCCCTCTGCTGAGAGCAGCCCTGGGCCAGATCCTCCCACTGCAGCCCTGGGGGGGGCTGCTCTCTGGGAAGGGGAGGGGGGGTCTCTCTTACCTGCCCCCCCAAGCGCTGCCCACCCTGGGGCGGGGGCTGGGCTGGGCAGGGGCTGTCCAGGCTGCGGGTGCTGCCATGGTGTAGTAAAATTTAGTAAAGACTATGTGTGCTTCTTCCCCCTTCCATTACTTAAGCTTGAAAGAGCACATATCATTTAGCTAATTGCGCATGTTTTAGAAGCTGTAGTAAAAAGGGGAACTAGCCGTTTAGACCCATTTCTCAAGGACTGGAGTACACGTATTACTTGAGTTAGGGAAATTTGCTAATTGCTATTGCTTAAGTAAGCTATACCGGTGGTTGTTACTGAATGGAATAGAGTTGAAATATGCTAACCAATAACGCGGCAACACGAAGCTAAGGTAACAAATCAAGATGTGCCAAGTTAGATAAGAAAGTTAAAGAAAGTATAAAAAAGGATGCTTAGCCAACGCTCAGGGTCAGCTTTGCTTTGAGCAATAGCTCCTTGGCTGACCATTGCTTGCAACCAATAAACTTGAGTTGGACCCAGCCTGAAAGTGTGACTCTCTTCTTGGGGTAAATCAGACTAGCCTCCAAGGGGACGAAACCAGCAATTTATGCAACAAATTGGCGACCCAGATGGGACTTCCCTTGGACTTCTCCGGAGTCGGACGACAAGATTCGCTGCAGGTGACCGTGAAGTGCGCACCGGACTGTTTGAGTCCGTCACGGCACCGAAAGCGTGAGTCGGGACATCCGGAAAGTTAAAGGAGTCTCTATTGAATGAGTCACACGAGGCTGTCAGGTCCGAAGAAAAGAGGAAGGCGCCGGGGTATAGACGGAGTGAGTATACCTATTCCTGTGTTCTTGTAGATATTGATCTGTAAGTTTGCACTCAGCACAGAGGTCTGAGTATTTGTTTGTCCCCCGGGGGCGTTGCGTTCAGCACATAGGTCTGAACATTGGAAAGAACACAATATTGTGGAATTGGGTCGCACCCAAATGGTAAAAACCTCTGTAAGCCCCAGAAGGAACACCACGAACCCGTGGGTTGCGTGGGGAAGTTATGAGGAGTTAGGAAAACTCCAGTGGATTGCTTTTGTTTTTAGTAGGAGTACTCTTGTTCTTTGTTTTAATGACTTGTTGGAAACCTAAATTGTGAAACCACAGGTTTGTGTGTAAGAATGACTGTCGCTGACCAGGTCTGAGACTTAAGCTGACTCCAGCCGCCCCAAGAATCCTGCAAGGGGAAACCCGATGACCAGGATTTCTTGATTGCAAGGGGGGTCAGCCGAACCTCGTGACCCAGCGAGTCTCCAAGCCCCCTGTTTGTCTATATTTGTTGCTGTCTGATAGACCTGTCTTAAGTGTCATGGTTCCACAAGGGCACACCGGTGTCTCTAGTGAGGCAGCCACGCGCTGGACCCTCTCTGAGTTCGGACGCTAAAAGCTGGTGTGGTGTCATTCTATCGACATGCGGAGCCGTGGTAAAAGCGTGTTGACTGTGTGTGTGTGTGTGTGTAATAAATATATAGACATGAGTCCAGGTCGCTCCCGGGTAGAAAACTCTGTAACCCCATTGGGATGCATGTTGCGCAATTTCAGTAAATTTAAGGGTGATTTTGGGATTAAAATGACAAAGGATTATTTAATCAAGTTCTGTCAGCTAGAGTGGCCAACCTTTGGGATAGGCTGGCTAGATACAGAGTCTTTTAATGTAAATCTAGTTGCCTCTGTGCATAGTATTGTTACTCGAGGTAGGCACTGAGATTAGTTCCCATATATTAATTGTTGGTTGAATCACATGCAGAGGCGACCTGCGTGGCTGCTGAAGTGTAGTATAGGAGCTTGTAGAGTTATGATAGCAAAAACTAAGGCCACGGGAGGCAAGAGAGCGTGCCCCAAGGTTTTAAATGATTCTAGTAGTGAAGTTGATCTGACTCAAGGCAGGCGTAGAAAAACTCCCATGGTGGAGCAACATGAGGAGGGGAAGGAAGAAGGCGAAGCAAGCTACCTGTATGTAAACCCCTCCTCACGAAGATTAGAGATAATATGCTGGAGCATGCCTTTGTTGTTTCATCTGCATGCCCAGTTGCCTAACTAGGGTGAGATATGCTAACTAAGCTGCAGGCTGAAATTTTCTTCCGTGGTGATCGGATTGTAGTGCAGCTGCCAGTGAAACGGGGCTCTTCCCCCTTTAACACCCCGGTTTTAGGAGTACGCAAAGCAGATGGCACCTCGTATAGATTAGTGCGGGACCTGAAGGCTGTAAATAAGAAGGTTCTTGTGGATCACCCTATGGTCCCAAATCCACACACCATTGTAACACAAGTTCTGGCAGATGCAAAGGTGTTCTCAGTGTTAGATTTAAAAGATGCTTTCTTCTCTATCCTTTTGCATAAAGACACTTAGAAACTATTTGCCTTTGAGTGGGAGGACCCACATACCCATGACAAAACTCAGTTGTTGTGGACTGTGTTGCCCCAGGGTTTTGTATCAGCTCCCCCATGTCTTTGAGATCGCATTGCAGAAAGACTTAGAAAAGGGCAATGGAGTCCCTGTTGGATGCCCTAGGAAAAAAGGAGATATAAAGTCTCACAAGAAAAAGCCCCAGCCAAAGGTCACCTTCTTAGGCTATGAGATTAAAAAGAGAGTGCGAGCTTTGAGCAAGGATCGAATCCAAGCAACTTCAGGAAATTCTCAAGCCCTTCTTAGCAAATAGATAACGACAGCCTCTCTGGCTGGAATCGCAGGCAACCCAAGGATGTTTCACAACACATGAGTAGGGGCCGTCCAGAAAAAAAAAAAAAAAAAAGTTAAAACCTTTCCCTCACACGCCGTTATAATTAGTTCGAGGGCGTGGGGGAAGGTAACTTAAAAGCCACCCTAATGTCAACCGGTAGACATTGGATGTAAAGATGTCATCACTAAAAGCTAAATCTGCCCTAACAAGGAGACACATTCTGCAACATAAATCTCCTTACAGAGCATGAGCAAGTGATCCACCCCAGAGTCAGCAGCATAGATCAACTGCTGCAGCCTGGACGTTATACAAACCTTATACTGAAAAGAATTAGGAGGTGTGGGGGCTAATTGGAAAGCCCACTCTCCTTACCAAATTAATGCTAGACAAATCTGTGTAATTAAGAAAAGTCATTTAGCAGGATCAAGACAGATCATAAGATAAAAAAAAAAAAAGCCCGGTCTGCAATACAAGAGGGAAACTGAGCCATGCCACTGTTGGGGAGGGCTAGCAACTCTAAGGTAATTCAAGGGAGTGGAAGGTCACGAGTACCGATGAAGCGCTCTTGTTCTCAGAAAGTTGCAGCTCACTCGTACATGAAAGTGGTAAGGAACTAGCTGTAACCGGTTCCCCTAACAGATCTTAGGCAGTATTTTAAGTTATAATAGGCCACCCCGATGGGGAAGAAATGTTTTCTTGTCTTTCAGATCATCAGAAAGCGCTGGTGCCAGTTGAAGAAAAACAACAACAACAACAAAAACCATGGTTCTGTGTCATGACATAATAAGTTTGTGTTCTGTCCAAGTTTGTCTTGTATGTCGTAATTGTAATACGTATTGCAAATGATGTGTATAGAAAATTGTTTAGGCTAGGAGAATGTTAACAATGTCTCCACAGGTGAACAAAAAGAACTGGAAGGAAGCAAAGAGTGCATTACGTGAACAGAAGGATGGGAGACGGGTACTAGCCCCTTCCCACCAGACTGGTTTGGTTTTGCTTTAATGAATGGCCATTGCTAACTTGCCCTCATTTGGATATCATCAACCAGGACTTTAAGGACAAAATAGAGCCTCCCAATTGTGCATCATGCCCTGAACAGGCCCCTGTCCCAGAACCAGGACAACTGTCACTGATCTTTACCTTGATGATGTTCCACACTGGTACAGACCAGCTGTGTGCTAGATTGGCTAATCAAATTGGCAAATGCCTGAGTAGGCAATGACAAAGCTTAGCAGATACCATCGCAGATTGGTTTGAGCCTGGAAACTCTGTCAGCAACACTTATGTCAAAGCCCAGAAATTGTATGGGAATCCAGGCTTGTAAATGCAGTAATATCCAGTGCCCGTGAAGGCCTACACACCAGCCAAGCTAATCAATTGATCCTAAATAGTTTGAAGGATCTGTCCAGCTCTGTGTCTACTTCACTAGATCTAACCTGATGTTTGGACTGGAGATTATCTCCCCTGTGCCTACCCATGGGAGTGGGGAAAGAAAGAATCCATGAGGACCCAAAGGCTCACCTGGACAGGGCATAGTACAACCGTTTGTTTTTGGCCTCTCTGGGGATTCCTCACTCAGATCAGATCAGAATAGTAACCTCCCTGCCTGTACCAAAGCAGGGGCATATAGATAAAATAAGAAACATTGTTTATTCTGAAGGTGTGGGAGCCTCCCTATACCCAGGGATTGTTGCACCCACTTTGATAAGGAAATTTTATGTATCTGCCCATTTAACATCATGATGAATCTGCCTAGGTTTGATGTGGTTGTCTCAGAGAAACAAATGAACATCGAGCTGGTCCAAATGAACGGTACCTACTGGTGTTTGACTACCCAGACAGATCACTCCATCCTGCCCCTCTATATATCCGTCTGTGTGCATAACAGTCCCTCATCAAGCGGCCTGACCGTCAATAGAATGTGGCTCTATCGCACTTTGGTAGTGGAGATAACCTCACATGAGATGCTGAGCGGCACGGCGGAAGTAAGTACCAAGAGGAGGGTTTACTGGCCCTGCAGGCAAAGATCAAGAAGTTGGTGGCCAATGCCCAAAGATATATCGGGGCTGGCCGTCTGAGGTACGCACAGATGGGGAAACACCGTGGACCATGCCAAACACCTATCTCTGCAGCACTCAACCAGGCAGTAGAGGTCAAACCTATAATCATGGGCAGCGCCAGTAAGGCGACGAAATATCTTAGGAATGGATTTGAATAGTGTTTGCCAAATTATGTGAGGAGTTTTGATTTTAACATTTATAATAATGTTGGTGCTGTACCGGCACTTCCAGAGTAAATTAAAACCCCTTAAATTGTTGTATTTAACCTAGTAGATTAAGAAGAACCCCAAAGTCAAGAGAAAAGAACTATAGGAGTAAACTGAGGCAGTCCATGGTATCTTGCTGAGGACTGACAAACTCAAATCATTAAGTCAGCCTGAGAAGCATATGCTACAGCAGTTACTGTGACCCTGGTTCCCCTGGCAACTACATGCCAAAAAGGCCTCACTTTGATAAGGCCGGTATCAAACAACCGCGCGGGATTGTTTTTATGGTTTGCTTCATTCCTAGGAAATAACCTTGGTTCTAAAAGAGCTAGCTGGCTTTTGGCTCAGAGAATACTCTTATGTCCATCAGAGAAAGACCACTCTAGAAAGACCTTTACCAAGTTTTGCTAACCACCAACACCGCTGTGAAGTACCAAGAACTGACTGTTGGCCAAGGCTTCTCACTGCAAAAAGATCCTTCCATCTCAAAATGATCCTACCCCGACTGCTGATAAGCCTCTCTCTTCTGGTCCTGCTTTTCCACCTGTTGGATACCAGAAGAACCAAAATAAAATATTACAGGGTGATGTGCTAGTAACCTCTCCCCTGCATGCAAAGAAAAAGAGGAAAACTCAGCTTCTAGGACACCGCCAAAGCTCAAAGATTTCTGACTACAAAAAGACTAAAACTGAAAATTAGTAAGAAGAACATGAACACGAATCTTATTGTGCTATGTTGGTACACATTCCTGTTTAGTTCTGTTTTGTTATAATAATGTTATGCTTATTGCCTTGTCTAGCACCATGTCTTATAGCTCTTGTACAGCGGACTGTGCAGTCAGTTGTAAAACGTGAAATGTACATTACCAGAATCTAGCAATGGCTGAAACAGATTAAGTATAATTCGAAGAAAGCATCTTGAGGAGGGAATTGTAGTAAAATTTAGTAAAGACTATGTGTGCTTCTTCCCCCTTCCATTACTTAAGCTTGAAACAGCACATATCATTTAGCTAATTGCGCATGTTTTAGAAGCTGTAGTAAAAAGGGGAACTAGCCGTTTAGACCCATTTCTCAAGGACTGGAGTACACGTATTACTTGAGTTAGGGAAATTTGCTAATTGCTATTGCTTAAGTAAGCTATACTGGTGGTTGTTACTGAATGGAATAGAGTTGAAATATGCTAACCAATAACGCAGCAACATGAAGCTAAGGTAACAAATCAAGATGTGCCAAGTTAAATAAGAAAGTTAAAGAAAGTATAAAAAAGGATGCTTAGCCAACGCTCAGGGTCAGCTTTGCTTTGAGCAATAGCTCCTTGGCTGACCATTGCTTGCAACCAATAAACTTGAGTTGGATCCAGCCTGAAAGTGTGACTCTCTTCTTGGGGTAAATCAGACTAGCCTCCAAGGGGACGAAACCAGCAATTTATGCAACAATGGGAAAGATTCCCAGGGAGCAGCTTTCTACATCCCACCGGCCCTGCGGGAGATTCCCCCTCCTGGCTGCAGCCCGGGCTCCAGGGGCCCAGCAGTGCTGCACCCAATGCTGGGCCTCAGGGGATCTGCTCGGAGCCAGCCCCCAAAGGCCCCACAAGCAGAGGGCAGGAAAGGAGCCAGGCTGAGGCTTTGCAGGGAGCAGGCCGGGGACCTGGCAGGAGGAGGCTCCAGCGAGCACAGAGTCTGCGCAGGGCCAGCCTGCTGGGAGGGGAGCAGGAGCATCCAGCACCATTCAGGCCAGCGGCAGCCGACACTGGGGAGCTCTGAGACTCCAGGGCAAAGGCCTCCAGCCCCCCAGCCACTGGGATTAGGTGGCCCTGGACCAAGGCCCCCTGGAGTAGCATTGTGGCCGGGGGGCTCTGACCCACAGGGGGGCTGGCCCCATAGCCCAGGGCCCAGGAGGCTGGTCAGCAAGTGAGACTCGCCCGTCAGTCCAAGCTGCTTTCTCCCCGGCTGCCGTTCCTGCCTGTCCCGTGCCAGCGCCGCACGCAGGCCAGTGGGGCAGGACGGGGGGTGTCAGTGGGGCCCTGCTCTCAGTCCGTCCCTCACAGGCCCTGTGGGCTGCTGGAGGGCTGAGCCCGTCGCCCAGGCCTGGCGCGGGGATGGAACATGGGGCACGTTTCCCCCTGTGAGCGTGTGCGGGGGCAGGAGGGAGCCACACGGGCCCGGCTGAAGGTTTTGTGCTGGGGCTGGAGGCTCCTTTGTCCAGCAGCGCTCAGGGGCAGCCGGGAGAGCCGGCACCAAGGGCAGAGGAGGCCGAGGCACAAGCCCCTCAGAGGGGACAGGCCTGAGGCCTCTGGCTTGCCCAGGCTCACGCCAAGGGGCTTTCTGTGGTGCCGGGCGGGGAGGGAGGCCAGGCCCAGGCCGGTGGGAGAAGGGGCAGCGCCTGCCAGGGCAGCAAGGGGAGCTGCAGGGAGCGAGACGCGGCGTTTCTGCCTGGATCACTCAAGGGTCCTTCTGCGGGTGAAGCGCCTGTGACACCCCTGTGCTGCTGGGTTCCTCTGCCCCTCCCCTGGGAGGCCGGCCCCTTTGGGGGGCTCTTGCCCTGATACTCATCAAAAGCCTGCCCCAGGCACCTTCCATAGCTCAGCTGGCAGAGCAGAGGCCTGTAGCGGGTGCTCGGCAAGTGCCCTTAAGTTGCTGATTTGACACCAGCTGAAAGGAGAGATTCTTCTCCCTCCCCCTGGCTGCAGGCCCGGCCTTAGGACCAGGCGGCTGCCTTGGGTCTGTCCCTTTGGGGCCTGGGGCTACAATTGACAAAAAGGTTTTGGGTTCCAGCTGCCAATCAAATGTCTTGGGCTGCACAGGCCTTGAGTCATGGCAAGAGCTGGAGGGGAATGGGGAACGGCTGCACTTTGGAATGGGAAGGGGTGTCTGGCACCATAAAGTAGAACAGTTTCAAAACCCTTTTAAAGGAGGGCTGTTTTCAAGGTGGGCACCATGGCTTAGCTGGCTAAAGCATCTGCCTAGTAAGCGGGAGATCCTGGGTTCAAGTCCCAGTGGTGCCTTGTTGCCAGGTCAATGGGTCTTTTCTTCCCACCATTCTTCAAAATGTATCTGGAGTTGGTTTTACCTTCAGTTGAGCTTGGTGGTGCTCTCACAGTGGGAGTAGGATAGTAGCAAAGAGCAGGAGGTACCTTAGATGTTTGATTTAGAGAGTCTTATCTAGACTTGCTAAATCAAGTTCTGGAAGATGGATTGCAGCAGAAATCTGCACCTGAGTGAAGACATGGCCTAATGGTGCAATTAGTTAGATGCCGACAATAACAGCCCCACTACTGGTAACTCTCAGAGGCTACATCTACACTTAGGCTGTGTCTAGACTGCATCCCTTTTCTGTAAAAGGGATGCAAATTAGACACATCACAATTGCTAATGAAGCGGGGATTTAAATCCCCCCCCCCCTCACTTCATTTGCATAAAAATGGCTTCCGCTTTTTTCCGGCTCGGAGCTTTGCCGGATCTTTCAGAAAATAAACCCTTAAAATAAGGATTAAGGGATCTTTTGGAAAAGGTTTTATTTTCTGAAAGATCCGCGTCTAGACTGGTGCTTTTTTCCAGCAAAGCTCCGAGCCTACGTGTTGCACAGCACTGGTAGGAGACATGGAGAGTCTATCGGCACCTGCAGCCTCTCAGAACAACCCCCGTCCAGACCCCCAAGTCCTAGCCCTTCCCTCCACCCTGCTGGGAATTGCCTGGATGCCAGCCCATCCCAGTGTCAGCCTAAGGACTGACTGGTCTGTAAAAGATGCCTCCTGGAAATGAGGAAGCAGCTAAAGTGACTCTGGTGGGACTTGAACCCACAACCTTTGAATGTCAAGCTGGGCTCACATTAGGCACTATAGCATAGAAGTTTAACATGCTTTCCATTGCACCACAGAGCCTGACAGACTGTTGGGGTTGATATCTCCACTCTCTGCTTTTCAGCATGGCAATTGCTGGGGGAAAAGAAAGGGGAGCCAGGTCTGTCTCTTTTGGGAGCGCAGGTAGGAAGAGGGAGGGGCCACTGAGCCCCCAACAGTGAAAGCTAGGAACCAGGACAAAGCTGCAGTTGGAGAATATGGGCATCCATTGCACTACTTTTTGCATACAAAGCAAGTGGTTTCTCATTTGAGCTAAGACCTTTTACATCTGCGCTTGAAAGGGAATCCTCTGAACTGTCATTCATGTTAAAATTCGACACTCTCCGGGAAGGAATGAACAAATACTCAAACTATCAATGTGATTTGTCCTTTTCATTGTGTTCATTTTTTTTAATTGTATCCTTTGGTATATATGGTTGTGACAATTTTCTTCCACTATTTGATCTGAGGAAGTGGGTCTGGCCCACGAAAGCTCATCACCTAATAAACTATCTTGTTAGTCTTTAAAGTGCTACATTGTCCTGCATTTTGCTTCAGCTACCCCAGACTAACACGGCTACATTTCTATTACTATTCCCCTGCACATGAGCACCACCCCTGCCCATCCACCTCATTCTAGACCCCAGAAGGTCTCTGTGGCGGCCTGAGGCTCCTTTCTGAAAGAGCCACTTGTGAGACTGACACCCGTGGGCCGGCTAGCTCGGAGGTTTAGAATGTGGTGCTCATATCACACAGATGCATCTTAAGAGCAAGCCCCTTATTTCAAACCATAACAGGCTCGCTATTCCGACTTCTCTGCAAACCTCATGGCAGGAGGAGTGAGGGGCATTTCGGAATAGCGAATTATTTGGAAATAAGTGCTGCGTAGTCAGCACCAAATTACAAAACAAGCTATTTCAAAATTGACTTGAAATAAGCTACCCAATTGCATCACTTATCTTGAGCTATGGGACACACCCCTAGTGAGTAAGAGCCCAGCTCTGCCCCCAATTCTCTGCTACACCCACACACGTACTGACTCCCTTGCTGCCATGGGGCTGTTTGCATTGGCCTCTTGTCTCTGTAGCCAGGCTTCAGCCAGGACTGAGACTCAGGGGCTACGTCTACACTGGCCCCTTTTCTGGAAGGGGCATGTAAATTTCACTAGTCGTCGTAGGGAAATCCGCGGGGGATTTAAATATCCCCCGCGGCATTTAAATAAAAATGTCCGTCGCTTTTTTCCGGCTTTTAAAAAAGCCGGAAAAGAGCGTCTAGACTGGCCCCGATCCTCTGGAAAAAGTGCCCTTTTCCGGAGGCTCTTATTCCTACTTTGAAGGAATAAGAGCCTCCGGAAAAGGGCACTTTTTCCGGAGGATCGGGGCCAGTCTAGACGCTCTTTTCCGGCTTTTTTAAAAGCCGGAAAAAAGCGGCGGACATTTTTATTTAAATGCCGCGGGGGATATTTAAATCCCCCGCGGATTTCCCTACGATGACTAGTGAAATTTACATGCCCCTTCCGGAAAAGGGGCCAGTGTAGACGTAGCCAGGCAGTGGAGGAATAAATCACATTCACATGCGTGTAGATTATGAAATGTTGTTGTTGCCTTGGAAACTCTTCACAGACCTTCCCCTGGGGGTCCTAGGCAGCCCGCTTACACTGCACAGCTTACTTCTAGGTGAGGGTGCTGTGCAGATGTGCCCTTCCTGTTGAGGACCAGCCTGCTGGCTGGAGGTTCTGGTCACTTCCTTTCCTTGTCTCTCTCAGACTGTGTCTACATTCCAGGGCTACATCTACACTGCAGGCTTTTTGTGCAGGAGCAGATGTTCTTGTGCAAAAACTTGCAGAGCATCTACACTGCACACATGTTCTTGCACGTGTACATTTATAGTACAGCATCAGAAAATAGGGCTTCTTGCACAAGAGTTATTCCTCTCCCCACGAGGAATAAGCCCTCTTGCGCAATCACTCATCCACAAGGAGGCAGTGTGGAGAGCCAACAGGGGTTTCTTGCTCAAGAAAGCCCTATGGCTAAAGTGGACATCAGAGCTTTCCTGCGCAGGAGAACATCCACACTGCCATGGGCACGCTTAAAGAAAAGCACTTCTTTTGTGCAAAAGCACATTGGAGTGTGGACACACTGTTGTGCAAGACCTTTTGCACAAAACAGTTCTTGAGCAAGAAGTCTGCAGGGTAGATGTAGCCAGCCCCTCTCCCCAGGGAACTGCAGCTCCTCGGACCAGGCAGCTGCTCCCGGCATTCAGGAGGCACCAGCCCGAGAAGAAACCGTCTGACACGGTGCTGCCAGGGAGGGGCCTCACTGCTAGTTACTGTTCCTGGTCCAGGAGCAGAGCAAGTTTTGCCCTGGGCACCGATATTGAGGACATGCACACCTGTTTGTGTGTGAGCCCCCATTGGCGCCTGCTCGGGGGTGGAGGGTCCCCTGGTGCCATAGCTCCTCCTGGGGAGGGGTGGAGGGACCCCTGGTCAGGTATTTCCTGCTGGGGAGAAGTAGAGGTAGCCCATTCCCTATAGCTCCTGCCAGGGGGGACCCTGACCCCTTATCTCCTGATGTGGTTTCAGTTTTCCCTGGCAGATGCTCCAGACATGAGGGATGCCAGCGCACTGGCCCAGCCCGGGCCGGCAGTGATGGTTTTTACACATGCAGGGAAATTCCCCGGCTTCTCCCCCTCACAGAGCTGCTGCCTCTCCGGGAGGCGGATGAACTGCAGGTGCGGGACAGCTCCCTGCCAGCAGGGACAGCAGCCAAGGAACCAAATATCGCTGGGTCTGCAGCCAGTGTTGGGAACTGGGCAGGGAACAGGAGGCTTTTGTGTCACACACGTCTCAGGTAAGACGGACCCTCACTGAGCCCAGACTGTGACTGGTCCTAGCCAGGAATGTGTCTGGGGCTGGTTTGTGACACTCTCAGGCCGTGTCTACACTGGGCGTAAGAGCGATGCTGCCGCGGTCGATGTTCCGGGCTCTAGGGAAGACCGTCTGATTGGAACTGAGCTGTGCAGAGTCTTGTAAAGGGAACCGCAACTTCTCTGGGTATTTGTCAAGTTTTAGATGAGGGTTTAACAGAAGGAATGTTGTGGGCTCTGGGACAAGGTGGGTGGGACAGGGACTATGGTCACAGGCAGGGGAATTATCTCAAGTGGTAGAGCGCTTGCTTTGCATGTGAGAAGCAGTGGGATCGATACCCACATTCTCCAGTCAGAGATATTTGCTTTTTCCTTTGTTTTACAGGCACAGCCAACAAGGCGGCTAAGTGCTTCTAGGGGCCTCTTTGCAATAGTCAGTGGGCTGGTTTCTGCAGTGTAGGGGGTGTCACTTTTGCCCGGCATAGAAAAGTTTCCTCGCTAAAAGCCAGACAGGCAAAGTCTTGCCTGTAACACCCAGAGGAGGGGATTCACTTGCCTGGGGAGGGCAGGAACAGACCAACACTTGGCTGCCAGCTGTTTGCACATCTGGACACAGAAGCATCCTGAGCCTTGGTTCTACCAGGCACTTTCTTTTCGGCTCCCTGCAAACTGCCTCCCAGCTGTGGGTGAGGCTGAGTGTGAGTGAAACCAGCTGCACTTTGGATGATTTTGTTAATTGTTTAAAAAGCCTCAGGCACCTCTTCTGCCTGGGGAGGTGTCTGTAATAGACACCTAGTGTGACATCCCCTGGGGTTTTACCCCTTTAATCTCACCCAGAGACTCCTGACAAGTCTCCTGTGTCCATCTCTGCCTCAGGCCAAGTGTTTGCATGTTTCATATCTAAGGAACCTCCTCCTCCCTTTTGTCCTGCCAGTCCTTCCTGAGCAAGCTGTATCCTTCTGTGCCAATATACCAATAAAGTGTATTATCCCACCAAGTCCCTGTGATACCAACTGCTTCCTGCTTATTACCCATTATCCTGTGTGTCTGTACCAGCATCTAAGGCACAGATTAGATTTTGCTTCCTAGTGGTCCCCTGTCCCTCCTTTATCTCTGTGGTTACAGCCCCTGCTCTCTCCCATTTCTGGCCCATCTCCCAGGTGTCCATGTTGTTCACTTACCTGTGGGCTTTGGGCACCTGCCCCCATCAAACCTAGTTTAAAGCTTCCTCACTAGGTTAGTCAGTCTGCACCCAAATACTCTTCCCTTCCTCGACAGGTGAACCCCACCCCTGCTGAACAGCCCTTCCTGCAACAGCATCCCATGGGCAAGGAAGCCAAAGGCCCCTGCCCATGGAGCTGTAGCTTTCTGTGCCCAGGGAGCCAGACACCGCTTGGGCTTGATGGCTGGAGGGAAGTGGGGAACGGCTGCACTTTGGGAGGAAAAAGTGTTGTCTGGAAACATAAGGAGCCATTTTAAAGAGACTTTGGAGGAGGGCACTATGGCTTAGTTGGCTAAAGCCCTTGCTTCATAATCAAGAGATTCTGGGTTCCAGTCCCAGTGGTGCCTTGTTGTAAACTTTGCTCACATTTACTTATGCCCTTCTGAGACACAGAAAAGGTCTCTCCTGGCCACCCATGGAACTGCTGGTTCAGGAAAAGGCTGAGGGGAGAGGCTGATTAGGGAGAAGAAAACTAAAAGCCTGGAGCCAGTGCAGAGGTGACTGGCACTGGCAAGGCAGGGCTCTCACTGCAACTGCTGGGACAAGAGAGCCAGCACCACACACCCTTGTGATTCCCTGGGGGTGTCAGCACCTAGAGAGCTTGAGGGTGCAACCTCTGCATCCATGGAGAGTCAGGGTATGTGGGCATCAGGTGCTTCTCACTTGTTGTTTCCTTCTTCCCAACACTCCTCCCCAATCAGCCTTTTCCTGAACCAGCAGTTCCATGGGTGGCCAGGAGAGACCTTTTCTGTGTCTCAGAAGAGCATGAGTAAATGTGAGCAAAGGCTCTGAAAGGCACCACTGGGACTTGAACCCAGGATCTCCTGTTTATGAGGCAGGTGCTTTAGCCAGCTAAGCCATGGTGCCCTCCTCCAAAGTCTCTTTAAAATGGCTGCAGCAGTAACTGAACTGAGGAGCTGCTGTTTATTAGGCAAGTGCTTTAACCAGCTAAGCCACGGTGCCCTACTCAGACCCACCTCTAAACTGTTCTCCTCTATGGTCACAGACAACACCATTGTCTTGCAAAGTTCGGCCATTCCCCATTTCCCTTCTGCCTTCCCACCCTGGCCCTGTCTGGTTCCCTGGGCACAGAAGGCTACAGCTCAGTGGGCAGAGGCTCTAACATGC
Organism: Pelodiscus sinensis; assembly: GCF_049634645.1. Taxonomy (NCBI): domain Eukaryota; kingdom Metazoa; phylum Chordata; order Testudines; family Trionychidae; genus Pelodiscus; species Pelodiscus sinensis. The sequence continues at coordinate 21,714,507 of NC_134736.1, read as the reverse complement.
ACATCTCCCCCAGCCGCTGGGGCTGTACAGTTGCCCTTGAGGTTCTGCAGGGTTGTGGGAGGGACAAATGCAGCAAACTTTGATTCTCTGGCTCGTAAACCCCTTGGTCTCAGGGTCTAGGTTGGAGTCCCCAGGTGGGGGCCCGGCCTCCTTCAGTTTGGTCCCTTCCTGAGGGCACAAAATTGACAACAGAGAATTCCTTTGCCCTGCAGCAATCTCTGTTGGCCAAAGGGTTAGCAACCGAATATTTGCCCAAGTTTAAGTGCGGCAGCAGAAATCCCTGTTAAGTGTGTTTCTGTGGTGTAGTGGTTATCACATTTGTCTAACACACAAAAGGTCCCTGGTTCAAAGCCAGGCAGAAACACAGGGTCTTCTCTTATTGCGGTTCCCCTGGGTGCCCACAAGGCAGTTTCAGGGCCTGCCCCCTGGTGCAGGGCTGGGTGGCCTGTGTGCTGGCTTTCAGGAGCATGTGGGAGAGGTAAACAGGTTAGGCTGAGATGGGAGGAGGCAGGGCTGGGGCTGAGAGTTCTCAGCGGTGCCTTGCCTGGGACCAGGTCATTGCAGCCACTCAGTCCAGGGCCCACCCTGGAAGTGCCACTACTGACACAAAGCCACATAACATCCTGCCTCAGGTCCAGACCCCAGCCACCCCATTTCCCACCCAGCACCCCCAGCTTCCTTTGCCACCCTCCCTTCTTCCTGCTCCCCCCACCCTGCTCCTGCATCCACTTTCCTTCTGCACCCTGTCTCCTGGCCACACATGGCTCCTTGGTGCTTCTCAAGCCAGGCCCTGCAAGAAGCCACCAGGCAGGAACCAGCCCTTGGAGCTCAGCTTGACCCTGATCTGGTAGTTTCCCACCACATCTCACCTGGGAAGAGGTGACTTGTTCCCCTTCCTTCTGACCTTACGTTTCCGTTCCCTTCAAAGGTCTCCACTGCTGCCTCGGGACCCGCCTCCTCAGGGCGCTGCCCCTCTGCCACTGGGCTGGGAGTGGGAGACTCCACAGTCTCTGCACTTGGGCTGAGAAGTCTCACGGGGACTCGTCTGTGGATGGCGTTAGTCACCCCAATGGCCAGCCGGATCCATTCCGTAGCGCTGCCCGAGAGGGAGCTTTACAAGTGCCCAGTGTCCATTGGTATTTTCTGGGGCTCTGTGTAGGGGATTGGGCTTGGCCATCTTTCCACAGGAAATGCCTCTTCTTTGGAACAGCGGCTCCCAGGAGTTCATGGAACTTCTTCTTCTCAGCTTGGGAAAAGGACGACTAAAGGGTGAGGGGAAAGTTATTTGTGCTGTGAAAACAGCAGGGCCCCCAGGGAAACTGGTAAATAATCCCAGTGCCCAGGCCTGATGTTACCTGCCCCCACACAATTCACACAGCAAACCTGGCTTCCAGAGCACAGGGGGAGTCTGTGGGCTCATTGCTGGGCCGTGGGGTGAAGCAGCAAACCAGCCTCCTCCTGTGGGGCCTGTGAGTGTTGCTGAATCTGGGCCCCTGCACCTGGGTAACGGCAAACAAAAGGTCTGGGGGCCACACACAGACCCCGCTGGGCTGAGCAGGAAGTGGCTGGGACTTTGCTTTGTCTTTGCCTGTGGGCTTGTCTGTCTGCAGCTTGGAAACCTCCTGGCTCCTCAGACCACTGGTCTGGATGGAGCGTTACAGAAATCGGAATAATGGAATTGCTGTGTAGACGCTCCCATTGTTATTTCAGAGTAATGGCCGTTACGCCCAAATAACACTGCTGTGTAGATGCAGCCTGAGAAATGCTTTCCTGAGCATGTGGGAGGAGCAAGGGCTCCTACAATGTCAGGGGAGATGGGGAAATGAGGTCACCGCTCTAGATATAAAACAGAAGATATGTCAGAAGTGGGATTTGAACCCACGTCTCCATTTGGGGACCAGAACGCCCAACTGAGGGAAAGACAAGTCCTTGAGTCAGGCGAAGTGGCAGCCTCACAAGGGGGCGTGAAGGGCTGTTAAGTGCCAAAGTATCTCAGTGGGGAGAGCATTAGACTGAAGATCTAAAGGTCCCTGGTTCAATCCCAGGCTTTGGCAAAAGCCTTTGCCCTTGAGGCTTATCCCTTGTTTGGCTTCTCTGTGAAGAGCCCAGCTGTGCCTCCTGGAAGGGCTTGGTCTGCCCTGCAGCTCCACCTTGGAGCCAGCAAGTCCTGCCCCTCCTCTGCCAGGGAAGGAAAAAGTTCACTTTTGAGCAGCATCAAACCAGCCCCCTAAGAAGGCCAGCTGAGCTCCTCTCTCCCTGCTGCTTTGTCCACCTTGGCAGGAACAGAATCCGGGACTCACCCAATCAGGCCGGTGCCCAGTAACCCCAGACAGACGTGCACATCCGCACGCTGGCAGCAGCTGTTGTGGGACTCTGCAAATCCACCACTGGACCTGAGTCCCCACATGCCAGGCAGCCCAAGGGAGGGCTCTGGGGTCTCAAGCAGAACAGAGTCGGGGGGGGAGGGGCTCTCAAAGCAGGGGAAGTTCGGGGGCCTGTTGCTGGGCCGTGGGGTGAAGCATCAAACCAGCTCCAAAGAAGTTGCAACCACACCCAGTTTGGTATCATCTGCAAACTTAATAAGCGTACTCTCTATCCCAATATCTACATCATTGATGAAGATATTGAACAGTACGGGTCCCAAAACAGACCCTTGAGGAACTCCACTTGTTATCCCTTTCCAGCAGGATTTAGCACCATTAACAACAACTCTCTGACTACGGTTATCCAGCCAATTATGCACCCACCTTATCGTGGCCCTATCTAAGTTATATTTGCCTAGTTTATCAATAAGAATATCATGCGAGACTGTATCAAATGCCTTTCTAAAGTCTAGGTATATGACATCCACCGCTTCTCCCTTATCCACAAGGCTCGTTATCTTATCAAAGAAAGCTATCAGATTAGTTTGGCATGACTTGTTCTTCACAAACCCATGCTGGCTATTTCCTATCACTTTATTACCTTCCAAGTGTTTGCATATGATTTCCTTAATTACCTGCTCCATTATTTTCCCTGGGACAGACGTTAAACTGACCAGTCTGTAGTTTCCTGGGTTGTTCTTATTCCCCTTTTTATAGATGGGCACAATATTTGCCCTTTTCCAGGCTTCTGGAATCTCCCCTGTCTGCCATGATTTTTCAAAAATCATAGCTAAAGGCTCAGATACCTCCTCTATCAGCTCCTTGAGTATCCTGGGATGCATTTCATCAGGACCTGGTGACTTGCTGACATCTAACTTTCCGAAGTGATTTTTAACTTGTTCTTTGCGTATCGTATCTTCTAAATTTACCCTCTCTCTGCTTGTATTCACTACGTTAGGCACACCTCCAGACTTCTCGGTGAAGACCGAAACAAAGAAGTCATTGAGCATCTCTTCCATTTCCAAGTTTTCTGTTACTGCTTCTCCCTCCTCACTAAGCAGTGGGCCTACCCTGTCCTTGGTCTTCCTCTTGCTTTTAATGTATTTATAAAAGGTCTTCTTGTTTCCCTTTATGCCTGTAGCTAGTTTGATCTCATTTTGTGCCTTTGCCTTTCTAATCTTGCTCCTGCATTCCCGTGTTGCTTGCCTGTATTCATCCTTTGTTATTTGTCCTAGTTTCCATTTTTTATATGACTCCTTTTTTATTTTGAGATTGTGCAAGATCTCCTTGTTAAGCCAAGCTGGTCTTTTGCCATATTTTCTATCTTTCCTACACAGCGGAATTGTTTGCTTTTGGGCCCTTAACAACGTCCCTTTGAAATACTTCCAACTCTCCTCAGTTGTTTTTCCCTTCAGTCTTGCTTCCCATGGGACCTTACCTACAAGTTCTCTGAGCTTATCAAAATCTGCCTTCCTGAAATCCATTACCTCAATTGTGCTGGTCTCCCTTCTACCTTTCCTTAAGATCATGAACTCTATTATTTCGTGATCACTGTCCCCTATACTGTCTTCCACTTTCAAGTTCTCAACTAGTTCCTCCCTATTTGTTAAAACCAAATCCAGAACAGCTTCTCCTCTGGTAGCTTTTTCAACCTTCTGAAACAGAAAGTTGTCTCCAATGCAGTCCAGAAACTTATTGGATAGCCTGTGCCTCGCTGTGTTAGTTTCCCAACATATGTCTGGATAGTTGAAGTCTCCCATCACCACCAAATCTTGGGCTTTAGATAGTTTTGTTAATTGTTTAAAAAAGGCCTCATCCACCTCTTCCACCTGGCTAGGTGGCCTGTAGTAGACTCCTAGCATGATATCACCCTCGTTTTTTACCCCTTTTAGCTTAACCCAGAGACTCTCTACACAGCTATCTCCTACGTTCATCTCCACTTCAGTCCAAGTGTGTACATTTTTAATATACAAGGCAACCCCTCCTCCCTTTTTTCCCTGCAGGGCTGGGGCATCTCAGAGACCCCCATGGCCTGGCTGCCTGGAATCTCCTTTGTGAGGTTTCCCCCTGAGGGCAGGAGGAATTGAAGGTCCCAACTGGGAGTGTCTCTGTGGAGATTTCCCCTTTCCCCAGGCTGCAGTGGGAGGGGCTGGGGCAGGCAGGGATACAGGAGGGGCTGGCACTGAACTGAAGAGAGATCTGGGAGAAGCAAGAGGAAGGGCTGCAAACACCCGACAAGGATGGGATTCAAACCCAAACACCCCCTGGCTACATCTACCCTGCAGACTTCTTGCTCAAGAACTGTTTTGTGCAAGAGTTCTTGTGCAAAAGGTCTTGCGCAACAGTGTCTCTGCACTGCCATGTGCTGTTGCACAAGAGAAGTGCTTTTCTGCAAGAGCGCACATGGTAGTATGGACGCTCTCCTGAGCAGGAAAGCTCTGACGGGCATTTTAGATATGCGGCTTTCTTGAGCAAGAAACCCCTGTTGCCCATCCACACTGCCTCCTTGTGGACGTGTTCTTGCACAAGAGGGCTTCTTCCTCACAGGGAGAGGAATAATTTTTGCGCAAGAAGCCCTGTTGTCTGATGCTGCACTATAAATTTACTTGCGCAAGAACCTGCCTGCAGTGTAGACTCTCTGCAAGTTTTTACACAAGAGCAGTTGCTCTTACACAAAAAGCCTGCAGTGTAGACGTAGCCCTGCAGTGTAGACACAGCCTGAGAGAGACAAGGAAAGGAAGTGGCCGGAGCCTCCCCCCAGCAGGCTGGCCCTCAACAGGACAGGCACGTCTACACAGCACCCTCACCTCGAAGTGAGCTGTGCAATGTGAGCGGCTGCCAGGGCCCCCAGGGGAAGGTCTGTGGGGAGTTTCCAAGGCAACAACAACAACAAAGTTTCATAATCTACACTCATGTGACTGTGCTTTACTCCTCCACTAGCAAGTGTCTCTGAAGGGATGAGAAATGCAGGGCCCAGGTGCAGGGAGCTGGGTCACATTCTGCTGCCTGAGTCTCAGTCCTGGCTGAAGCCTGGCTAAAGAGAGAAGAGGCCAATGCAAACAGCCCCATGGCAGTGAGGGAGTCAGTACATGGGTCAGTACATGGGGAGCAGGGAGTGGGGGGCAGAGTTCAATTCTAACTCACTATGGGTGCGTCCCATAGTTCAAAATAATCGATGCGCCTATTTTGAAATAGCTTATTTTGTAATTTGGGGCTGGCTACACAGCACTTACTTTGAAATAAATCGCTGTTCCAAAACGTCCCTCCCTCCTCCTGCCATGCAGGGACGTCGGAATAGCGAGCCCGTTATGGCTTGAAACAAGGGGCTTGCTCTTAAGACGCGTCAGTGTGATATGAGCACCACGTCCTAAACCTCCGAGCTAGCCGGCCCACGGGTGTCAGTCTCACAAGTGGCCCTTTCAGAACGGAGCCTTGGGCAGCGGCAGCGATGTTGAGGGCTCTGGAACAAGGTAGGGGAGGTAGCAAAAGCTTTTGTAGGCAGGGGAATTAGCTCAAGAGGTAGAGCGCTTACTTAGCATGTGAGAGGCAGTGGGATCCCTGCCCACATTCTCCAACTGTAGCTCAGTTCTTATCCCTTATTTTCACTGTTGGGGGCTCAGTGGCCCCCTCCCTCTTGGTACCTGCTCTCCCAAAAGAGACAGACCTGGCTCCCCTTTCTTTTCCCCCAGCAATTGCCGTGCTGCAAAGCAGAGAGTGGAGATAACAAACTCAGCAGTACATCAAGCTATGTGGTACAATGGAAAGCCTGTTGGGCATTTATGCTGTAGTGGCTAGTGTGAACCCAACTAGACAGGCAAAGGCTGTGGGTTCAAGTCCCACCAGTGTTACTTTAGCTGCTTTCTCATTTCCAGGCAATCCTTAATGCTGAAATTGGGGTGGGCTTCAGTCCAGGTAGTTCCCAGCAGACTCCAGTGAGGGTGGAGGGAAGGGCTGGTTGTTGGGTTGTTGGCTGAGGGTTGAACTGAAAGGCTGCAGGTACCGTGTCCTGCCCAGGAAGGCAAGACTGGCCTTTCCACAGCGCCCCTCCCCCAGAGCCAAGGTTCCCTCTAAGCCAGGCCTGGGCAATACAGGCCAGCGGGCTGTATCTAGCCCATCAAGACACTCCCTGCTTGCCCCACCCCCGCAAGCTGCTGAGAACAGGGACTGCTGGGCAGTTAGTGTCCCTGTTCCCAGCACAATCCCATTGGCTGGTTTCTGGCCATATGAAGCGTCATCCCCCTTCCACTCAGGCTCTTATTCATCGACCAGATGGCCCCTGCAGCTTGTGTGGGGACAAGGCAGACAGGCTGCCTGAGAAATGTGCTGGGCTGCTGGCCGGGAGTGAGCCAGGTAAGTCTCCCAGCCAGAGCCTGACTGACACCCCAGCCCCTCCCTTCCCTCAACCCCCCGGGTACCGCACGTAAACCAAACCCTCTCCCCCCACCTGAACCCACACCCCTCCCAGATCCTGCACCCCAATCCTCTGCCCCAAGTCACAACCCAACACCCTGCAACCATTCCTGCACCCCAGTCCTCTGCCCCAGGCTCCTGTCTGCACCCAGCCTCCATCCCAGACCCCCACCTCCTCCGATAATAGCATGGAAAAGTGCAGGCTTGGGAGTGGTTCCCCATCAAAAGTCATTGCCCACCCCTGCCTAAACTGTGCAGCAGCCCAGCCTCAAAGCTGCTTCCTGATCCCTTCCCAGCCAGGGGCTCTGGACTCTGCCCCTGGAGCTGCCCTGTCTTCTCCAGAGCCCTTAGGCTGGCACCGGGGAGGCCTGAGTCCAGGCCGTGTCCAGTGGAGCCCATTAGAGGCAGAGGGAAGGGCTGGTACTTGGGGTGGGGCCGGGGGCTGTTCTGAAAGGCTGCAGGTGCCGTTAGACCCTTTTGTCCTTCCCTGTCTCACCCCAGCGCTGAGCAACACTCAATGTCGGTCTGAGCATCCGTCCTGCTCTGGGACGTGTCTCTGTGGCAGGAACATGCCCAGGCGGCTCTCGCAGTGAGGCCCCTCCCTGGCAGCACTGAGCAGTGAGAGCTGAGTGAAGGGGGAGGCAGGACCAGGGGGAGAAGGCTCCATGACTGTGTCAGAGGGAGGCTCTGCCCTGGCCAGTGGGGAATCATTGCCTCTCCGAGGGGCCCAGGCCTGGTGGGTCATTTCCCCAGGTTACTGAGTGGGGGCTGGAGCCAGTTCTGGGTTATCTCCTTCAAAAACCAAACTGAACCAATGGATCTTGTGCCGACCTGACACTGCGCTGGGCTAGTGCTGTGTGTGCCACAGAGCTTCCTGCAGGGCTGTCTGCATGGGAGAGGGGAGGGGCAATTTGAGTGACCAGCTTTGTCCCTTCTGAAAATGGCAAGTGTTGTTTTAGCAGTGAGGGAGAGGTGGGAAGGAGCCTGAAGTAACCTCTTGGGTCTCAGCTGCTGTAACATGTGGTAATGAGATGAGAAAAATGACAAGGCAGTGGCCATGTGAAATTTCAGTCTGGTTTCCCTGACTGGGAATCGAACCCAGGCCACAGCAGTGAAAGTGCTGTATCCTAACCACAAGACCATCAAGGACACCTGAAACACACTTTTTTGCTCACCTACACCAGCCTTTCGCAGGCCATTTTCTGTCCACTTCAGGATTGCGGGCCCATTCTCCTTTGCCCAGAGGGGACAAGAACAGCCAAACAGAACATCAAAGCAGCCAGACTGGGCCATGCCAGTTGTCCAACTAGCCCAGGATCCTGTCTCAGGACAGCAGCCAATTTCATTGTCCGGAGGGAATCCTCAGGACAGACAGTTATTAAGTGATCCCTGCAGTCGCTCATTCCCAGCTACTGGAATACACCAGCTAGGGACACCTGCCCTGTCCATCCTGGTTAAATGCCATTGATTGACCTTTCCTGCATTAAATTATCCAGTTCTTTTTTGGACCTTCTTGTAGATTTCACCTTCACAACATCCTCTGGCAAGGAGTTCCACTGGGTGCAAAAATGCTTCCTTTTGGTCTATTTTTAACTTGGTTACTGATCAGTTTCATTCTGTCAGCCTGGTTCTTGAGTAGGAGAAAAAATAATTTATTTGCTTTCTGCACCCCTGTCGTCATCGCATAAACCTCTGTCCCATCGCCCCTTGCTTGTCCCTTTCCCCAGCTGAGAAGAAGTTCCATGAAGGCTGGTGTCCAGCAGCTCCCTGCCCCAGTGTGGCTGGCTTTTAGGGACAGCAAGTAGGAAATGGTGAGCGGGGGAGGGGGCTACTGGAGCCACTTAGCCCCCTGGCTGGCTCTGACAGTAAAAAGGAAAACAGGGATTTCTCCCAAAACTGGAGAATGTGAGTATCGATCCCACTACCTCTCGCATGCAAAGCGAGCGCTCTACCACTTGAGCTAATTCCCCTGCTGTATAAAGTGTGGCCTTCTTGGAGGCTCTTCCCTTCTCCACAGGGACGTCTGCCTTCTAGGTCAGTTAGTCCTGGGAAATGAGAATTCTCCAAAAAGGCCTCAAGGGCAACACTAGGGAAGGAGACTCCCTGCAGCAAAGCCATGGGGGTGTTTCTGAGATTGCCTCTGCCCTGCAGCCTGTCCCACCTGGCCATTGTCATGGACTCTCTGTGAGGTCACTGCCTCTCAAACTCCATTAGCCAATAAGATGCGGTGCTGCAAAAGCCCATTGTGATGTCACTGACACAGGCAATCCTTAGGCTGACACTGGGGGTGGGCTTGAGTCTAGACAGTTCCCAGCAGACCCCAGTGAGGGTGGAGGGAAGGGCTGGTTCTTGGGGTTGAGGATGGGGGTTGTTCTGAAAGGCTGCAGGTGCTGTTAGACCATTTTGTCCCTCACTGTCTCCTACTAGTGCTGAGCGACATTCAGGATATGTCTACACTACACTGACCTACTGGAAAAAGCTACGCAAATTTCGAAACCCAATTTGTGTAGCTTTTTCTTCGAAGAGGCTTTTCCGACATTTGGCCTGTGTGCACTAGGCAAGTCACACAAGGGAGGCAGCAGACAGAGCCGGACCAATGCACCAGCCTCCCAGGGCAGGTAAGGCCAAGCCACAAGCAGCTGCCTGGCCTGATTTATCTCACTTCCCCAGGATGGCACCCAGGGGCATTCTCAGCTGATGTCACTTCTCTCTGTCATGTGGGAGTTGGGCTCATCCCAGGCACAGGCTGGTCAGAAGCAGCTGTACTTACCTAGGCACCCAGGGAAGAAGCAGTAAGAGCAGACCCTGTGTTTGAACAAGGGACCTTATGCATGTTAAGCAAATGTGATAACCACTACAACTCAGAAACATACTTAGGGGGAGGGGAGGGGAGGGGAGGGGGGGTGGAACTTGGCTGACTATTCTGTTCCCAGCTCTTTCTAACACCCTGCTCTGCAGGGGAGGGGAATGCACCTTGTGAACACTCCACCTCTTGTTCTCAGGGAAGCCACTAACCCGAGCTGCCAGCTCCTCATTTCCTCACCAGTCCCTTGAGATTTGTAGCTCAAAGCTGGAGCTGCTGTGGAAGGAGGTGAAGCTACAGAAGCTGACAGGGGACAATCAGCGGGTGGAGGGTTATTTTTTCTCCTCCCTGGGCTGATGTGGCTAGAACTGAGGAGAAGAAAATCCTCTTTCCTTCTCCTCAGAAGATGGAAATTGCAGTTGGTTCTCTCTTTGGTTCTACTAAAGCTGGACTCCAGGACTAGACTTTTTCTTTCTACAACTCTGGTGAAAGCTGAGAGTGAATTGCCTGTAGATGGAGAATGTGAGTTAAAGAAGGGCCCCATTTCCATCTCTCCAGCGACAGAAGGGTCCGGGTTCAGGATTTCTTTTAGCGCAGCAGCAAGGGGAAATGGAGGAAAATCAAACCCCTTTGCAAGCTTTGTTCTCACGGCACCAAGTGTGACAGGAGGGGTGTGAGCTGGGGAGCCTCCCACCCCGCAGAAGGGGCATTTGGGTGCACCCAAGGGCAGCAAGAATTCAGGCCGAGGCCAGTGCATTGGTGTCAGCCGACAGTCAGGGCAGTGTGTGTGTGTATGTTTCCGAGAAAAGGTTTAACGTCCGTGTCTTTACTGCTAGGACCAGGGTCCCATCGCAGAGGGTGGCCAGCAGGCCAACACACGCCCTGTTATATAGGAAGAGCTTATTACACCTTAGATTTTAGCTGCTAGAACACAGGGGTTCCTTCGCAGCGGGCAGCCTAGGAAAGGCTGAAAAGGTGCCCCAACGGATCTTGTCACCTGGGAGTGACACAGATCCAAACACCCAAGCTCTCCCTGTGTCTGTCCCTTTATGACCGGCTGAAGTTCTTTTAAATTGTGCTTGGTTCTATTACAGCAACTGAAGGAGTCAGGTTAAAGCTTAAACAGTTACAGGTTTATTAAAAGACTTATAAAAACATATGATTACAATGGCTATTGCTCTCTTTCTTAACTGTTAACAAATACAGATTTTAAAAATGGTTACAAAGAAAATAAAGATAGAAAATAGAAATAATGGTACCAAGTGACAGCTTAATCTTTAAAGAGCTCTAACACTATGTATATATATACTTAAACAAAGGACCACATCCAGGTACAATTTTTACCCCTTTCTGTGCCTCTCGACTCCAGCGTGTCAGGCCAGGGCTGGTCTCTCAATTCCTAGGAAAGACGAATACGAGGTGGGCGTCCCCTCTGGAACCTCGGGAGATCAAACACCTAACCCGACCAGCAGATAGATGGTAGATTGACACTCAGAGAAAATGCGCTGCTGGACCCATCTATATACCCCTGGGGGCCCGTATCCTCTTTCTTATCTAAGATGCCGAATTGTACTGGTCTGTTTTATGGCGCCAGTTCTTACAAGCGAGTTTCAAATTAATTTACACTTGCAAGAGAGATAACTAAATTGTGAGTACTAGACATTTTTTTACTGGGCGAGAGATTCCTCCCCCCACGGACGGCTGTGAGTTCGTATCAATATAGGTTAAGTCAAGGACACTCCTTGGCAGCCTCTTGGTCAGCAATTGGTGTATCTCTGTTTACAGCCATTCACGGTCACACAGCCTGGGCCTTCTGCTCTGTGTGCCCTGTATGCTCCAGGCAAGCAAAAATGGATGTTACAAGGGGGGTTCCTGTCTGGCTACAATTGGGGACAATGTGTGAGCCCTACTGGGGAAGGCAGCTGGGCGGGACTGTCTGGCAGCCCACGTCCCTTTCAGCCCCAGGTGCAGGAGGTAACAGAGAGGGGAGGAAAGTCCATGGCCAGAGCCTCCTCCCAGCAGTCTGGCCCTGCGCAGAGTCTGTGCATGATGGAGCCTCTCCCAGCAGCGCTATGGCCTGTTCTCTGCAGAGTGCTCAGCTGTTTCACTTTTTGAAGACATGGCTCCTTTTTGTACAAAAGCCTTTTGTACAAAAACAGCTTGCTAATTAAGTATGCAAATGAAACAAAGCAATATTCTACTCCACACTTCATTTGCATAAGCTTTTGCAGAAGGCTGCATCATAGATGTAGCCTTAGTCTATAAAATGCTACCAGACCGCTTGTTGTTTTTTGTTTAGCCTGTTCAGCAGCGGTGGCCAACCCATGGCTCATGAAGAAAGAAATCGCAGCTCCTGATGGAATCGGGTTGGAACCCAGAACTGCTCAGGTTAACCACGCTCACGGTTGGGATGCTCTGAGCCGCATGTGTGCTCATGGCCCATGCCATTCCGCTCACAGAGCACTGCATCATCTGCACATGCAGGCTGGGCTGCACACAGATCCCAGTCTGCATCCCAGCACAGGTAGGGTACGTCTAAACTACATGCCTCCGTCGACGGAGGCATGTAGATTAGCCAGATCGGCAGAGGGAAATGAAGCCGCGATTAAAATAATCGCGGCTTCATTTAAATTTAAATGGCTGCCCCGCTCTGCTGATCAGCTGTTTGTCGGCAGATCGGGGCAGTCTGGACGCGCCGCGCCGACAAAGAAGCCTTTCTTGATCGGCACAGGTAAACCTGGTTTCACGAGGCATATTATTATTTTAATCGCGGCTTCATTTCCCTCTGCCGATCTGGCTAATCTACATGCCTCCGTCGACGGAGGCATGTAGTCTAGACACACCCCTAGTGACTCCAACAGGGGCTCCACCAGTGGCGAGGGCTTCAGGTGTAGTAGCGGCTCTGGGATCTGGGCATAAGTTTGGGAGGGAGGGAAATTGGTTTATAGGGGGGGGAGATGCCTGGCTTTGGAGAAGGGAGGGGGGGATCAGGTGTGTGCGGGGGTGCACACGGCATCCCAGGTGCACGTGGTGGCAGTGGCAAGGGCTCCGGGACCTGAGCATAAGGTTGGGGGAAAGTGGGGGGAGAAGAAGTGGGTTAGAGAAGGGAGGGGAGGTGTCTAGCTTGGGGGGGATTGGGTTAGAGCGGGGGGGTGCCTCACTCTGGGGAAGAGGAGGGGAATTGGGTTAGAGTGGGGGGGGGTACCTGGCTCTGGGGAAGGGGATTGAGTTAGAGTGGGGGGGGGAGACGAGGGAGTTGTGCCTGGCTCTGAGAAAGGGGAGGGGGACTGAATTAGAGCGGTGGGCCTGGCTCTAGGGGAAAGGAGGATTGAATTTAGAGCCGTGGTCACCAGCCTGTCAATAGCGATCAACTTGTCGACTGCAGGGGCATGACCAGTTGATTGTGAGGTGTTCCAGCCCCCCCAATTCCCTCCCATGCCCAAAAAGCCCTCGCTGATGCTACTGCCAGTGAAAATGGAGGTAGCACACTGGCTTCCTGTGGCGAGCAGGGAGAAGTCTCACAGCTACAAACTAGGTCCTGTGTCTCAAGAAGAGCACAGGCTGCCCTTCCCCTCCCTTAAACAGCTGGCACGCTTCCTGAAATGACGTTGCTGTCATACTACGCGGACTTTTCCCCCTGTTGCCTGCCTGTGCAGGGGGCAGAGGGGGGAAAGGAATAGGAATTCCAGGACTGCATGACAGCTCAACTTCTCAGGAAGCATACAGCTGTTATGGGAAACAGAGGAAGTGTACGCTTCCTGAGAAGTTGGAGCTGGCATGCAGTCCTCAGACTCCTACACACACACACACCCTGCACAGGGAGGCAGCAGGAAGATCCCGGCAGAGCAACAGACCAGGCATTTCAGGACGTGCACCAGTTGTTTAGGAGAAGGGAATGGAGGGGAAGGGAAGAACATCCCCAGCTGTCTCTGTACCTTCCCCCTGGCCAGACCCCCACTGAGTACCCTGCCCCAGACCCCACCAACCCCCTGCCCCAGACCCCACCAACCCTCTGCCCCAGTACCCACCAGCATCCTGTCCCAGCCTCCTGCCACAGCACCCTCAGCACCGTGCCCCAGCAACCTGTTCCCCTGCCCCCACCAACACAGTTGGGGCCACATTAGTGAGAGTTAGGGTTTTTTTGGACGGGTGGTTGTTTTGCATCTCACTTTTGTGGCCCTGACTGATTTTTCTGTGGGTCAGTGACCCATGACTCAAAAGAGGTTCCCCGCCCCCCTCATAAATAAAGACAACACTGAAATCTTTTGTGTTTGACATATTTTATTTAAAAATGAAGCCTGGCCACCAAGCCCCCATCTGGTCACAGCATCATAACACTCCTGCAACCTCCCAGATCCCATACACTGGAATCCCTCTCATACACTGGAATCCCCCATCCTGAGCCTCTCACATCCCCAAACTCCTGCACCCCCACATCCCCAATCTTCTGCCACAACATCCCTGCACCATCCATACACCGCAAACCTGTCCCGAGCCCATTATACTCCCCGCCTCCCTTCCTTGAGCCCCACATGCACCCCAGCCCAAACTCCTGCAGCCTCATCGCCACAAGCCTTCAGCTTGCACAGAACCCCAACCCTCCACCTGACCCCAACACTCTCCAGCCTGGAACCCCCTCTCTGACCCAGCATCCTCTCTACTTCCTTTTGCACCCAAATTCCCTCCCAGAGCTTGCTCCTCTCACCCCTTCCCAGTGCGTTTTTTGTGATGGCATGTCACAGGACAGCATATCAGCACCTATTGTCTCCCAGTGCAAGTCTTCGGGGTCTTTTCACTCAACAATGCCCCACCACCACCACCACCTCTATTTTGGCTTTTTGTCTCTAATGGGTTGGTCACCCCTGCTGTGCAGACTCATTCAGCTACCCCCTGAAGTGTCTGACATTTATAGGGTCTCTCTCTCTCGCTTGTGCACTTTCTGATGGCTTACAAGGTGTGACCTCTCTTTGAACCTTTTTCCACAGTCAAAGCACTTACATGGTCTCTCTCCCATGTGGGTTTTCTCATGCTTACTAAGGGCTGATTGAAAAGTGAAATCTTTTCCACACTCATTGCATTTATACGGCCTCTCTCCCATGTGCACACCCTGATGGACAAAAAGGTATGAACTCACACTGAAGCTTTTCCCACAATGGAAGCACTTATATGGTCTCTCTCCTGTGTGGGTTCTTTCATGTCTAATGAGGTCTGATCGTACAGTGAAACCTTTCCCACACTCATGGCATTTATATGGTCTCTCCCCTGTGTGGGTTCTCTCATGTCTAATGAGAGCTGATTGTTCAGCGAAACTTTTCCCACATTCATGGCATTTATATGGTCTCTCGCCCGTGTGGGTTCTCTCATGTCTACTGAGGGCTGATTGTATAGTGAAACCTTTCCCACACTCACGGCACTTATATGATGACTCTCCCGTATGTGTTCTCTCATGTTTAATAAGATCTGATTGGGAAAGGAAACATTTCCCACACTCCTGGCATTTATATGGTCTCACTCTGATGTGGGTTCTCTCATGTCTATAGTGAGCTGATCGTTCAGTGAATCCTTTCCCACACTCGTGGCATTTATATGGTCTCTCTCCTGTGTGTGTTCTCTTGTGGTTAAGGAGGTACGCGTGTACAGCGAAAGCTTTCCCACACTCCTGGCATTTATACGGCCTCTCTCCCGTGTGCACTCTCTGATGGATAAAAAGGTTTGAACTGAATCGGAAACTTTTCCCACAATGGAAACACTTATATGGTCTCTCTCCTGTGTGGGTTCTCTCATGCCTACTGAGGGTTGATCGTTCAGTGAAATCTTTTCCACACTCAGGGCATTTATATGGTCTCTCCCCTGTGTGGATTCTCTGATGTACAATAAGGCTTGACTTCTGTTTGAAGCTTTTCCCACATTGCAAGCATCTATATGGTCTCTCTCCAATGTGGGTTTTCTGATGGCTACTAAGATGTGATCTGAAAGTGAAACTTTTCCCACACTCAGAGCATTTATGGGATTTCTCTCCCATGGGGGTAACCTCAGGTTCAATACGTGATGACACATCAATCAAACTTTTTCCACACTCCAGGCATTTGCAGAGTCTTTCTCCTGTGTGCCCTCGCTGGGGCAGAATAAGGCCTGACTTCTCACTTAATATTTTCTCACAATCTGAGCTTTCATCACAGCATTTCTTTCCATTGTGATTTCTCTGCTGGGCTAAAATTTCCTTGGGATCCTTGGATTCTCCTCCACATTCCATGGATTCCTCTGCTTTCCTGCTTGGATTGTTCTCCAATTGCCTTTCTGCCCTGTGTTGATTTCCCCAGGTTTCCGTCTGTTCCACACACTGGGAAACATCCCCTTCATCTCCTTCCAGAAACATTCCCTGTGATTCTATGGTGCCAGGACTGTCCTGCTGTTGATTCTCATTGTTCTCCCTCACTGTCCTCGCACCTGCAAGGGGAGAGGGAATCGAGGCAGGACTCACTGTCTGTACTGGGGAGAAAGGACCCACAGGGGAATGGCAAAGACAGAAAGCACAAAACAATAATAGTTTGGGAAAGTGAAACATTGGATTCTGCTTCCACACCCCACCCAAACATCCCCAATGGAGGAAACTCCTGACAGCTAACATGATGGTTGAGGAGCTGTGACAGGTGGTTGCCAGGATAACACCTGCAGCCCTACCTGGGAGACATGGGGTCGAAGTCAGGTCTCTCACTCACTGCTCATTTTGGGGAAACCCAGCTTCTTCCTGCACTCACCGGATAGTTTCTGGCTCAGTTTCCCTGACTCCTCAACTGCACCAGTTTGTCTCAGGAGCTCTGTTTCTTTGAGAATCAAGGCCCACGGCACTTCCCCTCGTTCCAGCCAGAGAATCAGGTCAGGTTTGAGAATGGAGAATCCTGCACAGGGGAGAAATCAGGTACGGTGAAGGCACATGGAATCTGGGTAGAGTATGTGTCACAAGGAAGATTCCCTGTGCTCAAACCAAGTCTAAAGAAAACTGTGGTAACTCAGACAACTTGAGAGCAACAGACTTGTTGGGCAGAAGGAGGGTGAGGACTGTGAGAGAGTTATGTTGCATGTGATTTCTACTGTATTATGGTAACCCTCTGTGTGCCTCAGTTTCCCTGAGCACTGCAACACTATCTAGATGGGGGTGACTCACTGTGGGACAATGCCCAAGCCAGCATATTCACAACTGCCCAGGCTCACGGTAATCTGAGCCTGGGTGCGGGGTGTGACCAGACACCTTTGTGAAGCTAGAGAAAGGCTTGAGACAGGGCTGGCTGCAGCCAGGGATGAGCAGTGGCAGCAGGAAGTGAATTGCCCTTACTTGTGGTCAGAGATGAGGAGCAGGGTCTTTGGCTCTAGGCCTCCTTCTCCCTAACATGGATTGTACCGACTGCTCTTGGGTCCTGTGCTAACATCCCTAGAACAGACTTGTTAAGAAGTGGGTATTTAACTTAGTGTAGTTGACAGAATTGTTATCGAGTACACTATTAGTCGATAAGGGAAGATGCACTCAGTCCCAGCTCACATTGTGTTCAGGAGCTACCCCCGCTGTAGATTAAATGTTGTAGAAGTTGGGCTGAGCTGAGTTGGGCTTACTCAGTCCTTCCTTTTGCTGGGTCCAGCAGCGCTTCTCTGTGGGGCAGTCCTAGAGACCGTAGGCAGAGATGCTTTGAAGCAGCCTCTCCTGGTGCCACCACCCACTCAGCTGCCTCTAACAGCACCGGCTCCTGCCCCTCCTCCCCTTGCTGCTTCCAAAACACAAGCCTAGACTTAAAGTGCTTTTGTGGTAAAGCGTCCATGCCAATCTAGACGTGCTTTTCCGAAAATGCTTTTAATGGCAAAGTTTTCCGTTAAAAGCATTTCCGGAAAATCATGCCAGTCTAGACGTAGCCTGTTCAGTACAACTGTCTTTCTAGGCTGGAAGAACATTTCGCGATCAGGGCTTTTTTGTGGAAAACAAATCTGAGCTGTCTACACTGGCCCTTTTGCCCGAATGGGAGCAGCATAGTATTTCCGCAAGAAGCACTGATTTCTTACAGTAGGAAGTCAGTGCTTTTGCGGAAATTCAAGCAGCCAGTGTAGACAGCTGGCAAGTTTTTCCAGAAAAGCAGCTGATTTTCCGGAAAAGCTGGCCAGTCTAGACACAGCCAACAGTGTCTTGTTTTGTCTCTTGCTTATTTTTACTTACTCTCTAAAAATACCTTCAGGGTCACATCCTTTGTAACCTCTGCTACCTTCTGACATGGGAAGTCTGTAATACAGAAAAGTGCTGATCTAACTGAAAAATCCTGTAAACAGGAGCGGGTATAATAATATAGATCACCTGCCTATTAATATTCATCATATGGGAGTTAACATTACTGAATAAGGTCTATGGGGAAGTAGCGATAGACAAGTGAATTAACATAATAAAATGGATAAAGGAGTGTAACTGGTGCCAAAACACTGCTCACTCACAAGAGCATGTTGGGTGCCTAAGACGAAAGTATCTGCAATAAAGAGGTGTATACCCAATCCACTCCTGAGTATCCTGTTTCTTCTTTAACATCTGGTATTACAAACAGGATTATAGGGGACAGTCATGCCTGATCCCATCTTGACAGATTGCTTGGGTAAGTCTGCAACAACTGTTAGGAATTTAATCATAAAGTTAACAGGAAAACAGGGGGACCTTTTGAGTGTTCCTCTGGGGAATGTCAGGATTGGCTGGCCAATCAGGGATGGGTAGAATGCTCTCTTTCATTCACAATTTCCCAGGAGAAGAAAGTGGCTGGCTGATACAGGCTCTGTGTGAGGGCCTGGCAGGCTTGTGGGAGGAAGTTACTAATCTTAGAAGTAAAATAGAAATTATGCAGCAAATTGCTGAAGAAAAGCAGCACGCTGTTACCCATCAGTGTGTGCTGGCAGCCAGAATGACCGAGAAGTGGATGGACTTTTAATCGCCTTAAGTCAGAGAATCTGCCTCTGAAGGGTCAAGCAGGCACATTAAAGAAAAATGCCTTTCCACTTCCCTCCCCCAACAGAGGTATACAAAAATAGGGCATTTAAAAATTTCTTAAGGGCCAGGAGATGTGGAGGCTAGTTGAGAGGGCCATTCTCCTTGCTAAATGGGTATTGAAATAAGCCCGTGTCCATGGAAGGGTATCATTCAGCACAAGAAATACAACTAAGGCCCAGACAAGTTGGCATACAACAGGTAAACTTTAACAACTGGCAGACAGGGGGAAGCATAGTGAGAGGAGTACAGAAAAAGAGTACAAGGCCAGGGAATTCAGATCCCTGTGAATGGAGGGAATTTGGTATGGTTATCGTGGGAGCTATTGGAAGAGTCATTTTGGGAGATAAAGCAAGCAATTTAAGGAAAAAGCAAGTGAGAAGTTAAGTCTGCAGAGCGTGGGGAGGAACTGAGCGGCTGAATATTGTGTAAATGCTATTGAGTTAAATTGTTATAGGAAAAGAATTCTTGGTTTTTTTGCAGCTATTCTGATGGAAAAATGGGCCCTTCCCAAAGAAATGTCTGTAAATAATCCAGGGAAGGAGACAATCTAAGGTGCATGCATGCGTATATATCACGTATACACACAATAACGTAGTGTAAATATGCAAGGGTTTTAGAATTTAACCTGCAATCATGATTTGTAAAATTCTGTTCTGAAAGCTTGAAATGAATTGGTTTTTAATAATGCCATTTCATTTCAAATTGTAAAACTGACAAGACACTTTCTTGCCATATACAGGTAACTAGCATTGCTTCATTTTTGGTATTTAGCATTTAATCTTAAAGGTATGAAGTTCAATATCTTTTTATTAGACAAGTTGTGGCTGTTACATGGGGCAGCCAGAACCAGGAGAATGAAAGAGATTCTGCATTTTTTTTCTTGGTAAAATAGCAAATAAGAGCCTTAGTAAAAGAATAAAAAAAACCCAGCAATGTTAGAAACACTGAGCCATAAAGTGGCTGATAACCAGACAATTATTTTGATAACAGTATATGAAAACCACTGTGAACACAAAGGAAATAGTTCTATTTTATACAAAAATGTATATGGCTAACTTTCATAACATTAAACTCTAAAAGGAGTGTGCATTTTTCTGTCATGTATGCAATGTATATTGCAGAAGGGGTAAACAAAATGCAAATAAACATGCTACTTAACATTTTATTAGGGCTCCTTACCCAGCCAGCTCACAGCCTCATAATTTTCCTGCATCACATCCCCATAGAGAGCTCTCTGGGCCAGGTCCAGCAGAGCCCATTCCTCCTCAGAGAAATACACAGCCACCTCCTTGAAGCTCACCGGCTCCACCACAGCCATTTCCTGTCCCTGGCGCTGTAGGCCAGGGGCTGAGCTGAAGACAGACATGGGTGTTCTGCAGCCTGGCAGGGGGAGGAGGAAAATTGGGAGACATTTCCGAAGGGGCTGCAAGCCTTTCCACACCCCTATTCTCCCCAGACTCTATCCCTGGTGACATGCCAGATACTGCCATTTTGGGCAAAAGCTTGAGTCTAGATATTCTATAAGCAACACACACAAGTTAGAGCCCAAAAGCCATATGCATTTCTCTCAATACATGGTTTGAGTTTCAACATTCCTACACCTGCAGCAATGGGATTTGATTCTGAGCACCCAGGAGTTCTGAAAAACAAGCCGCATATTCAACTGCCTGAACATGGATGTAGGTGTCTACATTGAGGCTCCTATATTTCAAACCCCTAGTCTTCATCCATTTATTTGCAGCACAGACTTAGGTGCTCTTGTCAGAACTCAATTAGCAGAAGTTAAGTGATGTCAAGGGGACCATTCAGATGCTTAAAATTAAATGCAGCTGCTGAACATTTGCAGGATGAGATTCTAAGACTCAGAGATTCACATAATCAGGCAGGATCATTATTTCATGTATTTAATCAGACACCTAATGGTGCCCACTGATTGAACTAAAGCGATACCTGAACCTACCTGGATAAATTGGGACACTTTGACATACCCATTAAAGCAGATCCAGGCTCAGAGCCAAGCGTGGATCCTGGAAGTCCAGGCCATGCAAGGGACTAATGCAGTCCCAGGTTCAGTTCCACCTGTCCACTTTATACATGCTCCAGCTGATGAGCATGGGATGGTCCACTTCTTCACATTAGATCCGGGGCCATCGCACGAGGTGGAGCATGAGTTTACACGCTATGGGATAAGCTGCTTCAACAGATACATGGACTAAGGGGTTCTCATTGCCACAAGCTCTGCACTGAAGAGCTCGGAGGCTCCTTCTAGCAGCCCCCACACGGCGATGGAGCAATATCGCTGTCAGCCAGCAGGGACTGACGCACACGACACCTAGGACAGGGGTGGGCAACAATTTTTGGCCCTGGGTCACTTCATACATTTCTTACAGTGGCCCCTGGCTGGCCCGGAAGGGGCGGGGCCTGATCCAGCCAGGGCGGGGCCAGAGCGCCTCTGGGCTTTCCCATCCCCAGAGCACTGGGGCCACCGCCTAGGAGCGACCCCCAACGTCTCCAACGGCCTCCCGGTCTCACACTACGCATGCGCACTGGGATGCCCCCGCCACGAGCCGTTGGAAACGGTTTGCAGGTGGGGTCCGTGTCACGTGTTCGTGGAACCTTCCCAGGGCAAAACCGCCCGCCGATTTATCTGCCCCGGCCTCCGCGCCCCCTCACACATCGGCTACCCCGCCCCACCTCGGCTCCTCCGATGTCTCCAGCCCCGCCCCGCGCTCGGCGGCGCCTCTGCCCGGAAGCGGAAGCTGCAGCGCCGCGAGTAACGGACCTAACGGTTCCCTCGGCGCGGTGCAGCGTCCACAGCGGCACCTGAGGCCTCCCCCTGCCGCGTGCGGGGATGGGCGGGGCCGGAGCAGGGGCGGGGAGTGACGGGCGGGCGGGCGGGGCACTGAAAGGGGGAGGGGCGTCAGGCCGCGCGTGCGCAGCGGGTCAGTGACTCCGACCAGAGCCAGCTGATAGTTCAGAGCGGGAGCTGCCAGGCCACGCCCCCGCCCACGTTTCGTGGGGGAGGGGTGGGGGAATTTGGGGAGGGCAGAGCTGGGGTCGGGACACTATTGGGGGGTGAAGAGACGCAGAGAGGGTTGCGGGGGAGGGGCGGGGCTGTGACTGCGGGGGGGGGACACTGGCAGCTCCCCCAGCCAAGGGAGCTCTGGGTCTAAGGGCTCAGCAGTCGGGAGGCAAATACCCGGGGCAGCCTCCCCCCTCCCCCCCCCCAGCAGACGGCTCCCAATTAATGTCCCCGTTAAAACCCGTCTCAGCATTCGGGGGCCGGAGGGGGCGGGGCGGCTGCTGGGCTGAGTGGCGCCCGGGATCGGGTCTCCCCCCAGAGTCACTGCTGGGCTGGGATCGCCCCGTTCAGTTCAGATCCATTGAGTTACAGGCCAAATGCCCGTTGTAGGCTGGTTCCTGGTCACTTAAAAAGCCTGGTTCTCTGGGCCGGGTTCAGGTCTAGTGATTCCAGCTGGAAGCTGCATCTACTGAGCTGTCCTTGGTGGCTGAGAGGCAGCCTAGAGGCAGCTCAGGTATTTGAGGAGGGGTAGAGGCTGCTGCACAGGCAGAGGAGGCTGTTGTCTGTCTCAGCTCAGGGTACAGAGCCCTAGAGCTGGCTGAGCTTCCTGGGTCAGAGGCTGCTACCTCCCAACATCGTAATCTAGGAGCCCAGGCTGAGCAGCAGGTCTGTGGCAGGGAAATGTTCACTGTGGTCCCTCTGGGCCCACCCTGGGTGAGGATATTCTGGCTATATCTACACTGGCAGCTCCTTGCACAAGAACACATCCACACTGCCATGTGCGCAATGTGCTTTTGAACAAAAGTGCCCCTAGTAGTGTTGATGCTCTCTTGTGCAAGAGTGCTCTGATGGCCATTTTAGCCATAGGGCTTTCTTGCTCAAGAAACCCCTGCCACTCATCCACACTGCCCTCTTACACAGAGTTCTTGCACAAGAGGGCTTATACTTGTAAGAAAAGAGCTTAGCTCTTGTGCAAGAAGCTTTCTTACCATGCTTTACTGTAAAACTTATTGCGCAAGAGCAGGCAGGCAGTGTGTACCCACCACTGTAGACATAGCCTCCCTGATGCCTGTTACTCACCCTTTGGGGCAGCCACAGTCTCTGCTGGCATCAGCTCCAGGTGATGGAGAGACATGGAGACAACGATTGGGAGGGGCAGGAAAGTGACTCAGCCAAACCAGCCTCTTCCAGCTTGAGTTTGAGTTAAAGGGGAGGAGTCTCTGTGGGTCCCAGAGCTGCTGCTTCAGTGACAAAGCCAGGCTCCCATTGGAGAGCAAATGCTCATGGACACAGGATAGGCACCAGTGCTCCCAGCAGAGAGGAGAGGGCAGGAGGGAGACTGGGGAGCGCAATAGGGGCAGCAGGTGCAGGAAGTAGGGAGAGAGGTTCCCAGCCCCGTTCATTCACTCATCCTGGGAACCAGGGGAAGGAAAGGAAAAGCCAGTTCCTGCCCCTCCCTGTCCCCATGTGACCAGGGTGGGGGGCTTCCTGTCCTCAGGGACAATGTCAGGGAATCCCCTCAGAGGCAGGTTTGGAACTTCTGCCCTTTTCTAAGCATTTATCCCAGGGCTGGTGTAAAAGAGCCCAGTGGAAGGTGTCAGGTCTGTATTGTAGCACAATTGAGTGTTTTCCAGCATGGCACAGCCTAGAGCATCTGGATCTGGCCTGTTGGATTAGAGCAGAGGTGGGCAATAGTTTTTAAAGGGGGCTACCGCACAGATTTTTGAAATGGTCCCAGCGTACCCTACAAGTAGCGTGACATCTAGTGGAAGGGATGGGGCCAGGAGACTTTTTGAACTCGCCTGCACAAAGACCCTGATTGGCCGGGGGAGTGGCAGCTGGGATAGTTCCCCCTTCCCCACTCCCTCAATGCCTAGAGAGAATCACCAACTATTTTAAAAGGAAGAGGTGTTGTGTTTAAAAGAAGCACCCAGGGTCTTTTTCAGGGGGATAAGGCAACACGCCACATTTATTGAACATACATAGATCAATCAATACTTATATGCATACGATACATTACACACACACACACTCCATCTTGTTGTTACCAAAAGTTGCTCCCTCTAACTGCACTGGCCAGGTGAGTTAGATGGGGGAGGGGTGGAGCTAGGCTTCTGCTGATCCAGATCTATGCTCCCATGCTGACAAGACGAAAACCTGGGGTCCCCTCTGCAAGATGCCTCCTATTTATCCCTCTCATGCAGCCAATTAGTCATCACCTCACCTTTCTTAATGCTGCTTCAAAGGGCAGGCACTTGCTGCTTGACTCCCAAGGTGTTTGTATGTCCAGTCTTCTTAATGAGCTCACTTTACAGGTATTGTCTTGGATCTTCTCCTCTCTTGGAATTCACACCTCCAGATCAGCTACTAGAAGTGGGCCTCATCCTCCTTGATTGGATCCACCTTGTCATCTCCAGCCTGATTCTGGCCTGCATATTTATACCTGCCTCTGGAAATTTCCGCTACATGCATCTGATGAAGTGGGTCTTTGCTCCTACACTTCAGTTAGTCTGAATCTGCAAAAGCGGCGAGGAGTCCTGTGGCACCTTATAGACTAACATGGCTACCCTTTCTATCTTGGATCTGGCTCCTAGACCTTCTCCACCCTGGCAACTGCTGCTGGAGGTGCTTACCTTTCATTCTCCATTCACACCTCATTCATTTCAACAGGACAATCAAGGAAAGGGGAGAGCTCAAAAGACATTTTTTTCTTACAAGATCTATATATCTTAATACAAAGTTATAGGAGAAATGTTACAGAGATTCTATGAGAACACAAAGATAGATCTAAAGGACAAGATCTTCATACAAAGTAGAATATTACAGGGATTTCTCCACAGAGGAACCAATCAGGCTTGGAGGCACCTGCCCCCCTCTACCAGGAGCATGCAGTGGCTAGACAGTTTTAAAACAGCCAGGCTATGTCTGTGCTGGAAAGGTTCTTGCACAAAACCTTGACGAGTGTCTACACTGCCTGAACGTTCTTGCACAAGAACATTTATATTATAGCATCAGAAAACAGGGCTTCTTCTAGAAGAGTTATTCCTCTCCCCATGAGGAACAAGCCCTCTTGCACAAGAGCTCTTCTGTAAGAGGGAAATGTAGAGAGGCAACATGAATTTCTTGCACAAGAAGCCCCTATGGCGATCAGAGCTTTCTTGCGCAAGAGAGCATCCACACTACCATGGATGCTACACACCGGATCCATTGGCTTGGCAGACTGGAGCTGACTCACAGAGGCTCCTTTGCTCACTCCTAGATTAAAGTGAAGTGGGGCCCAAAGCCCCTGTGTGAGAAACACTTTCATCACAATATCTCCTCAGAAGCAGAGGATTCTCCTAAGGGATATGCTAAGTCATCCTCATCTCCCCTGCTTTCATGGGCTGGAATCAGGGAACTGTCCTGCCTACATTATTCCTTCTACACACGGGCTACATCTACACTGGCCCCTTTTCCGGAAGGGGCATGTAAATTTCATGAGTCGTCGTAGGGAAATCCGCAGGGGATTTAAATATCCCCCGCGGCATTTAAATAAAAATGTCCGCCGCTTTTTTCCGGAGTAGGAATAAGAGCCTCCGGAAAAGGGCACTTTTTCCGGAGGATCGGGGCCAGTGTAGACGCTCTTTTCCGGCTTTTTTAAAAGCCGGAAAAAAGCGGCGGACATTTTTATTTAAATGCCGCGGGGGATATTTAAATCCCCCGCGGATTTCCCTACGACGACTCGTGAAATTTACATGCCCCTTCCGGAAAAGGGGCCAGTGTAGACGTAGCCACACTGTTCACATGCCACTTTGGGACTATTTCCATTGTGGGGAGGGCTCTAGGTTCTGCAAGCTTGGAAATCAAGAGAAGTTTAACCCCAGAGCTATGTGTGTGTCAGCAAGTCCCCCAGGCTACGTCTACACTACAGGCTTCTTGCGCAAGAAAGGTTTTGTGCAAGCGTTTTCATGCAAGAGTGCATCCACACTGCCATGTGCTTTTGCACAAGAGCATCCATGGCAGTGTAGATGCTCTCGAGCAAGAAAGCCCTGTTGCCTGTCCACACTGCTCCTCGTGGAAGAGTTCTTGCATGAGGGTTTATTCCTCAGGAGAGGAATAACTTGCGCAAGAAGCCCTGTTTTCTGATGCTTTACTGTAACTTTACTTGCACAAGAACGTGTGTGCAGTGTAGACGTTCTACAAGTTTTTTGTGTAAGAACAGCTATTCTTGCACAAAGTCTGCAGTGTAAATGTAGTCCCCAAGCCCTCGGATTGTTACAACTCCTAGAGAGGCATGACAACACCCTCTGTCACCAAGGGGTGTGGAGTCATCAGGCCCTGAAACCCCATCAGCAGCCAGACAACTCTCAGATGGCAGGTAGAAAAGAAGGTTTATTAGCTCACAGGGATGTAACACAAAAACACACACACACACACTTCTGAGCACAGGAACCAGGAGCACTCAGTACAATCCATCTCAGGTAGAAGGGAGCCCAGAGCCTTTCCCTCCTCATTTCTTCCTCCTAAGCCAGTGAGACTCACTTCCACCCTCCACAGCTCATCCCACAGCCTTTCCCCAGCTTCCCAGGCAAAATGCGTCTCTGGGTCACACAACCCTTCTAGGCTCCGATTGCCATGAGCCTGGGCCATTGTGAATGTGCTGGCTTGGGCATCCTCCCTCAGGGTATGTCTACACTACAACGTTAATTCGAACTAACTTAGTTCGAATTAGTTAATTCGAACTAAGCTAATTTGAACTAACGGATCCAGACTAAAAAACTAGTTCGAATTAGCGTTTTGCTAATTCGAACTAGCATGTCCACATTAAGTGGACCCTGAACCAGGCTTAAGGATGGCCGGAAGCAGTGCCGGCAGGGCATCAGAGGAGGACTTAGAGCGTGGAGATGCTGTCTCAGGCTAGCCGAGGGCTGTGCTTAAAGCGTCCCGACCCCTGCCCCGGACAGACAGTTCTCAGGGGTGCCCCGCTTGCAAAGCAGTCCTGGCTTGGACTACCCACACTGGGCACATCACACCACTTGGCCATCAGCCTGGCTGCACTTGCCACAGGCTGCCATCTGGGGAGAGGGGGCAATTGGGGGGCTGCAGGAGAGCTTCCACCCCCAGAAGCCCGCAGAGCCAGCCCAGTCCTCCCCATCGGGGGCTCGTGCCCCATTCCTCCCTCACCTCCTTCCACTTACCCTTCCCTAGCCCCTCTTCTTGATGTACAAAATAAAGGACAATTGTGTTCAAAAATGGAATCTGTCTTTATTGAACAAAACTGGGGGAGACTGGGAAAAGGAGGTAGGAGAGGGGAAGAGAGAGGCTGGGAGAGGGGAGGGCAACTAAAATGATCAGGGTTTGGGATCAGGTCCCATATGAAGAGAGGCTAAAGAGACGGGGACTTTTCAGCTTAGAAAAGAGGAGACGAAGGGTGGACAGGATAGAGGTCTCTAAAAGCAGGAGTTGGGTGGAGAGGGTGCATACAGAAAAGTTCTTCATTAGTTCCCATAAAGAAGGACTAGAGGACACCAAAGGAAAGGAATGGGTAGCAGGCTTCAAAGTAGTAACAGAAAGTTGTTCTTCACAAAGCAAAGAGTCAACCTGTGGAACTCCTTGTTGCAGGAGGCTGTGAAGGCTAGAACTAGAACAGAGTTTAAAGGGAAGTGATATCAAGTCATGGAGGTTGGGTCCATAGAATGGTATTAGCCAGGGGGTGGAAGTGGTGTCCCTGCCCAAGGTTTGTGGAAGGCTGGAGAGGGATGGCATGAGACAAATGGCTTGGTCACTGTCTTCGGTCCATCCCCTGCAGGGTCCCTAGGGTTGGCCGCTGTCGGCAGACAGGCTACTGGGCTAGATGGACCTTTGGTCTGACCCAGGACGGCCATTGTAAGCTCAGGGCTCAGGGTCGGGGGTCTCAGTGGACCCCCTTGATTCTCTTGCACACCTGCTCCTGGGTGGCCAGGCTGGCAGCTATCCTGCCCTAAACAGCCACTTTCCTGTGCCTAGTGCGGAGATCGTGGACGAGGTCCACGATGTCCGCACTAGCCCAGGCGGGTGCCCACCTCTCGCGGTCCTGGGCAAGCTCCCGGGAGCCGCCAGCCTGGTCCCGGGAAGAGGGGGAGGGCTGGGGGGCATCAGGTGGGTGGCTCGATCCGTGCCAGGTGCAGGGTCTGCTGGCTGGGTGCTGGCAGGCTTGCACCTGGCACGGGCACCGTAGCCAGCCCGTGGCTCTTTAAGGGGTCCGGGACAGGGAGCGGGGCATACGAGTTTCCCTGGTGTTGGCCAGAGTGGCCACCAGGGAAAGCTGGGGAGGGCTAGCCTCCCACTAGTTCGAATTAAGGGGCTACACACCCTTTAATTCGAAATAGATAGTTCAAACTAGGCTTCATTCTCGTACAATGAGGTTTTCCTAGTTCGAATTAAATTTGAACTAACGGAGCGCAAGTGTAGCACCTATGAAAGTTAGTTCAAACTAACTTTGTAGTGTAGACATAACCTCAATGAGTCACCCCCAAATTCCCATCCCTATCTGGGCAGTGGTACAGTGCCCAGGGAAACTGAGGCACACACATGGGGTTATTATAGGACAGTAGAAGTCACATGCAACACTAGAAAGCAAACAGAGTGAATACAATTGTGGCATTGTCATGGCTCCCCCCCTTGCATCCCAGGAGAAGGGGGTTCCAGCAAGTCCAGTGTTGGATAAAACAGAAGGAAAAGCTGCTCGGCTCTCACTGCAGAGGAAGCCACCAGAGAGCGCAGGGGCCTGCCCGAGGGAGACGCCTCCCCAGGCCCAGAGCAGGAGATGGGAGAGGAAGAGCAGGGGGCTCCCAGCCCCAGAAGCTGACAACTTGTGAAACCTCCATCCTCCCACAGCCCCTGCCCCCCACCCTCTCTGCTTCCCTTCGCACCCCCCCGCCCCAGAGCTCTCCCACAGCCCTGCTCCCCGCTCACAGCCCCTCCCCCACATCCTCTCTGCTTCCCCTCAGCCCCCCCCCCCGCCCGTGCTGCAGCCTGGCCCCAGGAGAGCGGAGGGAGCAGGCCCCGGCTCCCGCATCACGTGACTCTCGCCCCGGGCTGGAGCCAGCGAAGCGCTTTTCTCACCCGCTGGATGTCGGGACCTCGGCCCCGCCCAGGCTCCTCCTCTGTGGATGTCTGACTGCGCATGCGCCGCGCGTTCCGCGACGGGCCCTGTGATTTCTCACCCGCTGGATGTCGGGGCCCCGCCCAGGCTCCTGCTCTGTGACTCGCGCGCGCCGGTGGTGAAAAGGCCGGGGCGGGGCTATGACGTCAGCTGCAGTCACGTTCCCCGCCGGGCTCTGCCTCCCGGGCGGGCCCCACGAGCTCAGCTCCCGAGAGCCAATCACAGCCCGAGTTGCTCTTTGAACTGGTGACTGCCCAGCTCCTGCGCGCGGCACCAACGGCTCCTTCACAATTCCCGTCTCAGCACGCGCAGGCAGACGCTATTGCGCAACGCAAAGGCCAATCGCAGCGGGGTGGGCGGGGCTTAAGCAGGGGCAGGGATGACACCGCGCATGTGCAGCGGGTCAGTAAGTCGCTGCGCATGCGCAGTCTCATGGCGCCGCTCTTCTGCCCCCCATTAAACTCCGACGGGGTGTCAGTGCGTCCCCAACGGTCATGCTCCGCCCCTGCTCAAGCCCCTCAGGCAGTTGGGGAGCCACGGAGCGGATCCTGCAGGATCGTCTGACTGCGCATGCGCCGCGCGTTCTGCGCTGGGCCCTGTGAAGGAGCCGTTGGTGCCGCTACCCGCTGTGGGGCGCGGAGCCGAGGGGACTGGGCGCGGAAGAAACCAAAGGGCCCAGCAGACGGGGGGGGGGGTCTGGTGTTTGTGACGCTGCATCAACTCTTGTCCCTGCCAATCTCCCGCCGGGCTCAGCGCAGATACCAACCCCCCCTCCCTCCGTCTCCTGAGACGCGGCTCTCCTCACCCCCTCCCGCCCCTTCCCATACGCGGCCCTGACTCCGGGTCCCCACGTGGGGCGGTGCCCGGTCACTCTAAGAAGACCCACGTGGCTCCTGCTCCGTGCAAAGGGCTGGGGGGGGCGCTCACCTGCTGCTGGACCCGCGGGGCGCCCAAGAGGCCCCGCCCTCTGCTGCCCCTATTGGCTGGTTGCAGAGCGGGGGGGGGGGCACTGTCTGCGCTCGCGGTGACCCTGGCCGGGGGGTGAAGTCGGGGCCGGTCCCGGGGCCAGGGTCCTGGCGGGACATTTCTCCCCAAACCCGCCCGGGCGGGAGCAGCCGGGTGTGGCGGGGGGGGGGGGGGGGGGGGGGATTGCAGCTGCCCCGGGAGCGCCCCGCCCGGAGGGGCCGAGGCCGCAGCGACCCCTGGGAAAGTCTCCGGCTGGAAGCCACGTGCCCCTGCCCCGATACAGTCCTCGCGCTAGGAGCCAGGGGCCGGTGTATAGGCAAAAAGTGAAACCTCTCCGCTGCACCGGGCGCTACCTGCAGCGCCCCCCCCCCCCCCCGACAGGTGACCGCTGCCTTCCCCTGCGAGCGCTGTTCCCAGCCTATGCGCTGGGGCGGCCGCACGTGGGGAGGCTGAGGGGGGCTGTGTGGCGCGGAAGGGGCCGTGGGGAGAATTCTGAGGCTGGGGGGGGCAGAGCTGGGACAGGGGGATACTGGGAGGGGAGGTGAAGGGAAGCAGAGAGGATGCGGGGGAGGGGCTGGATGGGGAACATGGGAGCAAGCGCAGCCGGGGGGGGGCGGTGAGACAGACACTGGCAGCTCCCCCAGCCCGTGGGATTGGGGAGGGGGCTGCCCTGCCCGGCATCCGGGGGCATACCTGGCATCTGTTTTTAACGCAAACTATAAATCGGGCGTGGTGGGGAGGAGGGATTGTGCTGCTTTTGCTGCTGCTACTGCTTCAGTTGCAGCTGCTTCTCTGTACTTGTTTTTCTGCTGCTTTTACTTTTTCGGGTACCGCTGCTTTCTGCTGTTTCTGCTTGTTCTTCTGTTGCTCCTTCTTTTGTTTCTATTGCTGCTGCTTTCTTTTTCCTCTCGTTTCTTCTTCTGCCGATGGCTTCTGCTGCTGCTGATTTTTCTTTTCATCTGCTGCTGCTACTTCATCTGCTTCTGATGCTGCTACTTCTTGCACCGCTGCTGCTGTTTCTTCTGCTCCTTCTCCTGCTTCTACTTGTTTTTCTGCGTCTCCTTTTTCTGCTTAAATCTGCTGCTCCTTCTGCTACTGCCACTTCTGTTGCTGTTGCTCCTTCTATGTTTCTTTTCCTGCTGCTGCTACTTCCTATGACTTATTATTGTTGTTCTGCTGCTGCTGCTGCTTTGGTTTCCGCTGCTTCTCCTGCTGCAATTTCTTCTGCTGCTGTTCCTGCCTCTTTTATTCTGCTGCTTCTTCTGATGTTTCTTCTTCTGCTGCTTGTTCTTCTGATCCGATGCTTCTACTTCAGCTTAGGTTTCTTCTATTTTTTCTGCTTCTGCCTCTTTTCTTCCCTTCTTATCCTGCTGCTCTTTCTGTTGCTGTTGACCCTTCCTCTGTTCTTCTTCTGCTTCTTCTTTTGCTGTTTCCATTTTTCTATTGATGCTGCTACTAATTCTGCTTCTTCCTTTTTGGTTTCTTCTTTTGCTGCTGCTTCTACTTCCACTGTGTCTGATTCTTCTGCTTCTGATTCGTCTGCTGTTTTTCTTCTCTTGCTGCTGCTCCTCCTTCTCCTGCTTGTTTTTCTGCTTCTTCTGAAGCCTCAATCTGCTGCTTCTTCTGTTTCTTGTTGATTCTTCTGCTTTTCCTCCTGTTTCCTTTGTTGCTGCTACTACTTTTCTTCTTCTGCCACTGCTTCTGTTACCGCCTCTTTCTTCTACATCTTCCTCTTATTCTGCTGCTTCTTAAGATGTAATATCTATGGCTGCTGCTACTTCTTCCACATCTGCTTCTTGTGAGGTTGCTGCTGCTGCTACTTCTTTTTCGGCTTCTTCTACTGCTGCCTCTTCTTCTGTTGCAGCGGCTTCTCCTGCTCCTACTTTTTTTTCTGCTTTTTCTTCTTTTGTTTGTGCTGCTGCTTCTTTTGCTGGTTCTTCTGGTGCTCTTTATTTTGCTGCTACTACTTCCTGTTTTTTCTGCTGCTGCACCTTATTAATTCTTATTTTGCTGCTGTTTCTTCAGTTGCTATTTCTTTGACTGCTGAAGTTTCTCTTGCTGCTGATACTGTTTTCCACTGTGTCTTCTTCTGCTGGTACTTCTGCTGCTGTTTTTTCTAATGTTGTTGCTGCTGCTATCTCCGCTTACTTCTGCTACTACTTATTGTTCTGCTTCTCCTTTTTCTACTGCTGCTGCTTCCTGTTTCTTCTGCTCCTATGGCACATTTCTTGTGGAAAAGCACATGGCAGGGTGGACAGCTCTTGCACAAAACAGTTCTTGCGCAAGAAGCCTGCAGCTAGACATAGCCTAAGGGTGGAGCTGGTGCAGGGGGAAGGACCTGCTTTCCAGCCAGCTCCCCCAGCACCAGCTCGTGCCCTGAGTGGGGGGTGGACTGTTAGGTTCCTACTAGGGTGCCCAAGAACAGGTGCCTGTCAGGTGGGGACCAGCCGTTCACCCCCCCCCCCTCACGTAGCATAGGTGCTAGAGCCCCGCCCCCCAGAGTAACGCAGCGAGGCTGGGGCTGGTCACGTGTCCACACCGGCCCGCCCGGAGTCGTCCAGGGAAGTCCGAGAGGCAGCAGCAGCCTGGGGGGCCCCGCCCACTGACCCGCCGCGCATGCGCGGTGTCACCCCTCCCGCGATTCGCTGCATCGCCTCTGCCGTGCCCAGGCCCCGCCCCCCGCTGCCATTGGCCCCTGGGCGGAGGCCGCAGCAGAGACTCCGCGCGAGCCCCAGTCGCGGTCGCTGCACGCGCTGAGGCGGGAATTGCGAAGGAGCCGTTGGGGCCGTTACTCGCCGCGCGCAGGAGCCGAGGTGGGGGCGGGGCCCGGGCTCGGCGCGGGGGAAGTGAAGGCGGCGGGAGCCCGGTTCTGTCCCCCGGCCCGTATTAAGTTGCTAGTTCGGGCGGGCGGGTGGGGCGGGGCCGGTTCGTCTCTTCCCCCCCCCCCCCGGGGGTTCCCTCGGGCCGGCGGGAGGCGCCCCAGTCGGACACGCGCCGGGGGCCCTGCAGGGAGGCGCGTTCCCCGCGGTACCAGCGTCCGGATACGCTGCTGTACGACAGGAGCGCCACTGCGCATGCTCCATGCCCCAGTTCCCCCTCCCCCAGCCTAATCTCAAGGGTAACCGCGAAGCAGCGGCTGGGCGCGGCGCCGGAGCAGCCCCTGCAGACCGGGGCGTGTGATCCCCGTGCAGCTCCCCACGCGGCCCGCCCGGCCCCTCGCGAGGGGCCCTGTGCAGGGGTCGCGCCCAGGGCGGGGGGGTGGATCTCACAGATGGGGGGGTGCAGGCTCTGGGCAGGGGGGAATGAACGGGGGGGGGTCGGTACTTTCCTGGTTCACAGTTCTGGGAGCTGATCAGCACAGCCGGTGGATTCTGGGGTCCGTGTGATGCCCCAGGGAACCTCCCCGCCAGGGCCAGAGTGTGGGACATTTTCACCGAAGCCTCCAGGGCTGGGGTGTCTCCCATTGGCTCTTTGGGATACAGAAAACAACCTGAGTCCGCTCCAGGGAGGGAACCGACCAGTTATTGCTGGGGGGGGGCAAGTGTGAGCTCAGGAAATCTTAACTGATCCTATTCCCCAGCCCAGAGGGAGCCATGGCCGCAGTGAGACCCATGAGAAGTCTCCAGAAGGAAGCAATGTGTCTCAAAAATACAAATTAGTTGTCCTATGGAACCCTGTTTAACCACCCGAGTTCTTGCACGTCACCATTAACACACACACGCTATATAAACACTTATATTACAATTCTCTATTATATGCACACCTACACTATACATTTTTCAATGATGGAATTTAACAGTAGTCACTGCTTTCATTTATAGAGATGAAGAGGGACAAATTAAATACAAGTCAGATTACAGAAATGTATTTATTTTGTCCACATTCATGGTGTGCTTTTTTCCATTGTAATGATTAATTTCCAAAATGTTTGTTCAGCCATAGGAGCATTTTTTTCCCAGAATTACCAATCCTTGCTCTTTTATGAAAAAATATGAGTCCATCACACAGAAGAATCTCTCACAGGCAGCTGATGGAGACAGAGGTCTGTTGGCCCTGGTGCACAGCTCCCTAATTCTAGGAAAAGAGTGCAGCAGATCCATGGTCTCTCCTGAAGAGGCCAAGCTTCTTTGCAGTTTCATTTGTGTAAAATGACATAGTCTCTTACCTTTTCTAATCCCAGTTTCATGCTTGTTCCTAGTTGTCAAAGCAAAAACACGCTCCTCTCTGTTTAGGCGGCTAACAACTGATTTGCTTTATTGATCAGTAAAGCAAAGTGAGCCAAACGTGGTCCCAGCAAAGTCGGGCCCAGTAAAGCTGCTAATACAATCAATCCTAGTATCTTTATACCCTTAGCCAAACAGTCTGACGTCAGGGCAACCAATTACAGAAATCCTCAATTAAATTTGGAAAAACAAAGCCTTATCAACAAGATGGCGGATAGGTACAAGGGAGTACATCTCCTGTCCTAACCAACCCAATTAACACATACCAATAGCCCATCCTGTAGGCCTCTTCTCACGGGGTGACAGAAAGTTCACTCTCATCTACGTGCTTGAGAGAGAAGCTGAAATGGTTTCTGATATACAAGATGGCTTCTAGCTAAACATAAAATAGCTTCTACAACCCCCCCCCCCTTTTAGCCTTTTAAAGGCTAACCTTGAAACCATTTTATACCTCCATTTTCTATTAAAGTATTTATGTACATTTCTTGTTCCTTTCTCTGCTCATCCTATTTTAACATCATGAGTTCTACATTCCCTTTGGTAAGGGTCTGTCTTGTGTTTTCCAGAATACAAGAACTAAAGCAATTGATTAACAAGAAATAGCAATACGCACAAAAGAATATAGCCAATACTAAAACTACTCTTTGCAAAATCCAAGTTCCCACATGTCCAAACCAGCCTCCCAACCAACCTCAGAGGGTCCAGCTTTTCTCTTGTCTAGGCTTTCCACAGTTTTTTTCAATCTCTGAGACATCTTCCTCTACTTCTTTGCTGGTGTCAGAAATATACTCACAGCATTCTCTTCTTACTAAGGCACAAACCCCGCCCTTACTATCTAGGACATAGTCTAGGGCCATTCGGTTTTGGCTTTTTCTTACCCTGGCTCTTGAACCATTACATGTCCAGCAGTACTTTCCAATTGGGGTCAAGGCTAGGCGGATATACCCTGGGTTAGTAAACCCTTTATCCTGCCAAGTATCATTTGGCTTAGTTCACTAAACAATGTGCCATTGATTTGAGTGTTGTTTAGTGGGACTGGAATCATTGGGATGCCTCCTTCTGAATGTACAGGACTGTGAGCACATATCCAGCAACCTGTGGAATTAAATTCTTGGGAAACTTGGTTCATTAAAAGCATAAACAAATTTAAACTATATAGGTTATAACTGCTAGGTCTTAAAAACAAGATTAAGCATAAGCTTAACATGAATTGTTTGTCCAGCCTCATGCTGGCTGTTCTTCAGGACTTCGTAGTTTGCTTCACCTATCGCTGGCAGGTTCTTCTGGGCCGCAGCTGGTACCTTGGCCTCGGCCTCTTAGGATCGTCTGCTTCTGGGCCTGGATTGCCGGTACCAAGCCTGCGCTGATCCTCGTCTACTTCTGGACCTGGGTTTCTGGTACCAGGTCTGCGGTGATCCCAGTCTGCTTCTGGACCTGGGTCTCTGGTACTAGGTCTGCGGAGCTCCTTGTTGGGGCCAACCTCTGTAGGCGCTGGAACCAGTTTGCAGTGAGAGGCGTGAATCTAAGTGGGCTATTCCTCGCACTTTACAGCAGTATGAGTGGTAAGAAGGACTTGGTAGGGACCCTTTCACCTGGGTTCCAGGGCAGTCTTTCGCTGGTGACTCTTCACACAAACCTGGTTGTAGTTTAAGGCACGGCTCAGTCGGGGCCTCCTGGAAGGCGTCCTTAACCTGTGAATGATAAGACTGTACACACCTCACAAGTTCCTGACAATACTTGACTATGCTTCCTTTAACAAGTGTGGCATCAGCCAGGTTAATTTCTGGGCTGCTTAACAGTCTCATAGGTTGGTCACATGCAATTTCATGTGGACTGAGTCCAGTTTTCTGATTAGGAGTGGCTCTCATGCTCATTAGGGCAATCGGAAGTGCTACTATCTATGTTAAGCCAGAGTTCTCGCATATTTTAGCAAGTTTGTTCTTTAAAATCCTGTTTCATCTTTTTACTGCTTCTGTGCTCTCCAGGTGTTATGCACAGTGCAGTGCTTGTTTGGTAGAGTAGTACTTTTCCAGTTTTTTTTGAACAATTTGCCCAGTAAAGTGGGTACCTTTATCACTGGAGATCACAAGGTATATTCCCCATGATGGGATGCAATGATTTAGAAGTTTCTTTGCCACTGTGATGGCATCAGCTTTCTTGCAGGAATAAGCTTCTACTCATCTCAAAAACAAGCAAACAATAACCAGCACATTATTCAAAAGATTGACATTTAGGCAATTGAATAAAGTCCATTTGTAAATTCAGAAATGGTCCTAAAGGCGGATGTCTGGTTGCCAGAACTGTCTTTATAGGTTTACCCATGTTGTGGGCTTGGCAGACAGGGCAAGCCAGACAGTAATCTTTGGCTGCTTGGGAGAATTTGGGAGCAAACCAATTTTGTTTTAAGGATTGCTACCATCCCCCCCTTTGCCAACGTGTGACAATCTATGGAGCACGGGGGCAAGGTGAGGTAGCAAGACCACGGGGCAACAATGTGGCCATCAGAGCTGCACCACAAGTGGTCTGGGTGCAAGGTGCACCCTGCCAGTCTCCACTCCTGCTTTTCCGATTCTGGGGCTTGGTCTTGCAGGAGAGCCAGTTCTGACAGAGACGGCAAAGGAGCTGGCGATGGTAGGAGAGAAGGGAAAAACAGCAGGTAGAGGAGCAGATTTCACTACATTCTAGACAGTACAAACTGCATAGCCTGCTACTAAAACTCTACTAAAATTATAAAAGCAAAAAAGCCATCTGTGTAAAGCACGAAGTTAAGATTATTCAAGGGACTTAAATTATTTTTTCATTAAAACAACAATATTGTACACACAACAATGTTAGAAATACATACATCACAATTAAGACACACACAAGACAAATCTGGACAAAACACAGAACACAAACTTATTATGTCATGACACAGAACCATGTTTTTGTTTTTTTTTCTTCAGTTAATTTTCAGCTGATATTAGCACTTCTTGATGATCTAAAAGACAAAGAAAACATTTCTACCCCCGTCGGGGTGGCCCATTATAACTTAAAATACTGCCTAAGATCTGCTAGGGGAACTATTTACAGCTAGTTCCTTACCACTTCCATGGGCGAGTAAGCTGTAACTTTCTGAGAACAAGAGAGCTTCATCAGTACTCGTGACCTTCCACTCTCTTGAATTACCTCTGAGTTGCTAGCCTTCCTTATCAGTGGCATGCCTCAGTTTCCCTCTTGTACTGCAGACCAGGCTTTTTTTACTGCCACAGAAACTCTTAGAACAAGGTGCTTTCTTGTTACTATTCCAGCAAGCAAAAAGGTTTTTCTTTCCTGAAAAGAATCACATGCAATGTTACAGACTTACTTATGGGGGACAGTGCTCCCCCCCTTCCAGAACAGACAGGCAGTTTGCAGACAAACACAACCTTGGATCTGAAAGCAAGCCAAAAGTGCTATCAGCTCAGCCTTGAACAGAAACACTGTGAAGTTTCTGGGCTTGGATTTTTTAAACAATAATTAGGTTCCTTGGAAGACACATTTAACCCTTAGGGTGCAGGTTTTACAAATTTACAATGTATAGATTCTATTCTTTTATGCGCTTAACCAATTAAGTTTCAGTAGAATTCCTTATTTTCTCTTTAATAGATTTAACAAAGTGTCTGTAGCCAAATGTTTAACTTGACTGTTTCATTGCTAAGATGATTAAAAGAGGCTGCAAGAAACAAGGAGTCATTTCTTAAAGCAGAGTTTGTTTTTCCTCCCCCTTAGGATTTGGAGGAACACTTTCCTTAAACTGTTAAACTTATTTTAAACTTTGTGTTTTGCTTTGTATCGGGCAAGTTTGTTACAGGAGCCCGTGTTTTCAAAGGGAAGAGCTAATTCCTTTCAGTTATTTTTCATGTTTCCTCTCTACCTGTGTATGCGTTATAAAGAGGGATAGAGGGGTGATGTTGTGCCAGATTTCCCCCCCAAGCTTGGTTGATATGGGTGTGCCAACTGAGAAATCTCTTTTCTTTTCTTTTTTTCCACTTCTTGTGCATTATTTTGGCACAGAGGTGCTGCAGCAACTTTTAAGTTACCTATCTTACTGCAGGGACAATTTTTTGCTTATCTGAGCTTTGCTTTCATCCCTCAAGGCTTTAATTTTTCCTCTTTTCCAATTTGTTAAATGCTTACAGGTCCTTGGACCATTATGCACGTACATGTAGTACACAGGGGTGCCTTTCGGCAGAGTGGGGGGTGTTTAGACTAATCCCCACTTAAACTAACTTTATACAATCTAAAGAAAGAGTCTGCTGGGTCTAGAGTGTCAGACCTTAGCAGCTCATGAAATAAGGGGAGTCGTCACTCCTTCACATATCTGCTGAGTCTCGAGGTTCAGCTGACTCCCCCTCCTTGCGTTCAGAGCTCCTTCGTGGGAGAGCCCTGGTGCAGCTGGGATCAGCTCAAGTCTCAGACCTATGCAGAGGCATTCATTCTTCACTCATTACATTCATACTCATTTTTCACACACATTTTTTTTCTCCTTTTTCACATTTTTCCTACAGTTTCCACATTTAGATGCATCTTTCTTTATTGTCCAATTCTCATGGGTGTTTCTATTAAGTGGCGCTGCCCTAAGACATCCGGCACTTAATATCAGACTTCATTAGGATCCTATACCAGAAGGCTCTTCTCATAAAGGCACTGGAATTCCTGTAGACTGACCTACCCCATTTTCTGCGCGCGCTTAATTCTGTAAGGCACCGAACTAAAAGTCCGTCTGCTTACACCTTCTGCGAGTCACCGAATTAAGAGAAATCCGCCTGCTCGCACTGGTCCCCCCCCTTTTGTTGCGAGGCACTGGACTCAAGGTCTACCTGGCTCGCAGGGGTTTCCGGCACCCGTCCCAGCCTGGCAGAAGACCACGTCCTGGCGCCTGGAGACAGCCTGGCGGAATGGGGTACTATGGCCTGGGGTTAGCCTCAGAGGTCAGTACTACGCCCACAAATAACAGAGAGAGACAACAAAGCTTCCCCGCAGTTCTGTGTGCCGAGAGAGAGTAATGGCACCACACCAGCTTTTAGCGTCCGAACACAGAGGGTCCAGCGCATGGCTGCCTCACTAGAGACACTGGTGTGCCCTTTTGGAACTGTGACACATAAGACAGGCCTAATAGACAAAGACAGACACAGACAAACAAAAATGTTAGCCGCTCCACAAAATTGAATTCCGTAGCTCCCCTTACCCCGATGGCCGGCCGTCACTCCAAATCCCAAGCCTTCACCAGGAGATTTCATACCAGGTATCTCCTTACCTTCTATTGAACGCTCTGAGAGGTTTGGAAGTGGAGTGCCGGTCCGTCCATATGGGCAAGTGGCGCGTTAGGAATCTCGGTGGAATCACGGGGTGACAGAAAGTTCACTCTGGTCTACGTGCTTGAGAGAAAAGCTGAAATGGTTTCTGATATACAAGATGGCTTCTAGCTAAACATAAAATAGCTTCTACATAGTGGTCCTAACATTTGGCATCAAGATGTCAGCTGCTGTTAGCTCCAGGTCCTCAATTATTTCACCAAAACATTTCTGAATGCTGCACTGGAATCTATCTACCAGTGGCCTCAAGGGCATCATGTTTCTTTGCAGTTTTGAAACCATCAAGTATAATTTAAACTTAAAAAAACAACAAATGGTCTGGTAGCACTTTATAGACAATAAAACATATAGGCTGTGTCTAGACTGGCAAGTTTTTCCGCAAAATCAACTGCTTTTGCGGAAAAACTTGCCAGCTGTCTACACTGGCTGCTTGAATTTCCGCAAGAACATTGACTTCCTACTGTAAGAAATCAGTGCTTCTTGCGGAAATACTATGCTGCTCCCGTTCGGGCAAAAGCCCGGGCCAGTGTAGACAGCACACTACTGTTTTGCGCAAAAAAGCCCCGATCGCGAAAATGGCGATCGGGGCTTTTTTGCGCAAAAGTGCATCTAGATTGGCACAGATGCTTTTCCACAAAAAGTGCTTTTGTGGAAAAGCATCCGTGCCAATCTAGACGTTCTGTTCCAAAAATGGTTTTAACAGAAAACTTTTCCGTTAAAAGCATTTCTGTAAAATCATTCCAATCTAGACACAGCCATAGATGGTATCATGAGCTTTTGTGGGCACAGCCCACTTCTTCAGATGACTAGAGTTTTGAGTTTAGGATCTGCAGACCTATTTATTTTGGCTCTGCTCATCCTAAACTCAAAACTCCAGTCATTTGAAGAGGTGGGCTGTGCCCACGAAAGCTCGTGATACCATTTATATGTTTTGTTGTCTATAAAGTGCTACCAGACCATTAGTCTGTACAGGATAAACTTAAAAAACAATGAACTCAGCTACGCCCTGAAGCTGGTATAATTTACGCAGCATCCATTCTATTAGTGTGCTTATCTCTGCTTGGATACTATTTAGTGCCTTCACCACTGGGCCCATAACCATGGCATATTCTGTCAATAAAACCAGCTTTGCTGGATTCAGCCTGTCGTACAGTCAATACATAATGTTAATACAAATACAGAATGATCAGGGTTTGTGTTTTTATGCTTTTCTTTTTGTTAAAGTGAAGAACTGCTTCTTGCATATTAATTGGAGTCCTGGGAACACATTTCTCATGGACCCTTCTCCTTGTTCATTCAGTATGTACTGAATTCTCTCCACAGCCATGAACACAGAGTTCCATCTTTTCTGGCTTGGCCAAATGCACTGGGGCTTGCATTCTGCTTCCACCATTTTTGCTCCAATTGCTGAGTGTTCAATTTTATTTCATAGTGCTTAGCATCTGGCATAAGTGGACCTGGCCATCTCTTCTTAGGTGTCATTTGATTCTCCTGTACCACATCTATAAATGAAACTAGGTTCTACAAGTGGCAGGCTCAATGTTGGTGTTTTGGTACAATTTATTCAATTTAGGCACAAACTGAAGAATCTGCAGCTGGTGAGCTGGTGCTACAGGACACAGCGAGCTGGCTCTCCAGAGCCTCTATTCCCTTGGGCCAGGCAGGAGAGCACCGTGTGTGTGTGTGTCCGGCTGCTGTGTTCACTGTGAGTAACTCTCCTTCCCTTCTCTGGGCCAGTAAATCGCTGGTGACGGTGCCATAGGACTGGCTGCAGGCACCGGGTTGCTTTCAGCCCGGAGGTGCCAGTGACTTGGGGCAAACGCTCCTTTGGGAGGGGCAGAAACCAGAGTGTTGTGGGGCTTGGGGAGGGAGCAGGTGTCTGTCCTGCCAGGGTTTGGGGCAGGGGAGCTGGAGCCATCGACCCGCAGCTCCATGGCCCGGGGTGGGGGGGGAAGCGGCCCGGCAGCCCGGGACATGCGTGGGGCAGAGCCCAGGAGATGCAGCGCACGGAGCTGGGGGCACCAGGCAGAGCAATCAGGGACTTGCCGGGAAGAGGTGCGGGGATGTGGGAGGCGGGGGAATGTTTCTGAGCTTGGGAAGCAGCAAAGGCCCCGGCTCTCTAGCCCCACCCCCGGCTCCTCCGTGTGGGTAACGGGGGAGGTTCGGGTGTGGAGACCCCTCTCGCGCATGATGGAGGTGACACGTGACCAGCCCCTCCGCTCCCCTGATCGGGGCGGGGGCTGCAGGGACCCGCGCAGGCCCCACGTGGCTGCGTGGGGGGCAGGGGAGGCTGTTGCGGGTTCGCGCGAGCGGGGCACTGGGGAGTGACACCCCCCCGGGTTATGAGAAATGCCCCGGCCCAGCCCAGCAGGAAACGCCCCCGCCCCCTCTGTGGCTGCGCATCCGGCAAATGCCCCCCCCGCCTGCGCCCCTCGGGACTGGGGCGTGGCCAGGAAGCTCCCGGTCTGAGCTAAGC
Organism: Pelodiscus sinensis; assembly: GCF_049634645.1. Lineage (NCBI taxonomy): Eukaryota > Metazoa > Chordata > Testudines > Trionychidae > Pelodiscus > Pelodiscus sinensis. The sequence continues at coordinate 21,672,775 of NC_134736.1, read as the reverse complement.
CCTGGCGCTGGACTCCCAGCAGAGTCACTGACCTTCTGCGCATGCGCGATCTCACCGGGACCCTCCATTCTGTGCAGCCATGGCCGGGTTTTCTTGCTTTCCTGCCCCTGCTCAGGCCCCGCCCATCCCGCCGCGCGCCCTCAGCAGCGTCTGACTCCGCTGTGGTCACTGTGCATGCAGACAGTGCCTGGTGCTGTTACTCACCGCGCTGCTTCGGAGGAGCAGGGAGCAGAGCGAGGTGCGCGGGGCTGGGTAGTTAACGCTGGGGGAGCCTTGGGGGCAGGGCTCTATGTGGCCGGGGGGGTGGGGCTGTTTGGCTGTTTGTTTCTTTCTTTCCGCAACGCCTCATTGGCTGCCGGGCACTCCTGCTGCTCCCGGCGGTTGGGAGAGCCCCGCGCTGCGCATGCGCCAGTTTTGCGGGCGGCCCAGACGGCTGCCGGAGGCCCTGCCCCTCGTTCCTGACCCGCCTCCCCCCCCCCACGTGTCTGTGGAGCGGCCGCTCCTGGGTGGGGCAGGGCCTCTGTGGGGGAGGGGCTCACACAGGCTGAGGGGGGTGTGCAGCTCTCTTGTGCGAGTTGGGGGAGGGGCACCGCTGGGCTGGGGGAGGGGCTGTGACCCCCCCTTCCTGTGCTGCCTGTGGGGGGCTGTTCCAGCCAGGCAGGGGCCTCAGGCCGCTCGCTGCTGCCCCCTCTGTGGTTGAATGTTGCACGTTCACCGCAGGGCCCGTCGGCCCGTCTGTCTCTGGCTGTTGGTGCTTCCAGGCGCTCACGCTCAACGCAAGCCGAGAGGCCGAAGATTGTGGTTGAGTTTCAGCAGTTGCGGCAGTTCCTGGAGGAACAAGAGCAACTCCTGCTGGCCCCTCTGGAGAAGCTGGGAGGGGAAGTGTCAGAAGCCATCAAGTGAATTCCTGCAGGTGAGACTGAGGGAGAAACATCCCAGCTCCCCACACAGGGAAAGGAGGCTCCTAAATAACAAGTGCTGGGGTCTAGCCGTCAGATCTGGGTGTAACTTGGCGTGTGCATTGCTGCCATGCGAGTGACTCGTGTGCTTTGCAGAGTCACAGGCACAGACCTGTTGGAGATGGCAAAGCCCCATTAGCTCATGGACTCTATGGCCCTGGGGCCAGGTCAGGGTGTCTCTTCCCCATATTTGCAAATTGCCTTCCCTGTGTGTGTCCAGTGCAGCTGAGATTCTTTTCTGTCTCTTTTCTCTAGGACATCAGAAACAGGTTGAACAGGTAGGTGGCTCCCACTGCTGTCATACTGCACAGCGCAGGGAAAGAGCTTGGAGCTGATGTTGGCACCATATCTTCCCAGGGCTCTACAGCCAGATGTTGGATAGAAATGTCTCTGACTCACTTAATTCTGAGGGTCTCACCCTTGCACAGCAGACTCTGGAATTCCCCATTCAGGGGCACAGTCTGACTTCAGATATTTCCTAGAGCTGTCACCTAACTAGGGACTGTCTGCCTCAGGACTGTGGAGCTGGAATGTGGGTCTGTCACTACTGGGCACATTCAGCCCAGGGCAGCAGAGACCCAGAGTCTGTCCTACCTGAGGGCTGTTGGGAGACTTGTGTGGAAGGAGCAGGGGAAGGAGGATCTGGTGTCTGTCTGCTTCCTAGTTGGCAGCCCTTCACCTGAGTACATCCTGTCTCTCATCGCCTGGAGGCCAAAGAGAGACTTGGCCATTGAAACTCAATTCCACTTTTGTCCCCAGCTGGTCTCTCGGGGCTAGAGGTGAAGAACAGCAATGGGACCTTTCAGGGGAAGGTTGCACAGCCATGGGCTGTGTTGCCCCTGCTTTCAGGCTGGGGGAATTCAAGGAATTCTAACTCCAGGCCTGTTAGAGCTGAGACGTCCTAGCCAAATCGTATCATCTGTAAATGAAATAGAATCACATGGAATTGTTTCTGTCCAGGTATGAGACGGGAGCTTTCGGACAAGGTGATTATTTCAGGTGGAGATTCTATAAAAGAGAAAATTCCTGTTAAACATCTTCAAGGGATTGTCATTAAAGTTACCAACCAAACCCAGCGACCACGGTGCACACAGCCCTAAATCTCACTCACTGATCAGTGAGGAGTCCCAGGGGCACTGCATGGGGACCTGTGAACACTTGGAGAAACACTGGTCTATGGGCTTGTGATGCTATAGGGGTGAAGCTAAAGCACACAACGGACAGCACCTTCAGGCTCAGATTTCATTGCTCAGTCAGTTTCAATATGGGGTTGGTTTCAAACAATAAATAGGCTAAAAGGCTGAGAGCTGACTGGCTTCCATGGTATCAATTTGTTCATGGCGAGAAACTGCCAGATACGCAAGGGCTCTTCGGTCTAGTGCAGGCCTGAGCAAAATACAGCCCATGGGCCAGATCCAGGTAGCCAGGCCATCTGATCCAGCCCATTGATGCTTGGCGAGCAATGGGCTACTTCCGTACTTGCCACTTCCCACCTGCAAGCCACTCAGAAAGTGAAAGTGAGCCTGGAGGTGAGGGGGGAAGGCTTCAGGCACTGCTTCCACCTCCAGGACAATCTCATTGGCTGGTTTCTGGCCAGAAAGAAAGTACCGTGCCCCCTTCCCTCTGGCTCATAGTTATTCACACACACACATGGCCCCGCAGCCTGTGCAAGGGTTGGGCAGGCTCCTTACCTGCCTCAGAGAGGTGCTTGGCTGCTGGCCGGGAGTCACTCCGGTAAGTCTCCTGGCCAGAGCTTGCTCTGGCACCCCAACCTCTCTCTTCCCCTCCTAATTCTCTGCCTCCTACTCCTGCCTCCCACTCCACAAACCAAAACTCTTTCTCTTCCTGCATCCTCGTATGCAAGAAGCTCTTCATGGTGAGAAACCCTCAGCCCCTTATTTGTCCACTCAGCCACTTCTCTAAATTAACTTTACTTTAAATATCTCATGAGTAGTTGGCTAATCCAGTGCCCCAGATCACACCTGCTTCCTTCACCCAAACTCCTTCCCAGACCCCTCTTTCCCTCCTGCATCCCAAAGCCTCTCTCAATGCTCCCTTCTTCTCCCAGTGTCCATCCCATATGCTGTATTTCCTGGTTAATGTCTTGGAAGAGTGCAGCTCTCAACCACTTTCCAAAATCTTGGAGTCTCTCTCCCCCCCCCCCCCATCAAAATGAATTGCCCACCCCTGGTCTAGTGGATACAGTTCAGTGAGAGTCAATAACTGAAAGCTGCAGCTGGACAATTTCAGGCTAGAGAGGAGGCACAAATATTTGATGGGTAAGAGAATTAGCTGCTGAAACAAATGAGCAAATAACTGATGGGTTCTCCATCTCTTGATATCTTCGTATCAACACTGGGCAACTTTCTACAAAATATTCTGTGGGGAAACAGAGCTTTGTGCATGGGTAGCTGGGCTAGGTGTAATGGCTTGTGCCACAGAGTGGACAGACTGCATGGCTAAGGATATCTTCTGATGCCATGAATCCATGAATTTTAAGGTCTTATCCTGCAAACATTCAGCACACATGTTTAATAATGTGTATCTGAATACTCATATTAACTTCACTTCCTCTCTGTTATGGAAGTCTGTGTCAGAGGAGAGAATCAAAGTTTGGGCTGCAAATCAATGCATGAAGACTAAGGGATTATAAATATTGCAGCCCAAATTAAATTAAACCTATGTGCATGTTCAGGCAGATGAATATGTGGCTTGTTAGCAGAAACACTGGGTGCTGAGAACTGAATCCCATTGTTGCAGGCAAAGCAATGTAACTCAAGACAGGTATTGAGAGAAATAAATACGGCTTTTGGATCTAACTTGTGTGTGGTGTTTATGGAATATCTAGACTCAGCGTAGAGTCCAGCATGTTTTTCACCAGGGACAGAGTCTGGGCAGAATTGGGGTGTGGAAAGGATTAAAGCCCTTTTTGAAATGTCTCCAATTCCCCTTCTCCCTCTGACAGGCTGCAGAACACCCATGTCTGACTCCAGCTTAGCCCCTGGCCTGCAGGGCCAGGGACAGGAAATGGCCGTGGCGAAGCCAGTGAGCTTCCAGGAGGTGGCTGTGTATTTCTCTGAGGAGGAATGGGCTCTGCTGGCCCCGGGCCAGAGAGCCCTCTACAGGGATGTGATGCAGGAGAATTACGAGGCTGTGAGCTGGCTGGGTGAGGATTCCTATCCCTTTGTGTAACAGAAGCTGGGTGGGCTCTGGAGCAGTTGGGTTGGGTTTGGTTCAGTTCAGGGTCCCTCAATGCCCGAACCCCCTATATCAGCAGTATGTGCCCCAGTAATCCTGGCTCCTGTGTGAGAGGAGGTTCAGTGACATAATACTGGTGCTTCTCTTCCCACAGCCAAGGTCTCATTGTGGTTCCCACCATCTTGCCCATGTTGTGCCTTGGCCAGAGGCATCAGTGGAAGGGCCCAGGCAGGAACAGCAGGTACCAGAGTAGTGGAGCTGGGTGTAGCTGCTATTAGCATCTGCAGAGTCCCCTTCTGCTATTGTGCTGAGTCCCTGGAAGGAAGGCACCAACTCAGAGTCCTTCTCTGCTTCTGGTTGATTCTGTGCAAGCCAGAGGGGCGCCAAACAGCAGGCCCGTCTGGCCACAAGAGGAGGGCTGCTGCTGCTGGCAGAGTAGATCTAAAGTTGTAGAAGGGGAACTGAGCTGCAGGAGCATTTACGAGCAGCAGAGAAGCAGCCCATCCACCTTGGCTGGCCACAGGAACATCCTGGCACTGCCCTGGCTGTCTGCAGGACTGATAGCTGTTCTGGGCAGCAGACAGGGCCCACGCAGGCACAGTCAGTCAGTATCAGGAGTGTGGCGCATAGGCAGGGCCTGAAGTGGCCAGCCAAGGATTCATTTTCCTTATCAGACAACTTCCCCTGCCTCCTTCTGGCTCAAGGAGAGCACCTGAGCCCAAGAGCAGGGCAAGTCCATCCCCCAGCCAAGAGCTTTGTGGACAGAGCCCATAGGGCTCTAGAGTTCTGCTGGGTCCTTTCCCTCCCTGCCCTAGTGACCTCACATGTGGCAGCTTAAATATGAGTCCTGGCTAGGGGTGTCTGTCAGTCCTGAGCAGCCTAGAGCTCTCCCCTTATGAGCAGTGTGTTCTTGTCCTGCCCAAGTATGCAACAGGCCCTAACGGAGATTGAGTTGTATCCTGGAGAGTGAAGCAGAGCGCTCAGTTCCCCATGGGAGTCAGCTGGGCTATTTCCAACATGTTAGTGGGAGGAAGGGAGAATTAGTATGTCCTGGTATCTTGTACCAGCCAGAGACCAGTGTCTGGAAGGCTGAGAAGCCTTTCTGGGTAGGAAACTCAGATCCTGGCTTTGGCAGCAGCAATGGCACAGACCTTAATGAACAAGATCAGCATTTGGTTAATTTCTCCCCCAATAGGATTTCCAGTCCCCAAAGCTCATGTGCTTTCCTGGGTGGAGCAAAGGGAAGAGCTGCAGACCCTGGATATCCAAGGCTGTGAGGAAGGGGAGATCATCAGTGACACCCACGCAGGTGAGAAATCAGCTAAACTGACTCAAACCAATTTCTGTGTTCTCATAGCAGGTGTTGGTTGTGTGTTTTCATCAAGTCTTACTGGCCCTTCAGCCTGTCTTCAACTCCAGTCTGAGAGTGCTGTGTGGGGAAAGAGTGATGGGGGAGCAGGGTGAACTCAGCTCATGATTATTGTATCTTTCCAGCCATTCTTTGGCTGTCTCTCCCCCCCCCCCCCCCATTTTCTGTTCACCATTCAGAATTTTTCTTTCAGCTCAGCACAGGGAATGTCTCCTGTGTGGTTTCTCTTTCTATCCCAGCAGGTGATAAGATGCTGAATGAGAACAGTGAGAGGAGTCTTCAGGAGGAAGGACCTGAGCAAATGGCTGCATGTGGGGTGTTAGTGGGAAGATCTGAAGAGCATGTTTCTCACAATCCTGAGCAAGGAGAGACTTGTGACAGTCAGTGTAGCCTACAAAGGCAGCAGGGAAACCATCCCGGAGCAGGACAGGATAAATCCAGTGACAGGAGCAGAAGGTTGAAAACAAATACAGAAACTGTTCAAACAAAAATCCTCCATCAACATTCACCTTGTTCTTGCAGTGACTGTTTAGCTCTTATTAAACATGAAAGAGCCCAAGCAGGAAGGAAACCCATTAGCTGCTCTGACTGTGGGAAAAGCTTCAGTCGGAGGTCAAACCTTGTTAGCCATAGGAGAACCCACACAGGAGAGAAACCCTTCAGCTGCTCTTACTGTGGGAAAAGCTTCAGTCACAGGTCAAACTTTGTTAACCATAGGAGAGTTCACACCGGAGAGAAACCCTTCAGCTGCTCTGACTGTGGGAAAAGGTTCAAACGGAGGTCACACCTTGTTAGGCATAGGAGAGCCCACACAGGAGAGAAACCCTTCAGCTGCTCTGACTGTGGGAAAAGCTTCAGTCGGCGGTCACAGCTTGTTAGCCATAGGGGAGACCACACAGGAGAGAAACCCTTCAGCTGCTCTGAGTGTGGGAAAAGCTTCAGTGACAGGTCATACTTTGTTAGGCATAGGAGAGACCACACAAGAGAGAAACCCTTTAGCTGCTCTGACTGTGGGAAAAGCTTCAGTCAGAGGTCATACCTTGTTATCCATAAGAGAACCCACACAGGAGAGAAACCCTTCAGCTGCTCTGACTGTGGGAAAAGCTTCAGTCAGAGGTCACACCTTGTTATCCATAAGAGAACCCACACAGGGGAGAAACCCTTCAGCTGCTCTGACTGTGGGAAATGCTTCAATTATAGGTCAGATCTTGTTAGACATAGGAGAACCCACACAGGGTAAAAACCCTTCAGCTGCTCTCACTGTGGGAAAAGCTTCAGTCAGAGGTTGCACTTGGTTAGATATAGGAAAACCCACATGCAAGAAACCATTCAGTTGTTCTGACTATAGGAAATACTGCAGTCAGAAGTCAGTTTGTTATCAATAAGAGAACTCTCACAAGACTGAAATCCTTCAACTGCTCTGACTTTGGGAAATGTTATTGCAAGATTTCAAGCCTTGAAGCCACACATGTGAGAAACCCTATAGTGGTGGTGAGCAAAATTTTCTCTGTTGGCACAATCTAGCCTGCCTAAGGCTTTGATTCTGTCCACAAGGTAATGCCAGGCCCCACCTCCAAATGAGCATGTGCTGAGGGGGAGGGAGCTTAGTCCCACTCCCTCTTCATGTTGTGTAGCTTCTAGAGAGGAGGCAGCACTAGGCTGAGTCTTTGCCACACAACCTGAGGCTGGCATTAGAGGCACTGCTGGCCTCCAGGGCTACATGGCCATGTCAGGGGTGCCTCTGCATGGCTGCAGCAATAGCACCTCTGGCCCTGGACTGAATGGGTGCAGCAGTGGTGCCTCTGGTGTCCGGGGCTGGTCCTGGTCTGTGTGGTTGCTGCTGCAACAGCAGAGCCTCCCTCCAGGGTGACCAGGACTGTGGCTGCAGATGTTGCTGCAAAGGGACCCAAAGCCAGGTAATATTTGCTTTCCACTCCAGACACTCCCTTCCAATCTCCTCAATTCCCTTTCCCCTGGGAGCCAGCACCCCCAGATTGGAGTGACATCCTCCTTTTTTCTTGCATCCTCTCTCCTGGCCCCACAATGCACCCTCCCCCTGGCCAGATAGCTGCCTGCTTCTGCATCCCAGATCCTTCCTCCAAACCCCAACCCTTTCTTGAGCCCCCTGTTACATTATTGGATTTTAAGGTGAGCATACAGATCACTTGTTGTCATGGGGAACTGTTTGCCTCAAATTTGGTTCAAAGTGGGCCATGTGAGGTATCAAATGAAAGCTGATATTGTGTTGATTCTATGTATGGTATTCATGTACTCTGTTGGAGTTTTTATGGGAAGTTATGACTATGGGGTCTGTTGATGCTGTGTATGGACTGCCTGTCATGGGGAAAGAATGTCCAATGAGTGACTATGCTAATCAGTATGGATCCAAGGACAATGGCTCTCCGGGTGGCCAATACACAGCTGAGGAATGCATGTGGTAAGCTGCAAAGCAGCCAGGTTACAATGGCTGCTGGCATATGAAACAGGTCACTTGACCATGTGACTAGGTCCAGCTTGGGAGACACCAGGAATGAATATCAAACACCATGGCTACGTCTACACTGGCCCCTTTTCCGGAAGGGGCATGTAAATTTCACTAGTCGTCGTAGGGAAATCCGCCGGGGATTTAAATATCCCCCGCGGCATTTAAATAAAAATGTCCGCCGCTTTTTTCCGGCTTTTAAAAAAGCCGGAAAAGAGCGTCTAGACTGGCCCCGATCCTCCGGAAAAAGTGCCCTTTTCCGGAGGGTCTTATTCCTACTTCAAAGTAGGAATAAGACCCTCCGGAAAAGGGCACTTTTTCCGGAGGATCGGGGCCAGTCTAGACGCTCTTTTCCGGCTTTTTTAAAAGCCGGAAAAAAGCGGCGGACATTTTTATTTAAATGCCGCGGGGGATATTTAAATCCCCGGCGGATTTCCCTACGACGACTAGTGAAATTTACATGCCCCTTCCGGAAAAGGGGCCAGTGTAGACGTAGCCCATGAGGGGGGCTCCATCTTGTCTTCAGTCTTGCTACTTATCCCAGATGAAGCCTTGCTAAGGAGAGAGACAAGGGGAATGAGTGCTGACCCATCCTGGTATACGATGTACACCAAAGACTTTTATGCTAGCAGTTTGTAACATCTCCGCTAGGATTCTGCATCAAGAATTTGCTTATTGATGTATATAATGTATTCTCCTTAACAACCTTACTCTCAACCTTTTCTTTCTTTTATTAATAAACCTTTAGATTCTAAAGGATTGGTCTGCTGTAATCTTGTGGGTAAGATCTAAAGTATAAATTGACCAGAGATTCATCACTGGTTCTTTGGAACTGGGTGGATCTGTTCTGGGTTGGACAGATTGGGCTCTATAACCCCTCACCTGTGTGTAAGACCAGGGCTGATTGCGGCACAGGAAGAGCTGGGGTATCTGAGAGGTTTTACTGATGAGGCTTCCTGTGGGTGGACTGGCAGATAAAGTGCTCTGTATGATTGGTTTGTGGCCTATTTTGGAAAGGTCTCCAGTCAAGGGCTATAAGCAGTCCTGGTTTTGAGCAATTTGACCTGAGTGGATTCTCTCAGCAGTGCCCAGACCCGGCCCGGCCCTCTCCAAACCTGTAGGCTACGTCTACACTGGCATGATTTTCCGGAAATGCTTTTAACGGAAAAGTTTTCCATTAAAAGCATTTTTGGAAAAGAGCGTCTAGATTGGCAGGACACTTTTCCACATAAGCACTTTTTGCAGAAAAGCGTCCGTGGCCAATCTAGACGCGCTTTTCCGCAAAAAAGCCCCGATTGCCATTTTTGCGATCGGGGCTTATTTGCGGAAAACAAATCTCTGCTGTCTACACTGGCCCTTTTGCGCGAAAGTTTTTCGGAAAAAGACTTTTGCCCGAATGGGAGCAACATAGTATTTCTGCAAAAGCACTGACAATCTTACATGAGATCGTCAGTGCTTTTGCGGAAATTCAATTGGCTGGTGTATTCAGTTGGCAAGTTTTTCCTCAAAAGCAGATGATTTTGCGGAAAAAATGTCCAGTCTAGACACAGCTGCCGACTACTGTTGCTCATGGAAACTTCAGGGCTTCCCATAGGCCAGATTTACTTTCCTGGGGTTCCAGAGTTAATGGATTTTTTTAAAAACCTGGTGAGCACTAACTTAACCAAAACAAACATTAGATTACACATTCAACAGGTGGGCAGAGGGGAAGTGATTTGATAGGTCTAGCAGTGGAAACATTATGAGCACATAAGCCAATGGACTACAAGGTTACACAGGATCCCTGCCCATCACCAATTAAACATCTTATCAATAATACAGGTAATTATTCCTAACAAGCAAAATGAGCCAACATAAACAGAGGCATGTTGATGGTAACTCTTTTAGCTGGAAATATAATGCATCTACTGCAGGGGTGATATTGCCTTGGGTTAGCGCAGTCTAAGGCCTCAGGCTTATTTTCTAGGAATAAAGAAGATAGTGAAAAACAATCCTGCAGAGTTCTTTGGTACCAGCCTTATCAAAGGGAAGCCCACTTGGAATGTGGTTGCCAAGGGAGCCAGGTTCATGGTAGCTACTGTCTGTATGCTTCCCAGGCCTGGCCTAATGATTTAGGATTTGAGTTCTCATTTCTCAGCAAGATACCATGGACTGCCTCAGTTTACCCCTACAGCTCCCTCCTCTTGGGCTTAGGGTTCTTTAACCCACCAGCATAAATACAACAATTTCAGGGGTTTTAATTTACTTTGGAAGCGCTGGTACAGCACCAGTACTATATAAATGTTATAATCAAAACTCGCCACATGATTTGGCAAAACACTACTCAAATCCATCCCCAAGATATTTTGTCACCAGTAAAGGCACTGCCCGTGATTATAGATTTGACCTCTACTTCCTGGTTGAGTGCCTCAGAGTAAGGTGTTACGGCATGGTCCACGGTTTTCCCTATGTGTGTGTACCTCAGATGGCCAGTCCTGATATGCCTTTGGGCACCGTCCACCAGCTCCTCAATCTCTGCCTGCAGGACCAGTAAACCCTCCTCTAGGTACTTACTTCCTCCATGCCACTCAGGATCCCAAGTTAGACTACCCGTCATTGCCGAAGTGCTGTAGAGCCAAGTCCTGTGAATGGTCAGGGTTGCCCAGCAAGGGACCGTTATGCACATGAATGGATATGTAGAGGGCACTGCCTTCCATTTAGTTCAATGGAGTGGATTGTCTAGGTGGTCAAACACCAGGGGCTCGTCTACATTGGCCCCTTTTCCGGAAGGGGCACGTTAATTTCAGCGATCGTAATAGGGAAATCCACGGGGGATTTAAATATCCCCCGCGGCATTTAAATAAAAATGTCCGCCACTTTTTTCCGGCTTTTAGAAAAGCCGGAAAAGAGCGTCTACACTGGCCCCGATCCTCCGGAAAAAGCGCCCTTTTCTGGAGGATCTTATTCCTACTTTGATATTTAAATCCCCCGCGGATTTCCCTATTCCAAAGTTAGAAATTAACATGCCCCTTCCGGAGAAGGGGCCAGTGTAGACGTAGCCCAGGGGTTTAGAAAAAGAGTTCATAACACAATACCGTCCATGCTTCACACTCTCTCCCCACCCCCAAGTGGGATTCTGGGGTATAGGGGTTTTTGCTTTTGCTTCTCACACAAAAGGTCCCTGGTTCAAAGCCAGGCAAAAACACAAGGGCTGTGTCTACACTGGCATGAATTTCCGGAAATGCTTAAAACAGAATAGTTTTCGTTATAAGTATTTCTGGAAAAAGAGCATCTACATTGGCATGCTGCTTTTGCAGAAAAGCCCTTTTTCCGGAAAAGCATCTGTGGCCAATGTAGACGCGCTTTTCCGGAAAAGAGCCCCGATCGTCATTTTCACGATTTGGGGCTTTTTTCTGGAAAAGACTACTGGGCTGTCTACACTGGCCCTTTTCCGGAACAGTGTTCCGGAATAAGGACTTATGCCCTAGCGGGAGCAGCGTAACTTTTCCAGAATAGCGGCTGATTTTGTACAGTAGAGCGTCGTTGCTTTTCCGGAAATTCAAGAGCCAGTGTAGACAGCTCGCAGCTTATTCCGGAAAAGCAGCTGATTTTCCGGAATAAGTGGCCCAGTGTAGACACAGCCAAGGTCTTCTCTTATTCTTGCTCCCTTTGTTGCCCAGGTAAGCGCAGCACCTTGCTGCCAGGCCTGTGCCTGGGATGAGCCCAAAACTTGCACAAAAATGGCTGCTTTTGCACAAAATCATGCCAATGTAGATATAGCCCAGCATCAAGACCAGAGCAGTGCAAGGAAAACCAGGAATTAAGGAAAAGCCAAGACAATAAAGTGAAATCCCTGTTTCTCTCTACTTTAAAACTAATTTTGAACTTTTTGACAATAGCCAACCACTCAGCCTGTGCTCTCTTCCTCCAGCTTCCCAACAGGAAAGAAGGAACAGTCATCATCAGCAGACAGCAACCACATTAAAGCAATACTGTCTGCTTGCTTCATGCTTGGAAGAGAACACTATCACTCATCCTCATGGTTAGCAAAACCAACCCCTTTCAACTGCCTTTCTCTAGTTACCAACTAGAGAAATGATCCCTGAAAGTACAATCATAACAGGCCTCGCTTCCTACACACCCACACTCATGTGCATTCACTTTCTCCTCATGGGGAATGTTTTCACACAACACTTAGAAAAGTAAAGAACAGAAATAATCTTAGCAAAGTGCTTGTCCCATTCAAACACACTCCACCAGATTTAGGAATAGGCATATTAAAATATGCTCCGTGTCCCTTTTTACAGCACTAGGCCTCCTGATTAGCATGTGGAGCACCTGGCAGCCAATCAAAATCTGATGTTTCTTCCTGAAATTGCAGTTCCTGGGGCTTCACTAAGTCGGAGGTAACAAACTGACAGTCTGTGGACCAGCAAAGGACCAAGAACCCCTGCCTGCCAGGCAGAGGTGGAAAGTAACTAAGTGGAAATACTTGATTACACTACTCAAGACCTTTTTTGGGTATTTGTACTTTACCAAGTAATTTATTTTTGTCACACTTTGACTTTTATTCAATTTATTTTTTTTCAGAAAATATTGTACTTTTTACTCCACTGCTATTTCCAGAAGCATTGGGTTAACTTGTCATTCAAACCCAGTATCCCTGCAGGCCCTGCCAGCCTGAGACCTGAGCGAGCAGGGCGGCTGTCCAGGGCTCCATGCTGAGGGGGATGCATATGAGTAGTGTCATGTGACATTACCTGGGGCCAGGCAGCTAAACAGGAGGGAACCCAGCAGCCAGGGTCAGGGAGGGCAGAGGCACTTACTTGTGTCAGGTGAATCCTCTGTTCTGGTGGAAGCAGCAGGGTGGGTGGGTGCCTGGGTCAGGGGCTCCCCATTCTCCGTGGGACAGAGGCCCCTGTAGAAGCCCAGTGGGGAGAGGCGGGGCAGACTGTGCTGGAAAGGGCTGGGGGTGGGTGGCTGAGTGGAGCGGGGATTGAAGAAGCGTCTGTGTGGGCACAGCCGAGCTCCCCAGCTGCTCTCCCAGGGCTGTGGCCGACCAACCTGCATTGCTGCCAGCCCGGGCTCAGCTCTGTCAGTGACCTGCCTAGCTGCCTCCCTGCCAGAGGGGATAGAAAGGAGGGACGTGTCTGCTCAGTCAATGTGAGGGGGTATGTCTTTGGGACATAGAATTTCTATTCTCTTATTTTCTTGTCTGGCCCCAGTGGCCTAATGAACAAGGCCCTGATCTCTGGTGCCAGGGGTAGTGGGTTCAAGTCCCACCTGGGGTATAGAACTGTAACCTTCTGATTGTCTCCTGGGAAGCTCTGGCCTGCTTTTCCCCACAGGAGCTTAGAGATGGTTTCCCCAAGAAGTGCCATATCCCATAAGACAGCAGCTGCCTAGTCCCACCAGCTCAAGGAGTAACTCAGACAGAGGGAGGTGAGGTGGCTGGAGCAGCGCAGGGTCTGTCTGGTGACAAGTTAAAGGCTGAGGAGGGGTGGCTCAGTAGGAGCAAGGGAGGAGCTACTTTTTTGAAACCATCTGGCAACCCCACAAGGAGCCCAGGTGACAGGATACCTCTTAGTACTCATTGCAGCTCTCAACACCCTCACAAGGCTCCTCACAGCTCTCCGCCATGGGGCAGGCAGGAGAGGATGGCTACCTCCAAGTGAGAAAGGCAAAGAGCCTTGTCTGACCTCACACAGCCAGTCTGGGACAGCACTGGGAACAGGGCACTGAAACTCCCTCCTCAGCCCAGAGTTTCACACCCTGAGTTTCACCCTCCCCCCCCCCCCCCCCCCCAATGGATCAGAGGAGCTACAGCTCGGCCTAGGGATGGCTCAGCTCAGCCAGTGGGTTAGAAGCACCAGGACACGGAAGCTGCTCAGAGACAGCCACTGACTCATTTGGTGGGACTTAGGGAGAACAACAAGGTCCTGAGTCGACTGGCTTCTGCTCAGCCAATCAGAACCAGAACCAGGACTCTGAATCACAGGTCAGTGTTTCCAGCCTTTGTGTTTATGTGCCATGGACAGTCAAACCATTCACAAACTTTTGCCAGACGAGTAACTTTATATTTACATATCTGCATATACATTATGCAAATAACAAATATGCAAATAAACTGTTACCAGTCCCTAACAGATCAGTGTTTGCAGATATCTACACTAAAAAGAAATGTGGCAGGAGCTGGGCACGGTCTGGCCAGGCTGGGGGCACTGCCCTTGGGAGAGGTTCCCAGGGAGCAGCTTTCTACATCCCCTCCTGGCTGCAGCCCAGACTCTGGGGGCCCAGCGGTGCTGCACCCAATGCTGGGGCTCAGGGATACACCCAGAGCCGGGCCCAGGGGCCCCACAAGCAGAGGGCAGGAAAGAAGCCAGGCTGAGGCTTTGCAGAGAACAGACCGGGGACCTGGAAGGAGGAGGCTCCAGCGTGCACAGAGCCTGCGCAGGGCCAGCCTGCTGGGAGGGGAGCAGGAGCATCCAGCACCATTCAGGCCAGCAGTGGAGCTCTGAGAACCAAGCCCCCTGCAGTAGCATTGTGGCCGGGGGGCTCTGACCCACGGGGGGCCTGGCCCCAGAGCCCAGGGCCTGGGAGACTGGTCAGGAAGTGAGACTCGCCCGTCAGTCCAAGCTGCTTTCTCCCCGGCTGCCGGTCCTGCCTGTTCCGTGCCAGCGCCACACACAGGCCAATGGGGCAGGACAGGGGGGTGTCAGTGGGGCCCTGCTCTCAGTCCATCCCTCACAGGCCCTGTGGGCTGCTCGAGGGCTGAGCCCGTTGCCCAGTCCTGGCGCGGGGATGGAACATGGGGCACGTTTCCCCCTGTGAGCATGTGCGGGGGCAGGAGGGAGCCACACAGGCCCAGCTGAAGGTTTTGTGCTGGGGCTGGAGGCTTGAGCCCGAGCTGTCGGCCTCAGCGGGACTTGCTCCTCCCCTCTCCTGCCTTGCTGCCTCCTTTGGCCAGCAGCGCTCAGGGGGCAGCCGGGAGAGCCGGCACCAAGGGCAGAGGAGGCCAAGGCACAAGCCCCTCAGAGGGGACAGGCCTGAGGCCTCTGGCTTGCCCAGGCTCACGCCAAGGGGCTTGCTGTGGTGCCGGGCGGGGGAGGGAGGCCAAGCCCAGGTCAGTGGGAGAAGGGGCAGCGCCTGCCAGGGCAGCAAGGGGAGCCACAGATGCTACGTTTCTGTCTGGTTTCACTCAAGGGTCCTTCTGCAGGTGAAACATCCATGATACCCATGTGTTGCTGGGCTCTCCTGACCCTCCCCTGGGAGGCTGTCCCCATGGGGGGCTCTTGCCCTGGCACTCAGGGAGGGGCCAAACTGGGCAAAGCAGCCTGCCCCAGGCACTTTCTTTAGCTCAGCTGGCAGAGCAGAGGCCTGTAGCGGGTGCTCGGCAAGTGCCCTTAGGTGGCTGATTCAACTCCAGCTGAAAGGAGAGATTCTTTTCCCTCCCCCTGGCTGCAGGCCCAGCCTTAGGACTTGGTGGCTGCCTTGGATCTGTCCCCTCAGAGCCCGATGCTACAATTGACAAAACGGTTTTGGGTACCAGCTGCCAATCAAATGTCTTGGTCTGCGCAGACCTCAAGACACGGCAAGAGCTGGAGGAGAACGGTGAATAGCTGCACTTTGGAATGGGAACATGTTCTCTGGTGCCCTCTGGATTTTCTTTAGAGAGTCTTAGCTAGACCCGCTAAATCAAACTCTGGGAGATGGATTGCAGCAGAAATCTCCACCTGAGTAAAGACATGGCCTAATGGTGCAATTAGCTAGATGCTGACCAGGGCCGGCCTGAGCCATTCTAGCGCTCTGGGCATGTGGCGCTGCCCCCGGGCTCACAGTGCATGTGCAGTCCAGCCCCCTCGATGCGCGGAGCTTGTGGTGGCAGGATGCCCTTGTGCTGCCCAGCCTGGCACAGCCACTGCCGCTGGCACACAGCCCATTTTCGCGATCGGGGATTTTTTGCACTAAACAGTACTGTACTGTCTACACTGGCCCTCTTGCGCAAATGATTTGCGCATGAGGGCTTTTTCCCCAACGGAAGCAGCATAGTATTTCTGCAAGAAGCACTGATTTCTTACAGTAGGAAGTCAGTGTTCTTGCGGAAATTCAAGCATCCAGTGTAGACAGCTGGCAAGTTTTTCCGGAAAAGCAGCTGATTTTCTGGAAAAACTTGCCAGTCTAGACACAGCCTTTGAGCTTGGAGCCTGTCTCCATTGCTTCTGTCACTCCCTGGCAATGGGAGGCTGAGTCCCAGCAGCTTCCTGCCCCAGCGTGGCTGGCTTTTGGGGAGACAAATTAGGAACAGGAAGGGGCCACTGGAGACCCTTAGCCCCCTGGCTGGCTCTGCCCGTAAAAAGGAAAAGGAAATTTCTTTGTTACTGAAGAATGTGGGTATCAAGTCCACTGCCTCTTACATGCTAAGTGAGCTTTCTACCACTGGAGCTAATTCCCCTGCTATAGGAATAGGAGCCCTCTTGGAGGCTCTTATCTGCTCCACAGGGACGTCTGTCTTCTAGTTCAGCTAGTCAAGGGAAAGGAGAAGGCTCCAAGGAGGCTCCTCCTCACACTCGTGCTTGTGACCCTCATTCTCTCTCTGGCCTCAAGGGCAGATCTCCAGAAGGAGACTCCCTGCAGCAAAGCCATGGGGGGCTCTGAGACTCCCTGCAGCAAAGTCTCTGAGGTTTCTTCTGCCCTGCAACCTGTCCCACCTGGCCATTGTCATGGACTCTCTGTGAGGTCATCGCCTCCCAACCTCCTTTAGCCAATAAGCTGAGGGGCTGCAAAAGGCCCTTGTGATGTCACAGCCACACCCACCCCTGCCCTCCAGGGCTAATGTCCTGCCCCAGGCAGCCCCTTTGCATGGCTGAGCTACTCTCAGGGGTGAAAGTGACACATTTCTTACAGGGACTGTTCTATTGGGCACCACCCATTGGGCAGGGGGAGACTCAAGGCAGGAAGTTGGGGGAGGGGTTGTGATAGGACAGTACCTGTAAGAAAATGTGGACTGGCGTGTGGAAGGCTCAGGGCAGAGACCTGGAGAGTGTGTGAATGTGGTGGGGGATTAGGGTCATTACTCCCCTGTGCCTCCTGGGGCCCCAAATCGACATAGCACGTCCACATTAGGGTCTTCTGATGGTGGCAAACCTCTTCTATGAGGAAGCCTTTTTCCAAAAACGCATTTTCGGGGAAAGGCGAGTGCGGACTCAGAAGAGGAAGTTTGTTCAAAAGAAGAGGCTTCCGCCACTCTGTGTATAGTAATCGCAACTACAGATTAGATAGACTATAGATTGAGATAGAATCCATCAATGTGGACGCTATCTTTCAAAAAAGCAGATGGCTTTCTGGATGCGCTTTCACTCTGTGGACGCTCTCTTTCGAAATGAGCTTTTCTGGACGATCTCTTCTGTGATAGACATCGCCTGCTGTGTAGACGTAACCTCAGAGTGGGCCAGTTCCTGGAGGCAGAGGGGCACCCATTATTCTCAGGGCACGCCTAGATTGTCTGCAGCTTTTGAAAGAAGATATGCAAATTTGGAACCATATGACGGGGCATTAGCAGAACACCTCTATCCAGCCTGGGTAGCTCAGTTGGTAAAGCATGAGACTCTTCCTCTGATGCTGGGCGGTGTCCTTTCGCTCTCAGATTTTACAAGCTTATAGGTGGGAAAAGTCTCCTCCACGCTCTGAGCTTTGGTATAGCACAAGAGAGATCACACTGATATTTCCATCCTCCTGGAAGAGCAAAAGCAAATAATATTCCATTCCCACAGCCAAAAGAGGGGAGAAAAATAACTCTTCAACATCTGATTGTCCCCCTTCAGTGCTCATAGCTTCCTGTCCTTCTGCAGCAGCTCCAGCTCTGTGCAGGGACAACAAAGGCACATTTACACAGCAGTGTTATTTTGAAATAAAGTTCCAGTCTACACAGCAAGCCGTTATTTCAAATTAATATGGGGATGGCAGATTTCTTCTTCGAGCAGTGTCCCGTGGGTGCTCCACTGTAGGTGTCGGCTTGTCCCGGCGCCGCAGATCGGAGATCTTTCTAGCCGTAGTCTGCCGGACCACGCATGCGCGAAGTACGGCTCGTGGCTTTTCGCGCCGTTTGAGCGGCGCTGGTCCGGCTCCTGCCAGTTCCTCCTGACCGTCCTCGGCTGCGGATGGAACAACGTCTCTCTGGCAAACACTGTTTCCTACAGAGACAGAGAGACTATATAAGTTATTGTATATAGTTCCCATATAGAGTTATAGTTGTATTCTAGTCGTTAGTCGTAAAAAAAAAAAATTTCTTCAATGGTTAGTTAGTTATTCCTAATGCCGGGTTTTAAGAAATGCGGCGAATGCCACGAGGCAATGCCTGCCTCTGATGGCCACTCCCTATGCATTAGGTGCCTCGGGGAAGGCCACATACCTCAAAAATGTCCCCATTGCTCTAAACTGACAGCTAGGGCTAGGCGGGACAGAGACATGCGTCTGAAGGTCCTTTTGTTTGACAAAGCCTTACAACCTGATGTCAAACAATCC
Organism: Pelodiscus sinensis; assembly: GCF_049634645.1. Lineage (NCBI taxonomy): Eukaryota > Metazoa > Chordata > Testudines > Trionychidae > Pelodiscus > Pelodiscus sinensis. The sequence goes on along the minus strand of NC_134736.1, from coordinate 21,654,267 downwards.
AAGGGACACGGGGAACAAACTAAGAAAGTTAAAAGAAAACCATCTCCGACGTGATCCCTTCCGCCCGCAAGATCGGGTGCAGACGATCAGCCAGGGACGTCAACGGCACCACCCGCAAGTGTTGCGAGGCCGCCTAAAGACAGCCGGAGTAAGTCGGCCCCGAGACGACTAGCAGTGAGGCCCCTCCCTGGCAGCACCGTGTCAGATGGTTTCTTCTCGGAAGATACAAGTTCCATGCGGGGGGGTCTTTGCCGGATGAACGTGCCTGAGGAAAGAAGCTGGAAGCGCAACAGACACACAAAAGGGGACGAGGGACAGTTTGAGTCACACACACGGCAGGTGTCACAGCTCAGCCAGGGACCTTATCCACTCACAGAGCTTCACAGCTTCTCCACGCCCCAAACCCCACCAGGCAAACTGCCCCATGGGCCTCGCCTGCACCATGCTCAGGGCCTGGGGATTTTCTGTCCCTTTGCCAGACCAAATAACTAGCCCCCCCCCACCACTACTACTGCTCTGGAGTCTTTGCCTCTCATGGGCCTTCTCATCCTCAGGCTCCGTTTTGTCTCCAGACAGACCCTGCTACAGCCACCTCCATCTGTCTGTCACTCCTGGGCCTTCTAGAGCAAAATGTGCCTCTTCATTCTGACTTTGAATACACAGGCTTTTAGCAAACACACCTGCATTTTCTAGGGAGGGGTCTGAACAGTTTTTGCAGAGAGAGAGCACACCAGCCACCATGGATCAGCCTTGATAACTGTCTCAGAGAGCCAAAGAAGGCCAATTATTTGTCAATGAGAGGAAACTGTCACCCCAGGTGGGATTTGAACCCACAATCCCTGGCTTAGAAGGCCAGTACCTTGTCCATTAGGCCACTGGGGTACACAGAAAACAGTGCCAGGGACAGAAATTCACCCTTCTAAATGTCCCTTCCTTGGCTTTTAGCTCCTTATTAAGCCCCTTTGAAGAAGCCAGATACACAGGAAGGGCTGATCTCATCCCTCTGAAATCAGCTTTCCATGGGTATCAGTAGCTGGCTCCAAGTCATGGCTTCCCCAGGCTGGCACCGAGGGGCATTATCAGCTTTGTCACGTGGGAGTTGGGCTCATCCCAGGTACAGGCTGGTCAGCAGCAGCACCTGCACTTACCTGGGCACCCAGGGGAGCAGCAATAAGGTCCTAATTTTAAGAGGAATAAGGGATCTTCCGGAAAAGGTTTATTTTCTGAAAGATCCCTGTCTAGACTGGCGCTTTTTTCCTGCAAAGCCCCAAGCCGGAAAAAAGCGGAGGCCATGTTCATGCAAATGCCATGGGGAAAATTTAAATCCCCACGGCATTTGCAATTCCAAAGTGTCTCATTAGCATCCCTTTTCTGGAAAAGGGTGCCAATGTAGACACAGACATTGGGTTTCGAAATTTGCGTAGGTTTTTCCAGAAGGACAGTGCAGTGTAGACACAGCCTGAGTGTTGCTCAGCACTGGTAGGAGACAGGGAGGGACAAAACAGTCTAAAAGCACCTGCAGCCTTTCAGAACAACCCCCAGCCCCAACCCCTAGGACCAGGCCTTCCCTCCACCCTCACTGGGGTCTGCTGGGAATTGCCTGGATGCCAGCCCACCCCAGTGTCAGCCTAAGGATTGACTGGTCTGTAAAAGCTGCATGAATGTCTAGCTGTGCTCACATTAACCATTACAGCTTAGAAGTCCAACGTGCTTTCCATTGCATGACAGAGCCTGATCGACTACTGAGTTTGATATTTCCATTCTCTGCTTTTCAGCATGGCAATTGCTGGGGGTCTGTCGCTTTTGGGAGAGGAGGTAGGAAGAAGGAGGCAGCCACTGAAATTGAAGGATAAGAGCTGAGCACAGAGACATTGATCCCACTACCTCTTGTATGCTAAGCAAGCACTCTACCACTTGAGCTAATTCCCCTGCCTGCAACGAGGCTTGCTGCCTCACCCACCTTGTTCCAGAGCCCACAACATCCCTGCGGCTGCCCAAAGCTCCTTTCTGAAAGGGCCACTTGTGAGACTGACACCCGTGGGCCGGCTAGCTCGGAGGTTTAGGGGACGTGGTGCTCATATCACACTGACGTGTTTTAAGAGCAAGCCCCTTATTTCAAGCTATAACGGGCTCGCTATTCTGATGTCCCTTCATGGCAGGAGGAGGGAGGGATGTTTCGCAATAGCGATTTATTTGGAATAAGTGCTGTGTAGCCAGCGCCAAATTACAAAATAAGCTATTTCAAAATAGGCGCATTGATTATTTTGAACTATGGGACGCACCCCTAGTGAGTTAGAGCTGAACTCTGCCCCCAGCTCCCTGCTACACCCACCCACGTACTGACTCCCTCACTGCCATGGGGCTGTTTGCATTGGCCTCTTCTCTCTTTAGCCAGGCTTCAGCCAGGACTGAGACTCAGGCAGGAGAATGTGACCCGGCTCCCTGCACCTGGGCCCTGCATTTCTCATCCCTTCAGAGACACTTGCTAGTGGAGGAATCAATCACAGTCACATGAGTGTAGACTATGAAACTTTGTAGTTGTTGTTGCCTTGGAAACTCCCCACAGACCTTCCCCTGGGGTCCCGGGCAGCCGGCTCACATTGCACAGCTCACTTCGAGGTGAGGGTGCTGTGTAGACATGCCCGTCCTGTTGAGGGCCAGCCTGTTGGGGGGAGGCTCCGGCCACTTCCTTTCCTTGTCTCTCTCAGGCTGTGTCTACACTGCAGGGCTACGTCTACACTGCAGGCTTTTAGCACAAGAGCAACTGCTCTTGTGTAAAAACTTGCAGAGCGTCTACACTGCAGGTACCTTCTGTGTAAGTAAATTTATAGTTCAGCATCAGACAACAGGGCTTCTTGCACAGAAGTTATTGCTCTCCCCACGAGGAATAAGCCCTCTTGTGCAAGAACTCGTCCACAAGGAGGCAGTGTGGATGGGCAACAGCAGTTTCTTGCTCAAGAAAACCCTATGGCTAAAATGGCCATCAGAGCTTCCCTGCGCAGGAGAATGTCCACACTGCCATGGGCGCTCTTAAAGAAAAGCACTTTTCTTGTGCAAAAGCACATGGCAGTGCAGAGACACTGTTGCGCAAGACCTTTTGCACAAGAACTCTTGCACAAAACAGTTCTTGAGCAAGAAGCCTGCAGGGTAGATGCAGCCAGGGGGTGTTTGGGTTTGTTACGAGCACTGAGCTTTGTACAACGGCCCAGGGAACATTGTGAAAAGCTAAAACCTTCCAGCCCTGGGGGTCCCTGGCCAGTCAGCAAGTGGCAGAAAGATTCCCTGAAGCACTGACTTTAGGTGATTTGAAACAAAGCTATACAGTTCAGATGAGGTGGCCGAGTGGTTAAGGCGATGGACTGCTAATCCATTGTGCTCTGCACGCATGGGTTCAAATCCCATTCTCATTGGGTGTTTGCAGCCCTCTCTCTTGCTTCTCCGAGAAGTTCAGTACCAGCCCCTCCTGTAACCCTGCCAGCTCCAGTCGTTCCCACTGCAGCCTGGGGAAAGGGGAAATCTCCACAGAGACACTCCCAGCTGGGACCCTCAATCCCTTCTGCCCTCAAGGGGAAACCTCACAAAGGAGGCTCCAGGCAGCCAGGCCATGGGGGTCTCTGAGATGCCCCAGCCCTGCAGCCTGTCCCACCTGGCTGTTGCTATGGTCCCTCTGTGAGGTCACTGCCTCCCAGCCAATGAGCTGAGGTGCTGCACAAGGCCCTTGTGATGTCACTGCTGCCTTGCAGGCTCATGTCCTGCCCCTGGCCAGCCCCTTGGCATGTGTGAGCTGCTCTCCCTGCCCCCCTCACTCAGGGCTGGTTCTGGGGCTCACACAGGGAACATCAGAGGCTGCTCAGGGGGCCACATTGCTAGGCCAGGGGCCCTCCTGTGGGGCTGTGAGTGTTGCTGTCCCTGCTGTACAGACAGGGCCATAGAGCCTCAGGAGGCTGCAGCGGTGGGAGACACTTCCCTGGTTTTGGGAGGGAGACGAGACGTCAATGCCCATGACTTGGAGCCAGCTGCCAATACCCATGGAAAGTTGATTTTCAGAGGGGTGTGATCAGCCCTTCCTTGTATTTGGCTTCTTCAAAAGGGCTTAATCAGGATCTAAAATTGAAGAAGGGCCATTTAGAAGGGTGAATTTCTGTCCCTGGCCTTTTTTTCTGTGTACCCTGGTGGCCTAATGGACAAGGCACTGGCCTTCTAAACCAGGGATTGTGGGTTCAAGTCCCACCTGGGTTGACAGTTTCTTCTCACTGATAAAGAGTTTACATTGCTCTGCTCTCTGAAGTAGTTGGCAAGGCTGCTCCACAGTTGCTGTTCCCCTCTCTACACAAGCTGTTCAGACCCCTCACTAGCCAATGCTGGTGTTAGGTGCAGATCTGAGTTCTAAAAGCCCAGGGATTCAAAGTGAGAATGAAAGGATGCATTTTCCTCTAGAAGGCCCAGGAATCACAGCTGGAGAGAGGAGGTGGCTGTAGCAGAGCAGGGTCTGTCTGGAGACAAAGCGGAGCCTGAGGCTCAGAAGGCCTATGAGAGGCAGCGACTCCAGAGCACGGGAGGTGGGGGGGCTACTTATTTGGGCTGGAAAACTGACAGGAAAACCCCCAGGCCCTGAGCTGCGTGTGGGCAAGGCCCATGGGGTAGTTTACCTGGTGGGGCTTGGTGGGGTGGAGACTCAAACTGTCCCTTGTTCCCCTTTTCTGTGTCTGTTGCGCTTCCAGCTTCTTTCCTCAGGCACGTTCATCCGGCAAAGACCCCCCCCCCCCCCAGGGCTCTTGTATCTTCCTTTGTGCAGCTCAGCTGCAGACAGTGCCAGGGCTGAAAGGAAATTGCTTCACTTTGGGAGTCAAAGGCGTTGTCTAGGACCATAGAGCAGTTTCACCCACCAGCCAGAGGAGGGCACCATGGCTTAGCTGGCTAAAACACCTACCTTGTAAACATAAGAGCCTGGATTCAACTCCCAGTGGTGCCTTGTTGCATCCTTTGCTCACATTTTCCCAGGTCCTTCTGGGACACAGAAGAGGCCTCCCCTGGCCACCCATGGAA